>NW_025814037.1:345888-691777 GCF_021917145.1 Hypomesus transpacificus | reverse complement strand
GGCAACTTTATTTTCAAAGTCGGTCGTTGGAGTTTTTACAAAGCATCTCTTTTTTTCTTAATGTCAATAAAACAATAGAACTCTTGGTGGAGGGTAGATAAACAGGTAAGTATCACACATATCACACTTTACAGGGTGGTTAGGCTGTGTTATCTCAAAAGTATTTTTTTCTTAAGTCTCTGGTGTCCACAATACAAGACAAAGTCCATAGTCCATTAGTATTGGAGGGTGATTAGGCCATAGAAGTATTGGTGGTCCCCCAAATCTTCCCAAACGGGAACAGGAAAATACTGTTTACACCCAGACTGTGTGTTCACACATTCCAAAGCCATGTATTCAGTAATTCTATTCTGTAAGTCTACACACTACTAATTCTCCCTTCACAGTATGTACAACACTGCTATCTTGACCCAAAATGCTTACATAGTATCCCCCTATTTTCTGTTCTTATTACTTAAATTAAATGTCCAGATAACCTGTTTCTATACTCTGTAATCTGTGTCAGTTACAACATCACCATGAACTGTAACTCATGTAGGACATTAAAGAAAATCTAACTTTTAAATTGTCTGTGTGAATATATGTCTATTCATGATAAAAGGGATACAGGAATGATGATCTGCTGGACGGGTCACAGCTGGCTCCAGAGGGGTTTCTCACACTGACAGGGCAAGTTTTCAACTGTTGGAAGGTCGGCTGGCCTAGCTGGTCATAGGTGTAGATACGCCTGGGCTGTCGGACTCTCTTAGGCCTGTCCCTCCATGTTTCAGCATCACTCTGTTCATTCTCGGATTCCACAGCTGGAGCTTCAGTTTCTTCCTCCAAGCTATATCTCTCATTCACATGTTCCTCTTCAGGGTGTTCCTCATGTGCGAATGCCACCTCAGGCCTGTCTCTGGGTGTCTCACTCCTTGGACAGTACTCTCCTGCCTCAGCGTTTAGGGGTGGATCAGCATGTCTAACGGCTGGCCACAAGTGAGACGCCTCTTCACTGGAACTGTCTGTTTCTGTTGGGTAAGTATTGTGCTTGGCTGTATGTTGTCTTCTTGTTCTCCGTCTTGTTTTGTTTCCACTGTGTATCTCTTTGAGACTGGGTTCGCGGACATCTAGTTCTTCAACCAAGTAGGGGCATGGCAGGAGTAAGTTACGATGTAATACACGTCTTCTCCCTGTTTCTTGCAATGGCTCAACTATGTACACTGGACTATCAGGGCCTTTTCTTTCTTTGACAACATGAATCAAGTTTTCCCAGTAGCTACGTAGTTTTCCAGTGCCGCCTCTGGGTGTGAGGTTTCTCACCAGGACATGGTCACCTGGCTCAAAGGTAGAACTCCATGCACGCTAATTACAGTTTTTCTGTCCTCTTCCTGCACTTTTCTTCATATTTGGGGTGTGCTTGCCTTCGGTGAGGGTAATCTGTGCTAGCTACGTCACCACGTCAACACACGTTAGCAACGACGCATGGATAAAACGTGCATGGATACAACGTGATAGAGACGTTCTAGCACACAAATTGGAGCTTGGATTACGAGTGAAAAACACCACCCCAAAAAATCCCAACCATTTGGCTTTGTTGAGAAAGCGATTTCGAGTGGAGCTGAAATCTCGGATGTTTGATTTAGGTCGTCAAAGTCTTTGTAATTTGAGCGAGTGTGGGTCGCCCGTGAGACCGCCTAGTCTTTTAGGAGGCAGCCATGCTACAAAGCGTCATAGTAGTATTTTTGTTGCTATTTTTATACTTCAATTTTACACGAAAAAACTGAAAGAGGGAAGTTTTAAGACGATATGACTATTTCAAAGACAGCCAGGTGGTGAGATTTTAATGTAGGTTGCTGTAAAACTTTGATTTGTTTGCTACGTGAGAGACCCGTCAGCCTCCATTGACGATTGCGGCAGCAACAAGAATGTTGTCAACGAGGGTCGACAACAGTGTTGTCGATCTGCGTCTGATGAGTATTTTCTTAATTTCGTACAAGGGTCAATTCTACATCCAAATGGAGAGCAGAGTTTTAAAGATATGGCGATTGTGAAGACAGCCAGCGGGTCAGCATATTTTTGTTATTAGTGTAAAACTTGGAATTTGAGTGAGACCGCGTCTTGTTTTGACGTTAGCCTCTGAGTCACAGACTCGGCTCGCCCACTACCACTGGCAGTGTGTAGTAGTAGGCTACAGTACTGTCTTCAATGCCACAGCTATGGCTAAACTTTATTATGTCTTATTACACGGCTGTTCTTAATGCTGTAGAATGCTCCATTCACTTGAATGGGGCTTCCCTCTCATATTTGGGGTGTGCTTGCCTTCGGCGAGCACAAACCATTGTTATCTCACATATATATTATTGTGAGAATGCTGTTAAGCATGTTTTTCTGTTTCTCTTTATTATTATTCCAACTTCTTAGTTCTTCCGCCGTTTTTTGGCCTTTAACTAGTCCTGCATACTTTCACCGATTCCTACAATTTTGGTATCAAAACGTTCAGCTCCTTCAGGAGCTGATGGCTATGACTTCTGGTATTTCTCACTTTTATACTTTTTAAAGAATTAAGGTTTTTGTGCAAATTATTGTCCCATTAAAAGTAAAGGTAAATCCTTTCAAATCATTAAAAATATTCCTCCTCTTTCAAACTTAACTGCTTCAGCATACTTTCAGCTAGAGACACCATTCAACCTTTAAAATGTTCACAGGACATTCAGCTATTCCTAAATGATTCAGCTCTTTCAAATATATTCCGCCAATTTTGAATTGTGACAGTTTGAAATACATGAAAAATTTAGCTCCTTCTTGATTTTTATGATTGAGCAGCCAGCAGAGTGGCACACTCTGCGGCTACTCTTTTTTGATATTCAACTAAATTGTCAAACAAATTCCTCTGACGTTCATATAGTTTAACTTACAGAAACAAGTTTTACCTTAAAATGTAGGAAAACGTGTCCTCTTTCATCCAATTTAACTACTAACGAGCTCACATTTATAGATTTTCAGCTTTGAGCCTTGAAGCGAGAGCAGCCTTTCAAATTCTCTCACTAACTTCAATGGAGAGGTGGGTAAAATTCGTCAGAGAATTTCGAAAGTAGACGTGTTATTAAACTACCGGCAGAGTCGTATTTCTGACCGCACAGACATATAAAGGACATCTCTGGTTTCGGCAGAGTCTTGGGTCTCGGAAAATATCCTCATTTTTTGGATTGGACGTATAGTTTTGCGTCTAGATCAACTTGTTTGAGGTGTGGATTCCAGCTAAATGTATTTTTTCTCTCTGCCCAGCTATTTAGCGATCACAGCTGCGCCATCACCGTGGCAACCAAACAGACACGCACCATGAAAGCAAAATTGGGTGACGTTTTGGAAACTTCCAAAAGAGTTGTACTTCTGACCGCACAGACACATAAAGGATATCTATGGTTTCGGCAGAGTCTTGGGTCTCGGAAAATATCCTTATTTTTGGGATTGGATGTACAGTTTTGCTTCTAGGTTAACTTGTTTGAGGTGTGGATTCTAGCTACATTTCTCATAATCGAGCTAGCACGATGGCTTTCCATAACTAAAAACGGTTCGACTTTTTTTCCACAATCGACCAAACAAGATATGTACATTGAGCTTAAAGTGTACATAATCTAGCTAGATCGTTTTTATTTTAGCAAGTTTTACAGGAATCTGCAGAAATCGAGGCTCACTGTCATAGCTGACCGTCACGAACAGCCAAACCATGCCTTGGGTAAGTGTTTGCTGCAGCTGGCGTTAATCCTACGACCAAACGCTAAGTAACTGGAAAGCTTTTACTTTCAATTGACGATATTGAACACATGTAAAGTAACTTGTCTTTACTCTAAATATCTTCTCCGTTTTCAATTTGAAGTTGTACATCTAGCTTATGTTGGAAATCTTCCATTGCATCCTCTCTAGCTTCACGCCTTCGGTTATTATTCAAGCCTACGGTGTTAATACATACCACTTTTACACACTTGCAAGAAATGAACAGGACTGGGTGTGCAGGCACGCATGATTAGTTTATCCTCCGTCTTGAGATTCTAGGTTAGAAATGTTGCCAGTCTGTTGCCAATGACCAGCGGTTGCTACGTTTTTCCAGCAAGTTCAAGTCATTCCAGTGTTGTCCTCTTACCTTCAAATTTGTTCAACCCAGACTTCAGCAACTGGAGCGGGTTGCACCAACAGGATTTAGGACCAGTCTTAAGCTAAGACTGGCGAAACTCAACGTTCTATGTCTAAAATGATGTTGCGCCTGTTGCACCACGCTGACTTAAGCTGCTTTTTCCTTAAGTCTAGTCCTAAATGTTACGCCCTGTGGAGAGGAGTCTTATGTTAAAACAGAACGTTTTCTGTGTTGGTTTCTATAGTAGGCTAATTTTCACAAAACCGTTGAGTGCAGCTAAAACAACAAGTAGCCTATAACAATGGCGCGTCTAATTTATAGATTGTATAATGAACGCGCTTTAAGACGTGAGAGAGTAGTGCGAGACAGAACTAACCCGCTGGATATGTAGAATGATGAGGAGTTATTTCAGAGGTTTCGTTTCAGTAGGGTTGAGATTTTTTCTCTAGTGGACGAACTGTCCGACGATTTGCGCTTTCAGGCAGACCGAAATGCTGCCCTGAAGCCAACGTTACAGCTTTTAATTGCACTGAGGTTTTATGCAAACGGTGCATTTCAAAACACCGTGGGGGACATGATCGGCGTGCATATATCTACAGCTCGTAGAGTTATTCGTAGGGTCACGCTGGCACTGAGTCGCCGCCTTCCGCATTATGTCAACTTGCCTAACGAGGCCGAGGCAATCGCTGTCAAGCAGCGTTTCCGCCAGGCGTCTGGCATCCCTGGTATCATCATGGTAAAATTGTATGGGTATCATGGCAATGCACGTTCCATTCTAGAATTCCACGGGCACTTTCATGAACGCGCATGTTACCACCAGTCTTAGTTAAGACTGGTCGTAAATTCAGTTGGTGCAACAGGCGTTAGATATGGGCCTAAGATCGTTCTTAACTAAGACTGACTTAGGACTTAAGACAGTCTTAGCAAAGACTAGTTGGTGCAACCCACTCCTGGTTTTCTGCTAAATGTTCACATTTTCCTGCAGCTCATCTTTCTGAAATGTTCCCCTTTTTGTTTTGCATTTTTCTTCTTTTCTTCTGTTTTCTGCCTTCATCTTGCTCCAGATCCTTTCAAAAAATACCTTTCATAGCAGTATCTTCCAACTGCCAGTACTTTTGAATTTTTTTCCCTCTTTTCTGTACTTTTCTGCCTTCATCATGCTGCAGGTCCTTTCTAACATACATATCAGGCCTTTTGAAACTCCAGCAAATATTGTTTTGCTACATTTTCAAATTTTTATGCATTGTTTCTCTTCTTTCAGAATTGTTTCACTTTGTTTTGCATTTTTCTTATCTTTTCTGTAGTTTTATGCCTTCGTACAGCTCCAGCCCCTATTTAAAATACCTTTCGGTCGCTTGGAAGCTTCAGCTTATAACTTTCGGAAAACGTTCACAATTTTCAGCTTTTTTTGCATGGTCAGCTATCCCCATTCAGGTTTTCAGCATTCTCACTGCTGTTTCGCAGGAACAGCCTTTTCTAGTTCTTTTTGCCCCCCTAAAACTTTGTGAATATTTGGACAACCTAGGTGTCAAACGTTTCGTCTTGGTAGTGATTGAGTTGCTTGTATTGGGATTTACGTTCCGTTGCACGATTTAAGTACAAAATTACGTTTTTGTGGCGAAAAGTGAAGCTAACGGTGGCTAACTTGCTAGTCACTGACGCCACTAACGTTACCAACGTCACGAAAACTCGCGTGACTATCTCTAGCAGAACATTAGTTTAGCTGCTCGTTAACTTCTGGGAGATGGCTAGGCTAACTGCTTTACTGCAAGGCAGCTGCAGAAACGCCACAAGCAAAGAGGCCTGGGTGATAACTATTTGCTCATTTTACTTCGTGATATGACACACAATTGTAATGTGTATTGCACAGTACAAGCTAATATCATTAAGGAAGTACATCTACTTTCGGAAACAGTAGTCTACTAGTGATGTGTCGTTCGTGAACGATTCGTTCATTTTGAACGAATCCTTATAAGGACTCGGGAGTAACGAGTCCTCTCAACGAGTGATTCGTTCATTTCCCGACTCGGTCTTTCTACGAGTCTTTGGATCATTTTTCACGTGACCTGCATAGGCTCTGTAGCTAGGGGAAACGAACGATTCGTTCCTTTCCCGACTCGGTCTTTCTACGAGTCTTTGGATCATTTTTCACGTGACCTGTATAGGCTGTAGCAAGAGGAAACGAACGATTCGTTCCTTTCCCGACTCGGTCTTTCTACGAGTCTTTGGATCATTTTTCACGTGACCTGCATAGGCTCTGTAGCCAGAGGAAACGAATGATTAGTTCCTTCCCCGACTCGGTCTTTCTACGAGTCTTTGGATCCTTTTTTCACGTGACCCGCATTGTATTTTTTAGTAGAGGAAACAGTTTCCTTATTCCCTTTCGCGTGGCCGCTGTTTTAGTAAGACGTGAATGAATGATATTCGCTCAAGTCATCATACTGACTGGTTTTGTTATTTTCACTTTACATTTACACTTACAGTTTAGTGCAGTGTAATTGTTTGACGTGATAATTAAATGCTAGTGTGATAATACATGACCAAATCATACAAACTCATGATACATTTTAATGCAGGAATTTATTTTGAAATAGTATTTGCTGGTGCACATGTCATGCACTAACCTACAGTGGACGTATAGGGGCTATACGTCCTTTGCAGTGGACGTATAGCCCCCAACCCCCCCCCCCCCCCCCCCCCCCCCCCCCTGAAATGAACAAATGACTCGAAAAAAGATTCGTTCATTTTACTGAACGAGATTCAAAGAACCGAATCAGTAAAAAGAACCGAACTTCCCATCACTATAGTCTACTAGTTCACTGAAGCATTAGCATCATGACATTAGCCTCTGTTGCCCGGGCAACACATACTACAGCGGTCAATGATGCATCTGTTTTCAATCGTTAAAATAAACATTCCTCACAAATACATTTTCGTTGTAGGATTTATTATGACATTAGATTACAAGTAAACGATTAGTGGGTGAAATCATTATTACCTGTGGTTTCAAACCAGTGTAGCTCACTGCATTGCTGTAGCCTAGTCTAGTAGCTAACAAAAACATCTCCACAGCTGTTTACAGTACAGTACTAGGAAGTCAAACGGCGACACATGTTCGGCACTACTGTACCCTTACTTAAATAAAAAGTATTTCAATAGGTGAAACTATCTGACTAGTGACTACTAACCTGAACTCCATTGCCACAGCCTAAACTTTGTCAATCTGTTCATGAAAATAATTCATTTCAGCCTAGACCGTACAACGGAAGTAATGTTAAATCGAATTCAACCAATGCAATCGCTACCAAGACAGTTTAGCAGTAGTAGTAGCCTACAATTTACCGGGCCAGCTTCTCCACACAGCAGGGCTATATCGCATTTTGCCTCGTTACTGACAATGATCGCTACCACTGACATTTTTATGAATGAGTGATTTTCCCCTAAATAAATGTCAATCTTATTTACGTTTTTTGGGGGCATATTTTCAGTTAGCCTATGGTACTATTTGAATCGCGATTCCATCTGAGATAGCTACTGCTGGTAACGTCGTTGTTAAAATAAGCTTCAAAGGGGGTTCTTTATTAATGAATAAATGCAATATGAGTAAGCTAAATGCCTGAAAATATCACGAGAAGGGCAAAACTTACAATGACGTTCAAGTCATAGAGATTAGGTCCATTTTTACACGGTCTGCCAAATGTATTCGTTTTGATTCAACTATAAGGTTGCTGATCACCATTCCCTCTTGCTGGGGAAGTAACAACTTTGTTGCACGAGCATTCTTTGTAAGCTACAAACTTCTGCTGGGTGTCTAGCATATGGTCTAGCTGGCTATTTGTTACTAAATATCAACTTTGTTGCAGGAGCATTCTTTGTGCATTGCGAGCTAACAGTGTCCGGTAGGCTTCTTCGCTATAAATGATGATGTCGCTATAAATAATGATGTAAACCGAGACCACCAAGCCCTTAAAGAAAATGTTAGGTGAAAGAAACAAAAGAAAGGTTTGAGGTTACTCTGAAAATTATTAATAAAATAGGCTAATGTAATAATAAAACTGCTAAATCCTTCTCTAACTAGGCTCCTCTATCTTGCATAATGAAACAAAACGTTTTTTAAGTAATCAATAAGCCTGTGCTTGCCCTCATTACTCAAATGATGCCGATCAGGGTGGTAAAATTACAAAATAGGACACGAGTGTCTCAGAAATAATATAAAGCTATTTGTCTTCTAGGCCAACCAATGAGAATATTGTGAATAAAAACAACACAGACACAGGCGGCAAATAAACAGGCAGATGTTAGCCTTTCATTGTTTGAAAAGCGGGAAGCCAGCTAGAGGCAGATGTTGGATGTTGGATCACATTATGGAAAACCAAAGTCGTCCCCACGTCTGGATCGTTGGCAGCTCGTTGGTATACTGGCTTGCGCAACACGCGGAGGAGGTCGGACTGTACCCCGACCTTGCACTGGAGTGCCATATTGAATGGGTAGGGGTGAGGGGCATGAGGTGGGCAGACCTTGTGCCTAAGCTCCGTGAGAAGCGTGGAATGCTTCCCAGCCCGGACATAATGGTGCTCCACGTCGGGGGAAACGACCTCAGCCAAGTGACTGGGCTAGACCTGTCGAGGCAGATGAAGCGAGACCTGGGGGCCATCATGGAGATGTTCCCAAACACTCTGCTGGTGTTTTCGGATATCCTGGCACGCTGCGTCTGGAGGTATCAGAGGAGCACCAGCGCTTCTGGTATTGACAGGGCAAGACGTTGAGTCAACGCAGCGGTGTCTAGCTTCCTGGCCGACCGTGGGATGGGTAGCGTTCAACACCCCCAAATACGACACGGTTTCGTGTGGATGTACCGACCCGACGGTGTCCACCTTGATCACGTTGGAAACAATGTGTTCTTGGGAAACATCCAAGACGGTCTCCGACGACTCCTGTGCTAGCCACAGCACACACAACAACAACTCTTTTAAGAGCCACCCAAAATGTAAAAAAATGAACAATTAGACCGTTCAAAGTGCCATTGTAATTTTACAACCATGGGGTCTTACGGGGTTAAATGGTACCATCTTTACATATTTGAAGTGTGTCATAAAAAGCGGCGTCACGTAGGCTACATTGTGAGCTCAGCTCACGGTGTCCTACTCTATAAAGCGAGCAACTCCACATTCATACGTCTCTGAGCTTGCTTTAAAATAACAGAAAACATTAATATATTGACGTTGATACATTAAGATGCTTTTATGAATCAATATGTTCTACCACTTGAGAAACACTGTGCTACACATAATTAGAGAAATACAATATTAGACGTCCCATAGCCTACAACCTCATGACCAGGTGCAACAGGTGCCTCGAGAGGATTAAGGAGTTGAAGAAGCAGATGCTGTGTGTTCCTCTTGTTGGGCAACCAACAAGTTGTTTATATCTGATTACAATTTACTAAGATACCTACTGAGCGCTACATCTTCATGAGCTACATTTCGCCTCCTTCTCTTCCAACCAACTAGTATCACCTCTCCTCCATCTGAGTGATACATGTAATTCTTACAAAATTTTTACATAATTATTATCAAGGGAACACAATGGTCAGAACTGCAGTCATACACTTAAATGCTTTTTTAAATATGTAAACACCAGGAGACTATGGGCAGCTGGGGCAGCCGCAAGCACACCCTCACAATTTCCCCAGAAATTGTATGCTCTCTAGTTGACCGTTGCTATGCATATTTGACCGCTGTCAAGGGAAGTGGCCTTTTTGCCTCGGATCTACGTCTTTCGTAGCACTCCGTAAGTAGTCCTGTTACTTTTCAACCCCAGCGTACTCTGTTGCTTAGCGACGTCAGCTGATTTGAAGCCTAAAGAATGTCCAACGTCTATGAAGTTCAACGTCTTTGGCGAACTATTTCTCTGCTGATGAACAATACGAATGGTAACAAATACATTGTAAAAAGACACACTGTGTTAAGTTATTTTTGTTGGCAAGTAGCCGAATCAGAAAGGGATTTATTCGCCATGAAAGTTTGCACAGACAAGGAATTTGCTTTGGCAGGAAGGTGCATACAATAAACATATAGGAATCTTAAATTTAGATAGCCGTGTTATAAGTAAGGGATAATGTATAGAACACCAGTCATTATCGGGAAAATAAGCCCTGAAAGGGCGAACAGCACCGGTGGCCGACGTGCTGCAAACTAAGAAAACACATGCATAGACAAAACCCAAGCAAATTAAGAAAACATCTTCATAAATTTGACAACACATGTGCAGCATTCAGCAAACACGCTGCAAATACACACAACACAACCAAATACATAAACACGCTGCAAATACGCGTTGCAAAAAACGAAAGCACGCATAGATAAACGCTGCAGTACATAAACGCGTTGCAAAAACGAAAGCACGCAAACTGAAAATGCTGCATCCAGTTTTCACAACGGAAGTTTACCAGGCCTCTAGGCGGAGAGCCAAGTGGAACATCTTGATTTTCGGCCCCATGGAGCGAGAGAGAAAGAGAGATCATATGAAAAGTTTGGATCAACATCGAAGTAAGTCTTCTGAAAAACTGTCAAAGAGGAGGGGCACATGTAAAAATGAATACTAATCTTTTTATGTCGCCTCTTTACTTTGATTTTGGTCCTATTCAAAACAAACTTCTCATCTGCCCTCTCTGGTTCTAAAATCACACTCTTTTACTTAGCGCTCCCACTGGCCTGGAGCACTTCCATTGTGTTATCTGGATGCAGCGTTTTTCTGTTTGCATTTGTTTTCTGGGTTTGCGTGTTTCCTTTTTGCAGCGAGTTTCTATATTTGCAAGGTGTTTATGTATTTGGTTGTGTTACTACTATTTGAATCGCAATTCCATCTGAAATACTTCCAGTGACAACGTTGTTACAGTAGCTTGTTTCAAGGGGGTTTCTTGTTTCAAAGGGTGTTCTTAGTGAATTATGCAATATGAGTGGGCTAAATGCTTGAAAATATCACTAGATGGGAAAACGGACCCACCTGCAACCGACGCAAGCACACCCTACAATTTCCCCAGAAATGGTACCCTCTCTAGTCTGCATTGCAATGGCATAGGCTTCATGCATTACCTCTCTCCACTTCTCTGCATAGCCAGTCTGTGACTGGTTTCTCTCTTCTCCTGTCCTGGGGAATATCAGGTCCACTGGTAATGTTGGTTCTCGGCCAAAGAGAAGGAAAAATTGCGAAAATCCTGTTGCTTCATGCACCGTTGGGTTATAGGCATGAACCACTTTGTTAAGGTGCTCTTTCCACCTGGACTTCTGAGACTCCTCAAGTGTGCGCAGCATTCCCAACAGCGTTCCATTGAAGCGCTCTGCGGGATTGGCTTGAGGATGATAGGGAGAAGTCCGGAAGTGATGAATACCACAGTAGTCTTGGAGCTTGCGGAATAAATTATTTTCAAACTCTTTTCCCTGGTCGTGGTTTATCTTGGATGGGAAACCGAAACGCATGAAAAGTCATCAAAAAGCTTTCTGGCGGCGGTCTTCCCAGACTTGTCTCTTGTTGCATATGCCTGTGCATATTTTGTCAAATGATCTACAACCACGAGTATGTATTCCTCCCCTCCCTTACACTTGTCTAAGTGTACGTAGTCAATGGAGATCATCTCAAATGGTGCAGATGTCACAATGCTCTGTATAGATGTTCTGGTTATTCTGTTATGTTTTTTTCTCTTTATGCAGCGACACACCCGTGTAACATAGTGTTCCATCTCCTGTCTCATCTTAGGCAATAAGAAGCGTTCTCTCGCAAGAGCCAGCATCTTATCTACACCTAAGTCTCCCATTTCCTTATGGAGGTGTTTGTACACAACAAGCTTCAGAGACTCAGGAACAACAAGCTGCTTTCTCGTCGCAGTCTTTCTTCTGAGTATGCCATCTCTATCTATCTGTAGACGGGGCCACTCTCTGAGAAGCTGTCTGACGAATTTGTCCTCTGGCAACTTGTCTTTATGTTTCAGGTAGGTATGTATCTTTTTTAAGGCCACAACTCTGCTTATGACCAGGTCTGCATTTTGAGCGGTTCTTATGTCCCCTACTGCAAGAGACTGAATTGGCTCAGAGATTTTGCATCCTTCTGGCAGTGCATCTTCATTACAGGTAACAGCAAAGATCCAATTCAGCTCTCCAGCTTTGTCTATGTCCAGAGCTTTCCCAATGCATTCAATAACTGCCTGTAGGCATTCCTCTGTGCATTCTTGGATGACCTCTTCAATGGGCCTTGGTCTGCGTGACAAGAAGTCTGCATCTGTATTTGCTGTTACAGGCCTGTATTTTAATACAAACCTATAATCCGTTAACTCTGCCACCCAGCGGTGTCCAGCTGCATTGAGTTTTGCTGACTTTGTGACATGTCAGGGGATTATTCTTCCCTACAAAGGCAAAAGACCGTAACTCGCCGAAGTGTAGAACGGAGAAAAACGACTTCAAAGTTTTTGCACTTTCGAAGTAGTTGTCCTGCCAAATGTATTTTAGGTAGGACACTGGAAATCTAGCAGTTTGATGTTTTAGTGATTACACATGATCTAAATGAGAAATCTTTGAAATTGTTGATCTTAAACTGCACTTTTGACCCCTATTTTGAAGTTACAGTAGTATACTATAGTCTATCATAAGTGGTCATGCCAAGGCAAAATACAGCTCATTTAGTTGCTTATCACGATATAAACTCTGTATTTTATAAGCCAATGTGTAACATACACGTGGATACCTGTCACAAGACTCACAAGACAAGAGTGTTTTTGATTTAACTGCCAGGGTAAGATACTTACAAACAACTCATGTTTGGGAGGTTTGGTGTTGAATGCCAGCGAGTAGGCTAACCCTCCGGACAACCCTCCGCCTGCTATCGTGGTGGAGGGGTCCCCGGCATACATTGTCAGGGAGTTGATCAACTCACGCGGGAGAGGGGGGCGTCTGCAGTACTTGGTGGATTGGGAGGGCTATGGCCCAGAGGAGAGGTCCTGGGAAGCTGCGGTGGACGTTCTGGACCCGTTGCTGGTGTCGGAGTTTCATCAGCGTCGTCCTGATCGTCCGGCGCCACGCCCACGGGGTCGTCCACGCCGGCGGTTGGAGCTGGCATCTGGAGATGCCCATCAAGTGGGGGGTACTGTCACGGAGCGCACGGCGACAGTGCGCCGGTCTGCGTCACCGGAATTCTAAGACGCACCTAATTTGAGTTGGGACTAACTAGGACGGCTATATAAGCCGAGATGTTTACGACTTCGTTGTGGAGTCTTATTTTGTTTCATGTTATTGGCCATGTGGCGTCTGACCTTTTTTTGTGTAACCCTGTTTATTTTGAGTAAAGACCTTGTGCGCTTTCATTCAAAAGACGCTGACTCCTTGCCTGCTTTATCACAGCAGCACTGCTGTCTGATGTCTCAGGTGTCAGTTCCTCAGCAGGTTTGGTCTGTAATGGGTAGATGGCATCAACACTGTGCAACAGGCCAAGTGTGGTACGACTGTAAAGCACAACATCATTATCAGTCATATTTTCCACCATCACTTCAATTTTACTATTATCTTCTGGGGGAAGCTTAATTAACTGTTCTCTGATGACAAGACCTGTTGGCCATAGTGCCTCAACATTTGGCTCTAACAGAACATGTGATGTACTCAACACCCTCTTGTTTAGCCGGCTGCACTGCACCGCCATTACTTTGTTCTTCGGGATGGTCACTGGTTGTTTGCCTACTCTGGCTAAATGGGGTTGGCCGTTAGGCTTTCGCTTCTTCAAAACAGATAAAACGGCTCTGGCGGTTCTGTGTCCTACCTCCAGTGCTGAGCACAGTCTCGTTACCATGTGACCTGATGGGATACTGTCTCCATTTGTGTCGTTGGTCAGGGCTAGTTCTTCAATTACATTACAGTTTTTATCGATTGCTAACACACAAAAATAGGAACATATTCCTATTGATTGATAGGAACATATCTTTTAACCAATTCTGCTGAACTATAAACACATTTTGCTGCTTTAGACACAAATTTCAATTGCGAGCCACACTTTCCTCAAAACACAACACACAATTATCTGCTTTAAACACAGATTTCAATTGGTAAACCACACAGTCTCCAAAACACTACACACAATCCTCTTTATTTTTAACACTTCATCCATGCCAAAAGCTCCTTGTTTTCAGACAGAACACATTGTTATTCAATTAATACAACTTCAATTTCCAAGGCTGTTGTGCAATTTATAATCAAGGTTTTAGCAATATAAGGGACATAGGTGAGCTCCTGGTTTGGAGAGCAATGAACGACATGGAAGCACAAGCATTTCAGAGAGGCAGAGGAGTAAGGGTAAGAGGAGGACGAGGAGGCGGACGAGGAGGAGGAAGAGGTGGAAGGAGAGCAGTAATCACTGATGAAATTCGACCATGTCGTGAACCATGGTTTGACCATGCAGGAGGCAGGCCAGAGGGTGCAACCAAATATTAGCCGCTACTCCGTTGCATCCATCATACGGACGTTCAGGAGAGAAAATAGGTAAGAAATACTAGGCCTACTATGACAGAAAAACGGTTGTATTTTTGTATTTAGAGTATTTTCCATTGTTCTGTATTTGTACATTTTGCAGAACTGAAAGATTACCCCGGCGTGGTGGGAGGGAGCGTACCTTCTCAGATGCACAGGAAACAGCAATAGTCAACATGGTTGTGGCAAATAACGCATTAACCATAAGACAAATAAGGAATACAATAATCAATGACCAAGTCACATTCCCCAACATTCTCACAGTTGGCCAGGCTACAGTGGACCGTGTTCTGAGGCGGAACGCACTAAGAATGAAGCAGATATACAGAGTGCCGTTCAACAGAAACTCTGACAGAGTCAAAGATTTGCGCCATGACTATGTGCAAGTAAGTCTTACTCTATATATTCTTACAGCTGATTGCGTCCTATTACTGTAGCACTGACACATTAGTGGACTATATTGTAATCCAATTCAATGTTACAGTATTTTCAAGTGTTTTACAACAATGTGTAGGCCTATTTCTGATAACTACTGTTGTTGCGAAGGACTGATGGTTTTGCCCCCTCAGACTGTACACGTGAACAGCCCTTTCGCTGCTGTTGGGTCATGCCGTTAGTGCATGCACCCCTTATGGCTCTACGGGCACAGCCAATCGGAGTGCAGGTTTTGGGGATGCTCGCGCTGACGATACCCAGTGGCGGGAGTAGTGGACTGCCTTGTTTCTGGTGCGGACATTAGTTTCTTGAGGAGAATAAAATAATGTTGTATTGTGTGCGTTCATATACATGTAAGTATTTCTGATGCTTCTTGTTATGTCATTATGAGTCTGTGTTTGTTAGATACGGTATTGTAGCAGTTAAATGTGTTTTCTGATGCCGAAGTGGTGGTTACTGTAGCAAGGCTATGTAATCGTTGTTAGCCAGCAAACGACATGTTTACTTGCGCTGATATTTCTACGTGGAACAACAGACAGTATAGACAGTATTGTCACTGCATTAACGTTGTTACAAGAATGTTATAATAATATGGCTCTTATTGATGTGAGGTATTCACTAGCAATATATGTTGAAATGCCTATTATTGTATTATGCTAATCATCGGTTGTATGCTGTTTCTTTACAGAACCACATATATACACACAGACACACACACACACACACACACAGACACACACGCAGAAACCATAAAGGCAAATATAAACAACACCATTTCTCTCAACTTTACAATAAAAAAAACAACTTTGAATCTGTACATCATCTCCGGCATTTTCATCAGATGCACCACAGTGGCTTCTAAGCATTACTGACCAGAGAGCATAGTCTCCACAACAACTGTAATATTGTCATGTTTGTTTCAGAGAGTTCTTGAGCTAGAGGCAGCTGAGGAGTCGAATACATTTATTTATATTGATGAGGCTGGTTTCAACCTCTCCAAAACAAGGCGCAGGGGCAGAAACATCATTGGACAACGCGCCATTATCAATGTCCCTGGCCAGCGGGGAGGGAATATCACTCTGTGTGCTGCCATAAACCACAACGGCATCCTCCATCACCACTCAATCATTGAGCCCTACAACACTGCCCGTCTCCTCATATTCCTGGACACACTCCACAACACACTTATTCCACCCGACCAAATAGTCCATGCAGAGCAGCCCAGGTATGTTGTTATCTGGGACAATGTAAGTTTCCACCGGGCTGCTCTGATCCACAATTGGTTCACCAACCACCCACGGTTTTTGGTGCTTCCCCTCCCACCATACTCTCCATTTCTAAACGCAATAGAGGAGTTTTTTTCTGCCTGGAGATAGAAGGTATACGAACGCAATCCGCAGGCACAGATGCCCCTGATACAGGCCATGGAGGAGGCATGTGGCAATTTAGCCCCTGAGGCCTTTCAGGGCTGGATTCGCCACACCAGGCGTTACTTTCCCCGCTGTCTGGCCAGAGAGAACATAGCCTGTGATGTTGATGAGGTCCTCTGGCCAGACAGGATCCGAAGACAGGACGCAGCCTAATTATTTTGTCCTCCTTTTTTACAGTGTTTTACAGTATATATATTTTTATTTTACTTTTCTTCTATGTTGTTGACTGTACTGGCCTATTCTGTATTTCACTTTTGAAACAAATAAATATTTTTGTTACTGTATATTTGTGTGTTGTTTCATATCCGAGTAAAAACATTTTACAGTTACATTTTACAGTATAACAATATGTACTAAGCCTAAGTAAGCCTATGGTATCACTGAACATGAAAAGGCTAAATGCTCCTGATAAGGCCTTCATACATGGTGTTTTCCCATTCATCGTAGTGTTTTCACTTGAGTACATCAGTGTTCAATCGATGCTTGAAAAGTCTACTCAAATAATAGTCTGTGTTTGTTGTATGAAATCAAAATACCATTTAGAGGTGACATAACATTGTTTTGAAACCAAAGTAGCATTTTGCAGGAGTTATGAAGTGTTTTGAATTTTGTGTGAGTGGTTTTGGGGTTTGTGTTTAGAGTTTTGAGAAATCGGGGTAGGCTTTCAAAAAAAGTGTGTTAGCAATCGATAAAAACTGTAAAGCTGATGATGGGGCGTTCAATGTCACTGCTGGCAATCAGGACGGGGACCAGGACAGGTTGGTCACTCATTCCACCACAGTCTGTATGGACAAGGAAACTTCAATTTTCATCTATCCCTTATAGGGTATGTCTGTTCCATTTGCAACTGAAAGCTCTAATGGTCCGTTTTCGAGCAGCTCGGTCACTGGTCTCACCTCAACATCTGGCAGGTACTTTCTTTTCCAGTTTGTTCCCACTATTGATACCTGCAAACCAGTGTCCCACAGTATTGTAGTGTCAACTCCTCCTAGAGAGGCTTGAACTAGACATCTCTTCCCTACCATCTTCGCTGTTTACCAATGAGTGGTGCTCCTAAGCTGAACAGTTCTGCTTTATCTTTTCAGCAGGACAATGCAGAATTACAATTTTGCTGGTGTTGGCTGTAACATTTCTCATTCGGCAACCTGATGCCCAGTGTTCTTTGCTGCCGCACTTGTAACAGTGAACACACCTTCCATCAGGATTGGACTGTTGAAATTTCCTACATCTTCTGTAATTTGAAGTCTGAGGCTGTGGTCGGTATTTTTGGTTTGGCTCTTCACCCACTCTACTTGGTTGATACTGAGGAGTCTGCTGAAGGCTTGCGATGTGAGTGGTGAGGTTCTGGATAGCCTCACATATGGCTTTGTTACCTTGGTCAACCTTTTCCATCAGTGTATCACGTTTGTTTGTCTCTCCATTTTTGTTTGGTTTGGGCACATGTTCATTTTCCTCACTTTCCTTATTGTCTTTAGTTTAGGTGTGGTTGACAACTTATTCCTTCTTTCCATTTCAAGGGACTTCATCTGTCACTTTAGGATTTTGTAAGTATGGCTTTATGTCCATTCAAATAGTGTCATCATGAAGGCCAGTCATTACTGATTGGAGGAATTGATTTTGAATTAATTCTGAACTGTACTTCAAACCAGACTTAACTCTTTCTGAGGCAAGGGCAATTTGTTGTCTCAGGTACATGGCTCGCATAAAAAACTGGATGGGCATTTCTTTAAGCTCCTGAACTGCACGGGTGAGGGAGTGGTACAGCTCTGTAGCATCCCTTTCAATATAGTGAGTTCGTAGAATTTGCCTGAGAGCTTGCAATGTCAAATCAATTTTACTTTCCAAATAACTCTTCAGTTTAGTTCCGGGAGCTATGGCTTGAATTACAGCTTCGACAACTTCTCCCTCATCACGTCCCTTTTTCAGTGCCCTTTGAATTTGTCTTTCCAAACTTGAGTAGGTTAATTTATCCTTTTGATTTGGTTCTCCAATTTGTCAAATTATTTTAAATTTCCTCCTGTACAGTGGATGAGCAAACGAGACATTATGACTAGCTACATAAGCTGTTGCATTCAGTGTTGAAACGTTCTCTCTTTGTTCTTCTTGATTACTGGGTGTAGTTTCATTATCTTCCACAGGGTTGTGATCTTCCAGTACTTCTTGAGGCGAAAATTCATCAATATCCTCGGATTTCTCATTTAGTTCGTCAATTTTGTCATTTAGTTGTATTAAAAGAGACATCCCTTCATCTTCTGTTGAAATAACATCTTCCCCTTCTATATATTGCAGAATTTGTCACCTCAATTTGCGGGGTACATCTCTTTCACGTCTATCCACTGTAAGGCCAAGTCCTGCGCATACATCATTCAAATCCGGTGCTTTCAGTGTTAGTAACTTTTCTTCTATTTCTGCCACCGTACTTTCCCAGTCAGACGACATCTCTTGCACGTTCGACATGATAGAAAACTCTTACCTCACTGTTTTGTTTGTAGCACTGCATAATTTACGTAACTGTAGACTTAGCTAGCAGCTAGCGTTAGCTCTTACTATGTCCGTGTTAATCAGTTAGCGTTAGCTCTTACAATGTCCGACTTGGTCACTTGTCATTCCTCTTGCTTCGTGGTAAAAACACTCAAGACCGGGCGGAAACACCAATTTATGTTGCACCCTTAAACAGACATCGAGTCAGCTTTCTTTTGGCAACTTTATTTTCAAAGACGGTCGTTGGAGTTTTTACAAAGCATCTTTTTTTTACGCGCGCGACACGCTTGCTGATGACATCATCATCATTCCAGAACCTCGACCTCTACACACCCACATAAATCAGAAGGGTACCCAGGATATTAACAAAACCAAAACACAATAGAAACACAATATCTTTCCTTAAAAATATTCCAGCTTATTTACATGTAAATAATAATTATGCAAACTAACAAATATATCTAGGTCGCAACATTAACCTTGTCTGTGCTGAGTGAATCATATGGTCAAGCCTAGGGTCAGAGAACTCTGTAAGTTTCTATGTGCACGCACACTCTGTCTCTGGGATTGATCATATTGATAGCTGATATGCAGGGGAGGGGACTTCTCACCAATAAGTTTAAATAGCTAGCTAGAACAACATGCTAGCAAACAAACTTTGTAGCACCATGGTGTGTGATGTTTTTGTCTCCTTGTGGGCCTGCCGCAAGCAATAAAGCTTTCTTAAACTTGTTCACCGCCTGACTGTGCAATGCTTGATAGATTAACATTTCTGACATATACATATATATGTAATGAAACAAACACAGGGTGCCTGTGTAAACAGTGTAGATAGGTTAAACGCATTCAAATTGCTTTTTGGCAGCGAAGTTGGTAGTGGTCGCACGTGATCATGCAATCAAAGCACACAGCTAGCAGCAGCGTTCGCTCCGGTAATATATATGGCAGACAACACTCGCAAAAGAAGCGAGCAGCTGAATGGGTTCTACAAAATAGAAACGGCATTGTTCAATATTTAGGTCTATCTGTGGTTGCTTAAGCATCTGAAGTATGTTTGAGTGAGATTTGAATATTATGGAGCAGGATATTGTAGTAGGCTTTAAGACAAATGTCTTAAATGTATTTTATATTCCAGAACATGTGTAATTTTGTGGATGTTTATTATACAGCAGTATAGTTTGTGAGCAAATAAAACTCCCTCACAATTTAAATTGTGTTCCATCTGAACTTGTTATATGGACATTATTATCCAGTTAGGCCTATTTGAAGTTAAGTACACCCTTTTAATGTTATAAAAAGAAAAAAACATTTATTGGGATAATATTTTAACAAATTAAATCGATTTAATAATTTTGCGATTAATCGCGATTAACCACGATTAATCAAATGAAATAATGTAATCGCGATTAAAAATATTAAGCGGGAATATCACTAAATTTCCTGTGCATTGTTTAATTTATTTGTTAATATCATTACTGTTATTGGATGTAAAACGTCACGCTTCAAATGCAACCAATAACTTAAAGATCACATGACATGAAAACGTCACTTTAGGAGGTTATTTAACATGAATATGAGTTCCCCTAGCCTGCCTTTGGTCCCCCAGTGGCTAGAATTTTCAATAGGTGTAAACCAAGCCCTGGGTGTTCTTCTCCGCCTTGAGAAAATGAAGGCTCAAACGCTCTGTTTGAGAATATTCTCCTTGTGACGTCACAAGGAGCCAGGCTACCGCCCTTCTCTCTGCTTCGCCCGCCCAGATAATCTGGCCTGCCCATGAAAAACTGAGCTACGATCGTGCGAAGGCAAGTGCGATATAGGTTTTTCCTGGAGAGACATCATGGCCAGCAAACGAACGAAGCATAACAGTTGCTCAGTGTTTGGATGTACAAATCAAAACAAAAGTATTTTTTTAGTTCCTTCATCCAAGCCTCTGCACAACCAGTATCTTAATTTTATTTTCGCTGGAAATGCGCCGACACAACTTCCCAAAGTTTGGTATGTCTGCGCCAAACATTTCAGCCACTACTGTTTCCTCAACTTGAGCCAACACAAAGCTGGCCTTGCTGAAATTAAATTCTGGATCATTACTAACTCTCCTTGGTCAAGCTACAAACCTTGGACAAGTAAGTTAACTAACGCTATATCATTTTGTTGCTTTACTGCAGTAGCGAACTGTGACTCTTAAACCTTGGCCCTCTGACCTAAATTACTCGTCGGGAAAAAAACACAAGATACAACGCGCACAGCATTAAGGCCTACATGAAATTGTGTTTGTCATTAAGCACTATTAGAGCCAGCCCTTGCGGCACTATTCACGTAATTGTGCACAATGACGTTGTGTTGGTCGCTACAGATTGACCGGTCATTCTGCACAATACTATAACATATAGTTAGGCTCTCAAAAGCTTTGGTTTTCTGCACAAAATTCAGTTGTGGTGTAGGTCTTCCTTTGCCAATTAACTCCAACTTCTCGTTAAAAGTTAACCTAGAAAACGGCGCATAACAAATATGAAACAATCCTCCTCACTAGTGGGAACGTTACTCGCAGCTTCAATTGTGAAATGAACGAACAGGCTAGCTAGTTTATTAGGCTTGTGATCGCGTTTCTCCGTTCCCACAGCGTGCGGAACTTTTCATAAAATTAGCGATAACAAGGCCCACCAATTTAGAGGGAAGATATGATTGGTCAATTTTACTGTCAATGGAAATTAGTCTTTCATTGAATTTCTATCAAGCGGCCCTCTGTCAAATTCATAGCTGGACCACCAATCACAGAGTTAGCTGCATAGCATTTTCCTCCCAACAACGAAGGCAGCAAAGTTCTGATAGGGTGACAAAACCGGATTTTTTCATTTAACTCTTCACATTACAACATAAACTGAATAGGGCAGGATTGAACGGTCTATTTCAGAAATATTGTCAATTTATGGATTGATAAAATACAATTATAACAGATTACTTTTAAAATATATATTTTTTGAATATATTAGGCCCTCTCTGAGGACCTAGAGGGCCCTGACGGTTCCCCACTGCTTTACTGTATATGGTTACCTAGCTTGCTACCCTTAGAATAGAATGTGGCTGTAACATTAGGTCTGCAGCTAACAGCTGAATTACTGTTGCTAATGTAAAGGGAGATGGCATCAAGTGTGTGTGTGTGTGTGTGAATACAAACGCTGTAACGCGTGTGTAACGCAGTGTTGTAAACTTCTTTGTTATTTGGATAACCGTAATGCTGTTGGTGTTATGGCGCGCGCGATATCTGCCTTTCCCCTCATTGAAATGACTATGAGTGTGCACCTCTGCAAACCAGGGTGATCAGATGAGAATGGGTAAATTCAAGGCATCTTACAGCAACGGGGGCTACGAGCCATTGCGATACATCCGTTGTAAACATTAGCGCATGTTGCTGCCCCTCTCCTCCTCATTAGCATTTAAAGCTACGTACACGCGTTTTGAGGAAATCTCATTGAGGGACTGCTCGTAGTGGCTGTAATTATGCTTCAAGGCTGAATTTCGGGAAAGATACTTCAGATACAGTAAAAGGAAACCACTAAGGCCTATATAAAAGCATCCAAAAACAGCATATCATGTGACCATTAACTCATTTCTAATTTGAAACTAGAAAGGTACATTTCCTGAAGAAAATGTGTGTGTTTGCTGCGAACAGTTGAAAAGATGAATAGTAAAGGTGTTTAGTATAGTACACTTTTAGTTCACTTTTGATATATTTTTAAGTATGCTTTGAAAATAGTTCACTTTTGATATACTTTTAAGAAGTACACTTAAAAATAGTTCACTTTTAATATACATTTAAGTATGCTTGGAAAATAGGTCACTTTTGTAAGAAGTATACTTAGAAAAAAGTTCACTTTGATTAAAAAAATGAAGATAGCGTGGCTCATTGGCTGGTCAATTCCCATGATGCAAGGCGGTAAATAGTGTTAAAATTTGCTGATAAGTTTGCAGTTTTTTTTAAATACAAATGTAACTTCATGAATTTCGTTTTTTAATTTCGTGTCTGCTTAGAATATAGTGTTTTGTTGCGTGGTAATTGTCATTGTTGTGCTGGTTTACCATTGTAACCATGAGTTAAATGACTGTTACGTTTCATCAGAACAGCTGGATTTGTAAATTATCAACACTTTTACAGTAAGTAGTGTCTATCAGAATCTGCATTGTAAGTTTGTGTGAGCCCCTGTTCTCGCCATGTGACGCAAAATCTGAGGCGTTTGAGGGGCTCCTAAACATTTTAATATACTAATAAGTCAAAGTAAAATTACATTTATTAAGTTGACTTCTTGAGGTACTTACAGAAATTTAAAGTGTACTTGAAAGCATTGCAAGTTATACTTTGAGGCTCTTAAGGAAGTATACTTCATGAACTGAAAGTGCACTACACAGGTTACTTTAGAGTATTCCAAGGTACACTTTGAAGTACTTTAGGAAGTATACTTGATTAACTGAAAGTTCACTACACAGGCTATTTTACAGTATTCAAAAGTAAACCTTGAAATACACTATAAGTGTACTTTAAAGTGTACTAAATGACCTAAAAAGTGGGCAAATTCAGTTTACTTAGTACAAAATAGTATATATATAAGTACACTGCTAGTATACTTTAAGTAACATGATAATAGTATACTTTTTATATTAAGTATACTTACAAAATAAACTTGAAGTATACTTTGTAAGGGCTGAGAAACAGAAAAAAGTTTGAAGTTAGAAAAATTGAACAATTTTAGTGATTAAGATGTATATTGCATAACAGTAATGGATATCATAGCAGACAAAAGTATTTCAGCAGTATGAAGGTGAACAAAAATAGTTGCTTTGAAACCAAAATGGTGAGACGATGTTAAAGGCATATCTGTCATTGTTATGCATTGCAATCTTTTCTAACGGTTGAAAAAGGAGAAAGAATGATGAAAAAGCACAAGAGGATGTAGGCTACTTCCTACGGCAGCTGAAGGAATTCAACCTGCCAAAGACAATGATGGTGCACTTATTCTTCCACGTCTGTTTGAAGTTTCTTGGCGAATAACACGCATTCTGATTCTGAAAAGTATTAATAATTGAAAGATGTAAAAACAGAAATACAGTTTGAACAGTGGAACAGTGTTTCTAGCTCTTAAATATAGTGATGAAGAGCGTTGGCCAATCGCATTGGTTCCTTGTTTCTTGTAACGTGGCAACGATTGGTCATTGTCAGCAAACCTACAATCTAGGTTTCAGTTTCAAGATGGAGGAGAAATGTATCAGTCACCCAGTCCTCTTCAAACACTGAATTTAAATGACATCAAAATAATAATCCGTGGTGCAGGGTTGCCGATGTTGTCGTTGTCCATGGTGAGTTTTTTATACTTTTAAATTCAATCTCGTAATATTACGTTGCTGTGCAACTGAAAGCTAGCTACTTTAACTCAGAATTAGGGTGACTAGAAGCATGACCCTGAAAAGGAGGACACTTGGGTCTGGGGAGGGCATAACATTAAGTATGAAATTAAGACAATAACAAGTCAACAGTTGTATTTTAATACAAACTCAATACAAGTGCAATTTGCTGTTGTCTTTGGTGATATGATGGTGATATGTATAGTCAAAATACAAAGAGGAAAATAAGGCAGGACCATTGCCCAAACTAATTCAATTGTAGTACAAATTCTGGTATGCATGGTCTTCCAACAGATTTTTAGTTCAAAACAGAAAACAGAACAATAACATTACTCATCAATGTGAGGGGGCACTCAGGCCCAGTGTCTGTGCCTCTGCTGGGCAGGAGTAAGGGGGCACTTAATCCTGGGCTGCCTCCCTGCTGATCCTCTTAACAGTGATTCCTCTAGCATCTATCCATTCCTGCAAGGACCACACCAAACAAGATGCCAACAAACAAAAACTAGACATTTAGATATATTTATATCAACCTACACTTTACTAACTGATGAATGAAATCCATAACTACTCATCAAAGATGTTCTAGTTCTTAGATTTCATACTCCTAGCTGCTTCCATGAGTTTCCTATTAGACAGGAACCTGTGGTACATCTCTGTGCATCCCTCTGAAAAGTTGATGCAGACCTGGAGCTCTGCCTTGACTGAGTCTATCTCTAGACGATTCCTTTCATTTCTCCATGCTGTGGTCATCATTGAGAATACTCTCTCTGTGTGCGCATTACTGCATGCGATTGAGAATATGTAGGCACTCATGATCCTCAGATTCTTTAGAGGGACATCAGACTGAGTAAAGAGTTTTAAGTACCTCTCCTCACTGCTCAGATTTTCGAACTCTGCAGAGCCACTGAGAGTCTTTTCACCAAAGCCATATTCTTCATATAGTCCAGGGGTGTCGAACTCCGGTCCTCGAGGGCCGCTGTCCTGCATGTTTTAGATGTTTCCCTGCTCCAACACACCTGATTCAATTAAAAGGGTTGTTATAACGACCATTCATTCGAATCAGGTGAGCTGGATCAGGGAAACATCTAAAACATGCAGGACAGCGGCCCTCGAGGACCGGAGTTCGACACCCCTGATATAGTCCATCCATGTCAATATCTGGAATAATATTCAAACCAAGAAAAAAAAAAGACAAGAAACTGGCTCCATGGTATTCAGAGGAAACCCGCACTCTCAAGAGGTCCACTAGAAAATTAGAGCATAAGTGGCGTACCACTAAATTGGAGGTTTTCCGCCTGCCTAGAAGGACAGCCAAATAGAGTCCTCATTAGGTCCAGATCAGAATATTTCTCTAAGTTGATTAGTAAGAACAAACACAACACTAAGTTCTTATTTGATACTGTTGCAAAACTCACGAAGAAAAGTACACTCTGTGTTAGTACAGATCTCTCTCCCAATGATTTCTTAGATTTCTTTGACCAAAAAATCTATGCAATAAGGGACAAACTACAGACTAGTCCTGGAGGAGTGGCCATCACCACTGATTTTCCCTCTGTACCCAGCATGCTGCATGTTGAGGCTGTCACTCACTTTAACCCTATTTCTATGGAAGCGTTCATCAAGCTGATAGATTCCTCGAAACCCACTAGCTGCCTTCTCGATCCCCTCCCTGCCAAACTTTGTAGGGAGCTTCTCCCTATTATTGGACCACCCATGCTTAGTATTATTAATGTATCTATTGTAACTGGACAAGTCCCTGATGATTTCAAACAAGCTATTATTAAGCCCCTTCTTAAAAAAACAAACCTGGATCCAGGTTGTCTTAGCAATTACAGGCCAATTTCAAATTAGCCATTTCTCTCCAAAATCTTAGAAAAAGCTGTGGCAAAACAGCTTACTGAGCACCTCTCCTCAAATCAGATCTATGAACCTCTCCAGTTTGGATTTCGTCTTCACCACAGCACTGAAACTGCATTAGCCAAGGTAGTCAATGATCTATTATTAGCCTCTGACGGGGGCTTTAGCTCTGTCCTGGTTCTTCTAGACCTAAGTGCAGCTTTTGACAC
This sequence comes from Hypomesus transpacificus, assembly GCF_021917145.1. Lineage (NCBI taxonomy): Eukaryota > Metazoa > Chordata > Actinopteri > Osmeriformes > Osmeridae > Hypomesus > Hypomesus transpacificus. Next base: position 665,355 of record NW_025814037.1, on the reverse strand, counting down.
TGTGGATCATGAGATTCTCCTGGAACGTATGGAGAACTATGTTGGGATTTCTGGTACTTCACTTCAGTGGTTTAGATCGTATCTATCTGATAGATCACAATATGTCAACTATGATGGTTGCTCATCCAGGAGCTCCAATGTAAAATACGGAGTACCGCAGGGTTCAGTTCTAGGCCCTCTGTTATTTTCACTCTATATGTTGCCTTTAGGAAACATAAATAGAAGTTTTGGGGTAAATTTTCACTGTTATGCAGATGATACTCAGCTATACATGTCTATGAAGCCTGGAGAATTTCCACATGCTATGGAAAAATGTGTTTCCGGGTTGTAAACTTGGATGACAGCAAATTTCCTTCTTTATAATTCGGATAAAACCAAGGTTTAAATTTTTGGCCCAAAAAAGCACAGAAATAATGTATCCAATCTGACATTAGACTTAGACGGCGTCAATGTATCTCAAAGCCAGCTGGTAAAAAATCTAGGAGTCACATTGGACCTAGACCTTTCGTTTGAGTACCATATTAAGCAAATCACCAGAACCGCATTTTTCCATCTACGTAATATTGCCAAAATACGAAAATTCCTCTCAAAGGATGATGCTGAAAAACTAATACATGCTTTTGTTACGTCCCGATTGGACTACTGCAATGTGTTGTACTTTCTATGTAAACCAGGGGTGTGTGCTTGCCTATGTGTGTATCACATGTCACTTTTAAATTGTAATTATAGCTTATGTTCACATTGCCCATCTAGATGTTACAAATAAAGTAAACCCATTACTGTATCTTGTTACTATTATAGTTTTTATTACTAGTTGGAGACAACGGGGGACTGGTTGTTTTCATCCTTATTCGTATAAGTATAACCTATTTTAGAGTTCTTTCCCCTGGAACAGATTTCATGTTCCAACCGAGGGGGGCTGTCGCTGTCTTGGTGTGTGGGGCTGCATCAAATACCCTTTTAGCTCTGTTAAATTGCTGCACTATTCCACACTTGACCGGTGGGGATCTCATTCTATTATGACTGTAACTGTTAGCTGCCCCTGGCATTCTCTAATCCCTGCTCTCCTTTCTCTGTCCCCCCCACACATTCCCTGCGCATGTGAAGCCCTCTGTGACATGCTTGCGTGTAAAAAGGGCTATACAAATAAATTTGATTTGATTTGATATCTGACAACTTACAGGCCTGTACTGCTTCAGAGAATTTCTCAAAGGGGACTGTACCTTTTAGACTCAATTGACCCATTTGGCTGTGAAAGCTATGTTCAGAGAAGTCATGCTCTTATGACTTTTCCCTTTGGCACTTATGTTTTGGTTGATCACAATGTGTGCTTGTTTTGGCTATCTTGTTGTTTTTATCAGTGACCTATGCACTTTGTAAAGCTCTCTCTTGGGAGTCGCTTTGGATAAAAGCGTCTGCTAAATGAATAAATGTAAATGTAAGTAATATCTGTCACTTCATGGCCCTTTCATGGACAACAGTAAAGTCAGCCTTACATCTCTTGGCTACATCTGGGAGGTATTCCAGGTAGCGGGTTTAACAAACTCTGAGATTAACCCTGAGTTGAGTTACTCTAACATGGGAAACTCTGAAAATTCGGTTCCAGAAAAGCTGATATGAATTTGTCAACTCGGAGTACGTCAACTCAGAGTTAAGCGCGGGCATGAGAACTATTAAAAGCCAACATCAATGGAGCTCCGATTCTAGGATCCACCATGGCACAAGGCGAAAAAAAATGTTGCATACTCCACCAAACTTCAGATACAAGTTTTATTTTGTGTTTATGGTCAAGCACATATTCCAGGAAAAAAGCAACACGGCTGTAGCAGCGTATTTAAGTGGCATTGGAGACAATTGCTGCCGAGTCAATGCATACATTTGAAGGCAATATCCAGTCCATAAATTAAACATTTAACCCCACTGTTTGTTAATATTACAGGAGAAAAAGTCTTCAATTTTGTATTAAATGTAAAAACATACTACGAACGGAAAACGCATATTTTGCTTAGGCTATACGCTTGTGATTGTAGCCTCGACGTCACCTTAGTTTTAATCATATTCGACATGATACTAAGTAAATATAAATTGGTGCCTATTTCAATTTGTAGTAGCAGTTTCCCCCAACAGAATGTTATTCATCAAAAGATGATGATGATTAAGATGACGAAGAGACATTGACTGCTGCCGCAGAAATGGATGCAAAGAATTATGTATGTAGCTACTGGTAGTTCTCTCAACATCTACTTTTATTTACAGGCTTGTACGGAATTGCCAGTTACACTAAAATTGTGAAAATAATTAATATTAAAAAAACAATTTGCACATTCTGATCCCGTTGAACAGAGCATGGATGCTGTATACAGTGAGATGTTCATTTAATGGCAAGTTAATTTTGCATGTGGAACAGTAAAATGTAGCTAATGTAATCTCATGTATACCCAGTTACAAGTAAATGAGTTGTACAAATGGCACCTCGTGAAGAAAGTGCCAAAAACTGACCAAGAGATGGTGTAGGCCTACTTAAGGTAGAAGAATAAAGGCTAATCTCCAAAAAGATTTACTGGAACACCAATTACGGGAGGATGCATGGTTACAGGTGATGTTAATTGTAGGAACAATAACCTACATTAATATTAATTGTTGAATTTGCTGAATTTCTATTTAACCAAGAGATGTTGTACATAGGGCAGAAGAATAAAGGCTGATCTTGTAAGGCTCCAACTTACCATGTTGATAAGTAAGGATCAAGATTCTGGTGTGATTGTAGTTGTTCTTGGGTATAAAAGGAATTGTGAAGCATTGTTCTGTGGATTCTAAATCTCCTGAAACCTTCTCCTCAGCTCTGGCTTGGCATAGGCCTACTCCTTCTTCCTCATCTCATGCTTTCTATCTCTGGTTTACAATAATCATGGTAGAGTAGGCATAAGAGTTAACTTAATTGATTGCATTCATTTGCAATATGATAAAATGATTATATTATTTAACCTTAATTTGACCATTCTTGCTCTGATTTAACCCAAAGAGACAAATAACTGTAATACCATTGGTATTGGCATTATTTGGTTAATGTTAATACATTGTTCAGTTTCCCATCTTCCTTCAAACCATAGGGGAATTAGTTTCGGTTGTTTGGCCAATATATTGACCCCCAACAATGTTGAAATAGATTTGCTGAAATAACAGTTACAGGATGGTTAAGCTTCTTAACCAACTGTAAACTTAGCCTAAAACACATTCACTGTACATAGGCCCAAAATTTCTTTCACAGAGGTTCCCAGTATTCTGCTATTCTGTCAACTGCTGGAAGTAATGACAACCACCTTGTCACAACATGTCGCAAAAGATTGCAGTTATCCATTTCCAAAAATTCCCAAAATTATTTTAGCTGTGCTGTCCTGCTGGCTGAGATGCTGAAATGGCTATAGATCTTGAGCACAATATTTTCAACATCAATATCCATTTTTGCAGCTGCAAATTTGGATGCATTGTGCAATACGTGAGCAAGACAATTAGCAGAATTTATGTCATTTTGAGCCAGTTTAAGTTTCTGATAGACGCTCTTGTGTTTCCCATAGTTCACCCTCGCATTGTCTGCTGTGTAAGCAGACATTTTTTTTTAAATCTAGACCAGCTGCGTCTAGCTTTGCGAGTAACTGGCTGGCTATTGCTTCAGACGTCTCATCGCTGTCCTTGTAGAAGTCGAGCAACAGATTTTGCTCTCCTTTCTCAAAATAAAAATATCTCAGGAGTATTGGAAAGCATTTAGTTGCACCCTTGTTCATCACTCGCTATCGAAAAATGCAGATTGTTTTCTTTTATGTAATCCACGTGTGTGTACGGAGTATGGGGCTAATACATTTTCACACAATGCTTGTGCTTTGGTTCTGCCTAGGGTCACACCTGTAGCTACCAAAGAGTCTTCATAAATAAGTTTCTCAACTTTTGCACTGCAGTCAAAACTCCCATAAGAGTGGTGATGTTTTACAGTATGAAATAATTTTGTCAGTTCAGCAGCGGCCGTTTTATTATCCGCTGTTGTTTTCGGAGCAAAAGACGATGTGAACGAAGAGTGCCCGGCAGAACTAGTGTTATCTTTGTGCCTTTCTGTAGCGGCATGCCGCTCTACAGCCCCTTTCCCCTTACTACTCAAGTCTATGTCAATATGACAGAGTTTAAAGAAGGCATGGAATTGGTCTTTGCTGCTCTTACTGACAAAGGGGAGTTCTGAACTCCATGTATGGTTATAGGAGGTCTTTCTCTTCGGCATCTGAAAGCCTACTGAATAATTGGCACTGTCTGAAGCCCGCGCGAGTGCTAAATTGCGACGGTGGGCAGGAAGGGTCAAAAAGGAGGACAAAATTGCGAAAAGACGGACACGCAACAGCGGTCCGGACAAAAGGCTGGAAATGCTGCTCTACCCTACTCAGAATGCTGCTGCAAAAAAAAGCGGAACTATTGTGGGTGGTAAATAAGATCATGGTACATCTAACCAGCGGGTCATTTCTTGCAAGTGTGTCAAAGTGGTATTTTTACAGACTGTATTTCAGTAACACCGTAGGCGTGAATAATGCATGCATCGTCGTCCATCTGGCATTGGACTTTAGCCGAAGAAGCTAGAGAGAGGATGCAATGGGAGATTTCCTACAGTAAGCTAGATACTACTTCAAATTACGGAGACGATCTTTTGATCAAAGTTCCTGTTGTCTGATTATCGCCGATAAAAAGTAAATACTGTTAGGAAGCTAAATACTGTTTAATTGCTTTTCTAAAACTATTACTACAAATATTAGATATGGTTTCATAAATAAAAACAATTAGAAACAAAATAGTTTAATAATAAACCGTCATTCTTCCCCCACTACAAAGTATATCCTACATAAATCGTTGCCACGTAACAGCCAGATGGACGCCTTTGCCGTTCTTCACGGTGGGATAAAAGTCAATGCGCAGTAATATGGAATTTTAAAGGGGCAATTGACTGCAAAACCGATTTTACCTTGTCATTGTTGAAAAACGACAGTTTGGAGGGTAAACTGAACATACCGTGAATATCAAAGTCCATTGACACCTCTTTCCTATTCAAATCTCAAAAAGAAAAAATTTGGCTGTAAAACGCTAGCTTTTCAACAAAGCCACCGGTCCTACGTAGGACCGGTGATCGCCCTCTTATTGGCTCTGGTCTGTATCTTTGTCACGCCCCAGAATTTACATCCAGACCAGCCAGAGTTAGCGTCTATCTCCGATACTAGTTTAGCTGCGCGCTGCTCTGTGTAGGCTACTTATAAGGAATTACAAAGAAGAACGTTTTGAATTATAACAAGGATATTGATTATGGACCACGGTCGTAAATGCTGTGTTCCAGGCTGTACAGGGAAGGCTAACACTCACAGTCTTCCCAAGGAGCCAAACATTCAACAGGCATGGCTGCTGTTGTCTATGAGAAGATCCTGTCGAAGTTCGACACTCAATCATTCATTTGCTCTGAACATTTCACCCAAGACAGTTTTGACAACCTTGGACAATTTCAAGCAGGATAGCCTATGCTAGGAAGCTGAACCTGGAAAGAGGTGCTGTTCCAACCGTATGCTCATTGCAACCGCAAGCTATAAGGACAGTATGATGTTGTGCTAACAGTTATTAGCAATGCTAACGTTTCCTGTTTATAGCATACCAGGTAGAATGCTAAATACGTTTCTACACACATCAAATGACTCTAGCTAGACTAGCTGTAGTCGGCATTAGAAGGGAAGCTTCCGAAAAATAGCCAGAAAACGAACTGCAGTCTGGCTTATTGCTAACGCCTGTCTAGATAATCTATTTGAAAGAACTGGAGAAAGGCAGGTTTTAGATACAGGATACGTTAGCATTGCTAGTAACTGTTACTAGTAACACCTAGACTGTAGGCATGTAAACAAGTTTAGCTTGCTAGTTAACGCAAGAGCATAGAATGTGTGATAATTTAGCCTAGTTTATTGGCAATGGGGCTAACGTTGATTCATGTTCCTGACTGTGTTTCATTCAAATAAATAACATGTGTAATGAAAATCTACAATTCACGATGCATATTTGTCCAGATCTTTGTCATGTTATTTTACAGCAAGATATCTACAGCTAGCCTAGCTAGCTAACTGAAGCCGAGTAGAATCACGATATGGTTTGGTTGCTAAGCTGTAGCCTAACGTTCTACCCACCTAAGTCAATCCAGTTTGCTTCAACAACAGAAGTGGAAACAAGTAATGTTATCATTTCAAATGATATATAGTCAATCTGTTGAAAACAGTGTTGTGTAGACACAATAGATTTATTTGCGCGTTTTTATTTCAAGTCTCCAACTTCGGTGTTTCAGCGAGTGCTGCTGTTGGCCATGTTGCTTTTTGCTCCCTTCTTCACTCGTTGATAACCAACCAATCAGCGCGCAGCTTATCTAAATATTAATGAGCATACCATAAAAGGAGAAAAGCTAGTGTTTTTTCCCGGGAACATTTCAGAGGATCTGTCAGAGGGCATAGAACAGCACCCGGGCCATTTTCAACACAACCAATGTTACATACCCTATTCGGAGACCTTAAGGAACAGTGTGAAATACCCAAAAAACCCAGTCAATTGCCCCTTTAAAGAATGTTATGAGGACAACCTGTAAGGTTATGCTGGATTTCACAACGGCATGGAGCGCGTTATAGCCAATCACAATCAAGAATAGGAACAACCAGTTTTAGAATTGTAGGTAACGAACAATAGACATAGGTAGTTTCGCCGTTCTATGGCAGCTATGATGACAGTCGTAGCTAGCCTTGTAAGCACTCGTCACTAGAATGGCCATAACTTTAAAACAAAATATCATATTTCAAATCTGTCTGCTGTTCTACATTGCCCACACAATTATGTATATATTTATCAACTCTAACATGGCCTGTATATTGTATTGAAAGTGCTCGAAAATCTGCTGGTCTAATGTATGGTGGACTAAGAAAACATGTTTGTCAAAGTGGAGCGGGCGGATGTCGTGGGAGAATTCCTACTGTATTAGATTTACTGTTTCAAATTGAAAACGGAGAAGATATTTAGAGTAAAGACAAGTTTCTTAACATCTGTGTCCAATATCGTCAATTAAAAGTAAAAACTTTTCAGTTACAAAGCATTTATTCGTTGTATGGCCAGCTGCAGTAAGCCTTTCGTGAACCCCAGTTTGGCTGTTCGTGACAGTCAGCTATAACAGTGTTGAGCCTCAATTTTTTCAGATTTCTGTGAAACTTGCTTAAAGAAAAAACGATCTAGCTAGATTATGTACACTTTACGCTCAATGTACATACCTTGTTTGGCCAATTTGGTCGATTGTGGAAAAAAGTTGAACCGTTTTTAGTTACAGCGAGCCATCGCGCTAGCTTGGAATCCCACTCATCACTTCAGTGGTCTTAACTTTTAAATAAAATTGTGTATCTTAAATTTGTCTTCTGATCTGAATTCATGACAATATTACGCACATTTCATACACTCTAACCTGTCTTCTATTTTGTATTGAAAGTGGTTAAAAATGAAGTTTTCTAAAAAAGTATTGACGACGGAAAAGATTTGTCAGAATGGCTCCGTGAAATCGTCTTGATTAAAGGATGATTCGCCAAACATAATCATATGAATATTTACATTGTTAGAAAGCCCTATATCTTGTCTTCAAAATGGTTTAAACAGTTCAGGTATATTATTTGAAAAAGTCTGCATATGGGTCAGTGACATATGTACAAAAAGTGTTTTTTCAAAAATGTCAAATAAAATGATTGACTTTTGTTCGACTAAAGGCCGAAATATGCTTATGCGTCTCCATTTACGGATGGGCGGGCGCACGGATACGGAGGGATAGACAGCGTTTATGGTTCTCCGTGGGCTGTGGGTGCTGAAAACAATTCACCGCCAGAAGAGTAGGTGGCGCAACGTTTTTTTGTGAGACGTAGTCGAGTGTTTATTTACATAGGTTAAAGAGAAGTCGGAGCAAATTTACAAATGTATAGTTTCATCAATAAAATATGCACATTTTCAGCAACTACACTGCCCATTTCTCATAACATTTTAATTCAGATGCTGATTTACATGTACTGTTTAGCTGGAATATGATAACCTGACGCAAGCGGTTCTTAATACTGACCAATCACAGCCAAGGGGGTCTCCGTAGCTCTCCGTAGCTCTCCGAAATTACGACGGATAGTTAAAAAATTCAGGAGGTACACGTCAAGCTCTCCAAGGCTCTCCGAGGGCTGACGGAGAGCTCGTAGAGGGCGTTCCACGGAGACGAGGGCGTTCCCATGTGTCCGTTTTTCGAAAAACGAAAGCATATAGCGGCCTTAACGCTAATGTTTATAGAAACATATGTAGTTTTTTTATTTTCAATTGGAATCAGAATTTATACGAGAATTAGCTGTATTAGTGTGTTAAATCGTCATATGGTCTGACATGAAAATAATTGTATAAAAACTGAAAATTGATTATACCTTTCTTAAGTTACTCACTTTATCAAAGTCATTAATCAAAACTAAACAGTGATTCATTATAGTTTTGTGAAGATTAATTACATTTGTGTATTATTTTGTAAAAAATTGCTCAACGTGAGACCTATGCCGTCCGTCTTTCAACATATTTTCTATTTATTGTGACAAACCTTGCTATAAAATAATAAAAATATTCGTGACTCTTGCTGATACTATTTTCTATGTATTCCATGAACATTTTCAGGTGTTATCATTAATAAAGGTATGTTATTTTCACAATTTGGAATGTCACACCAAATGATATAGTGTCGCACTTTATGATAATGTCGCCATGTGTCAATGCAAACCATGTATTATCCTACTTATTGGTGAATACTGATCACTCATATGGCAGGAAATATTTAACCACTCTTAAATGCTGGAAGTTAATATTCAAAATATTATTGATTTATTTGACATTTAACAATAAAACAAACATTATTTTTTATATTGTATAAAGTCAGATGGCTGAGCGGTGAGGTAGTCGGGCTAGTAATCAGAAGGTTGCCGGATTGATTCCCCACAGTGCCACATGACGTTGAGTCCTTAGGCAAGGCACTTCACCCTACTTGCCTCGGGGGGAATGTCCCTGTACTTACTGTAAGTCGCTCTGGGTAAGAGCGTCTGCTAAATGACTAAATGTAAATGTATGAAACATATGAACCTATGTTTGTGTATCAAATTTCATTTCAATTCAAAACTGGTCTGCAATATGTATTAATATAAGTAAAACAAACATACAGGGTAGCTGAGTGGGTCCATTAATAAATCAATGAATCTAGACTTTGTTGTACTTAAGCCAGTCAAATTTGCAGAGAGCAGCAAACCGACTGCCTTGCTGAGGTTGTGATATGCCACAAACAACTTCCTGATCTTGATAATAAATGCAGTCTTGCCTGTTTGGCCAGACAAAACCATTTTTGTCTCCACGTTGTTTCATGCAGTTCACCTGCAGCCCCTCCATACTTCTGTCAACAATTTGTCCCACATATGGTTTTCCTTCATACTTAATTACGTAAGACAAACTGTCCTTCTGTGTAGCCTTCATCTGAAATGGTGTCTGAATCCTCAGCTTGGGCCTCTCCAATTGATGCACTTGATTGAGCACATGCATACAGCACCTGAGTAGAAGAGTGGGCTTGGGGCTCTCTAGTGGGCAAGCTGGATGGAGAAGAAGACACCTCCGTAGCAGAGCCACCATTGTGGGCCCGGGACTCTGTAGTGGGCCAGCTGGGTTGGACAGAAGGCATTTCAGCAGATGGGCCACCATCATCACTTGTCTTGTCACCTGGCACCTCATCAGGGGATACATGGTCAAACGTAAGTTGGTGCAGCTTGTGACAGGTGCACATCACTGGATAATGGCACAAACAACTAAGATCTCTGTAAAATATCTTTCCTGGAGCAAAAGACAGAACTTCGTGTGTACTGCTGATTCCATTGACTGGACGCACTGACAGAGGGAGCATTTCATCCATGGTGGAGATCTGCTCTTCTTCAATCCATATGATGGTGACATTTTCAGAGGACTTTTGCAAATACTCATACAGATCCCTTGGTGTTTGTAGATCACTGCCTCCGAGGACATACATGTCTGCCTTACGCTTCAGCACTCCTCCCACACCGTCAGGTGCCGCTCTGAAAAGTTCCAGGTGACCCTCTTGAATCCCCATGTATAGGGAATGCTGCTCATGAGGAAGCAGTTTCATCGATTCCGGTACTAGGTTGCTGGCCCATCACTGAAGACATGCAGGGTGTCGATTGCATTTTCATGTCTTCTTCGGAAATCATCAATAACTGGCTTGATGTGTGCACACGGCACGCTCATCATGACGCAAGGACTGGGAAATGGTGGCATTGCACTGGGAGCCACTGACTGAGTAGGCAACTCCAGTATGCATTGTGGCCTGCTGCCTATTGCCACCGAAATGAAAGGCCTGAATCTCAGTGTTGAGTTTACATGCATAGTTCTCTGAAAAGTCTATGTGTAAGACCATTTCATTGGGATGGATGTTCTCCTTGATGTGTCTGAACTGTTTCACCTGATGAAGCCAGTTTAATTGATGACTCGCAATTGCATTGAGCCTTTGGTTGAACCCACCAGTTAACTCTCCTACCGTCCCCCTCTTCTTTTTCTTAACCAAGTTCTTGTAGCTTCTCTCTCCCACTACAACATCCTGCTTCTCCCACTGCTCCCATATTGCAGTGTCAGCTGGGTTGTGGTCCTGCAGGTTGGGCTCATCATAACAGCACTTTGTGCACACACGTTGCATGCATTTTGTATTTTCAGTATCACATGTGATACCTGACAGCAGTGCTGACAGGCTTTTTGTCGTGATCATGCCTCTGCTTGAAAGAGCATCAATTAGGAGCGTTTGCATGTTCCCAGCAGGCACATGCGTTGCGGTCGCTGGACCTAGTCTCTGTGACATCAAAAAGTTTATACCTTATGAACTGTCTGTAGGACAGCTGGTGCTTTTTTTCTCATTTTTGCATGTAGGCCTTATGAAGGTCCTTTAGTGAGCAAGTCCGCACTCGTCTTTGTCTTTTCTCTTTCCTGCCTACTGTGTCCTTCTTCCCAGGAAGCACAGTGCTATTTTCATCTAACAGCAAGAAGGATTCCACCTGAGCCTTTTTCTCATTTATTAACTTTTTCCTGGGTGGCAAGTGGTTTTTTTCTTTGACTGTTAGTTTTGTTACGTTTTGCCTCACACTTTGTTTCCTATATTTCTCAGCCCTCTTCTTTTCATTGCTGACTTTTCTCTGGAGCCTTTTGTTCTGATCCTTCTGTCTCCTTAATGATTTATTCAGCTTCTTTATCTCTTCAGTGTGTGGGCTTGGTGGTGACGTAGGTGGGCTCGGTGGTGGTGATGTAGGACCTGGGACTTGACCTGGGTCTACCTGGATGTCTCCATCATAGATGGAGTTATCTGGGAGAGTTATGTTGAGTAATGCATTTAAATTTCTTCTTTTGGCTCTATATTTTGTTTGAGAATTTCTCCATATCTCCCTCAGCTTCTCTCTTCTTGACGGTGGGAGAGTCTGGATTCTAAATTTAGGCATCTACCCTTTCTGTTTCTTTTCTTGATATCTGTTAACAGAGTAAGATAATGGTATGAACATTTGAACAGTTGTTCAACATTGTCTATTCTCTTAATTTCATTACTGCGTTCCTCTTAGTTGCACTGCCTACACTGTAACTAAGAAGTCCAATGATATTTTAGCTATCATGTATTGCCAGGCTTCAAGAAATCTGCCTCAAGGCCTTTTGAATCAACAGTGAAAGCATCCCTTAAAACCCTCCCTCAGACCTTCCTATTGGTCAGCGAATGGAAACAGGCAGTTGTTGTTTTCTTTTCTTTTCCTCAGCAACTCCTCTCTCTTTGCAGGGTCTAAATTTAGTCTCTTCCTGTATCTCTTTGTCCTCTCTGCACTTGTCATCATTATCTGCCTCAAGTTGACAAAAGAAAAGGTAATGTATGGTTTGAGATGAAGACAAAACATTGTTTAGACTTAAACAGCATTCTAAGGTTTCTGTGAAGGGGTCTGCTGTGTCGAATAAAACTAAACTAAACTAAACACAATCAATTGTGGATAATTACTACTTGTATGTGATGATGAACCCAAATACATTTTTAAACGACAAAACATACATTGGACTTTGTTATTTATTGTTATATCTGCAGGAAATTACAATTCATATCATATGGTGTGACAATCAAATCATATGGCGTAACAGGCAGACATGTCACACCATATGATAAAGTGTCACATCATATGATGTTTTCTGCACTTAGCACAACCTTGAGTCTTGTAGCTACACATTAGCATACTAACAACATGCTAGCTATAACAAAGCAGCATAGATTTACGTGTAATTATGACAAAATAATAAAATTTATTTTGCATTTTTATGAAAAATGTGTCACACCAAAATATATCTGGAAGTGGAACTTTTGTCAGAGTGCCAACAAAATCTGATTTATTGTAAATATAAAAATGATGACTCACCTCAGGTTGTACAGTACACTGCTAGTACTGTACAACCTTGCTGAAGAAGGTCCTCTCCTTCCCAAGGGTGTCAAAACTGTTGCCCGTTCAAATATCGCAAAATAGTGTCACACCATATGATTTTGATTTGTGTGACAAAATCTTTTTGATTAGAACTCCCTCAAAACATTATGCTTGGATTTTGAAAAGAGTAGGCTCACAAATAAACATCTGTATTATTTTTCTGTATTTATTTGAGAATTTTTGCATTCTTTTTTCTTAGTTTTATTCAAGTTCTCACTTTAAGAAACAAGTGCCTGACAGTCACACCATATGAGTTTTGTTATGTTTGGTTGAAAATTCTGAAAAAATGAGTGATGAACTGTTTTAATGTTGAGTCTGTTCACATAAAGCATAATGTTCTTCACAATATTGAGAAGGTTTTTGGCAAATCTATTTTTTATTCAAACATGTTGGACACTGAAGACAGCAAAACTGCCAGGTCACGTCATCCACCCATATTCAGGCAAGAAAGTGTTAAACAGTGTAAAAAATGGACTTGGTGAGAAACAGTTCTGTCAGTGCATGACGTCACAATTGAATTTGACTTGAAAATTCTGGAAAATTCGGAACCATTGAAACCCATTCATTTTTTTAAGCACTTTAAACTTTAATAACTTAAAAACTTTGAAAGTTATCTGTGAGAAAAGTAATAGAACACTAGAGCAGTTCAGACTTTATCAAGTGAAGTTTGAACGGTGTTTCTATCTTAAACAGTGTGAAAGGAGTCGGCGAGCAAAAAAACGTGTCTGGAAAAAAAACGAACTAGAAAAGGCATTTCCTGCTGAAAATGCGTTGGAATGCTGAAATCTGAAAAAAAAAAAAAAAGAAATGGCTGAAAATACAGAAATGAGAAAATACCTGCAAGCTGAAATTAATTAAAAAAATGTGTGACTCACTCTAAAGAGGCAGTGTGGTAGCTGAACTGCATCATCTAACAAAGCTAAGTGCTTCAATACAATGCGACACACACCACTCTCTGTTACTGCCAAATCATTTGAACACCATTATGTGATGCTAACTGATCCTATCAAAGCATGCTTAATTGTTCTTTATCGCCCATCAGGACCGCTAGCCGACTTTGTGGAGGAGCTGGACATGCTCCTCAGCGTCCTCCCGGATGATGGAACCCCCCTGATAGTCCTTGGGGACTTCAACATCCACCTCCAAGGAACGCAGGCTGTCGACTTCTTGTCTCTCCTGACCTCCTTCGACCTGACGCTGCTGAGCACACCGGCGACCCACAAGGCAGGCAAACAGCTAGACGTCCTGACACGTAACTGTATCACTGACTTAACCTCTGTAACCCCACTGCACATTTCTGATCACTACTTTATCCAATTCTCTGTCTCTCTCCCTCCAACCCTTCCCACCTCCCCTCCCCTCGTAACTTTCCGGCGCAACCTCCGCTCCCTATCCCCCTCCCATTTCTCCTCTATTTTAACATCCTCCCTACCTCCCATTGACGAGTTCTCGTCCCACCCCACCAACACTGCCACCGACTCCTTGTTAATCATTTTAACTGCATCATTTGACTCCCTCTGTCCCCTGTCAACCAGGCCTGCACGATCTTCTACCTCCTGTCCATGGCTTACGGATGTTATTCGTGAAGAACGGTCCACCCTTCAGGCAGCTGAGAGGAGATGGCGCAAGTCCAAAGACGGTCTGTACCTTGATAAGTATCACTCCCTCCTTAAATCCTTCTCTTCTCGAGCAGGGTGATCTCAGCCCTATACCAAGGTCTGCTGAAGAGTAGGAGTAGGGGGAACTCTTGTATCTATGTATGTAAAGGAAAAGTGGGGAAGAGAGCTTGGGATCGAGATAACTGAGGAAGAATGGGTAATGTGTGCAGGATACAGCACTCGACAACTGCTTCCAGGTCATGGAGGGAGTTCGGGTGGAAGAACATCATAAGATATTTCATAACTCCAAATATGAAAGGGAAGTATGCTCCGGAACAGAACGCATGTTGGAGGTTGTGTGGGCAGGAGGGGGCAAACCACACACATATATTTTGGAAGTGCCAAAAGTTAGAGCAATATTGGGAAGATGTTTTGAAAGAATTAAAGGAGATAATTGGTTATGAAATGCCTAACACCGGCTTGGTGCTGTATCTGGGGAATCTGGTTCAGGAAAACGTTGAGGGTGGGGACCTATATCTGATAAAAGCTCTGCTGGCAGCCAGCAAGAAAACAGTAACAAGAGCGTGGTACAAAGCAGATCCACCAACAAAGAAGCAATGGCTTGGTGTAGTTGAAGAAATATACGACATGGAAAGATTCACGTACATATTGAGGGTCCAGGAGGGGAAGTTTGATGCAAGATGGGAAAAATGGGTAGAATATAAAAGAAAAATTAATGACACCACAGATTAGGAATCTCGAAATCAGATCTTGACGTTGCATTTCAATTAAGAACGCTTGCATGTCACTGTTATTTCTATTTAGTATTTTTATTGCCTTCTACTTTCCTGTTTTTGCTTTTGTTGTGGCTTTTGATTTGTCTTTTGTTTCCTTTCAATGTCTTTTTGACCTAAATATATGGGTATGTATGTATAAGAATTGTTAATCCAAGCACATGCTGCTCTACTTGAGACTATTCTTTATTCTGGATGTATTTTTGCACATATGTGGTTTGATATTGCTGAAATGTGCAAAAAAAACAATAAAAATGTAAGTATAAAAAAAAAAATCCTTCTCTTCTCAATAACAAAATTAACTTTTTTCTACCTTCTCCACCCTTCTTAACCCACCTCCCCCACCCCCTCCCTCCACCCTAACAGCAGACGACTTCTCCTCCTTCTTTGAGAAAAAAGTCGCTGACATCAGCAGTCGGTTCCCTAAACCCACCTTTCCTACCCTCTCACCCTCCATGACTGCCCCAACTAAATGTCTAAACTCTTTCTCTCCCCTGTCCGAGGCAGAGATTTCTGACCTCATTCTCTCTCATCGCCCCACTTCCTGTCCCCCTGATCCTATCCCCTCCCCTCTCTTTCAAACCATCTCCCCCTCCATCTTCACTTTTCTTCTCCATGTCCTAAACTCCTCTCTTATCTCCGGCACCTTTCCATCCGCCTTCAAACAGGCCAGAGTTACCCCTCTACTCAAAAAACCCTCCCTTAACCCTGTCGTCCTCCAGAACTACAGACCGGTATCATTGTTACCCTTCTTTTCAAAAACAATTGAACGTGCTGAATCTAACCAACTGTCAAACTTTCTCTCTCAGAACAACCTGCTTGACCCCAACCAATCAGGCTTCAAGACCAGCCACTCCACAGAGACTGCCTTCCTTTCAGTCACCACTGCCCTCCAGTCTGCCAGAGCGGCTTCCAGGTCATCCGTCATCATTCTGCTGGACCTTTCTGCAGCGTTTGACATGGTTAACCACCAGATCCTGCTCTCAAGACTTTCTGAGATGGGCATCACTGGCACTGCACTCCAGTGGATCTCATCCTACCTGTCGGGAAGATCCTACCTCCTGGGGTCTCCTGAGGAGGCAAACTGTCAGGCCCTCGCCAGCTCTCCACCGGTGTCCCACAGGGCTCCGTCCTTGGACCCTCCTATTCTCTCTGTACACCACCTCACTTAGACCAATCATCACTTCCCATGGCTTCTCCTACCACTGCTACGCTGATGACACACAGCTGTACCTGTCTTCCCCCCCTACCGATCCGGGGATCTCAGTTAGGATTGAGGCCTGCCTCACAGACATCTCTGCCTGGATGACTGAGCACCACCTCCAGCTGAACCTCGCCAAAACAGAACTTCTCATCATCCCGGCTAAACCCTCCATCTCCCACGATCTGTCAATCACCCTGGGATCTGCAACGGTAACGCCTTTATCTTCTGCCAGGATCCTCGGGGTCACCATGGATGACGAGCTCTCCCTCACGGCCCACATTGCTGCAGTCTCCCGGTCGTGTAGATACACCCTCTACAACATCCGGAAGATCAGGAGATATCTGTCTTGAGCACTCCACCCAGCTGCTAGTCCAAGCACATGTCCTCTCCAAGTTGGACTACTGCAACTCGCTGTTCGCTGGTCTCCCAGCATGCGCAACCCGCCCTCTTCAGAGGATTCAGAACGCAGCGGCCCGCCTGGTCTACAATCTACCCAGACGCTCCCATGTTACCCCGCTCCTCATCTCTCTCCACTGGCTACCCATCACGGCCCGTATCAGATTCAAGACCCTGGTACTGACCTTCCGAGCAGTGAACGGGACTGCACCCGACTACATCAACCTGCAGCCTTACACCCCCACCCACCACTTACAGTCTTCTTCAGACAACCGCCTGGTGGTCCCACCGCTCAAGACCGCCCGGTCTCAACACAAGCTCTTTTCCTGTCTGGCCCCCCAGTGGTGGAATCAACTCCCCACCTCCATCAGAGACACTGACTGATTGTTAGTTTCCTCAAGGATCACAATGACTCTTGCTTAGAGCTCTTGTGGTTAGTGGTAACTGAACTTCTTTTTTTTTTTTACTCGCTGTGATATATAGTTTTTAATGTTGCTTGTTTTTCCACAGGTACACTTGCACTTATAGCGGTTGATGTTGTTTAAATTGTAACTTGTTTTACTGCATGCTCTTATGGTTCTTTCCTTTGGCACTTATTTTGGTTGTTCACAATATATGCTTCATGTTTTTGGCTACTCGCAATGTTTCGGGGCTTGTTCTTATTACCAGTGACCTATGCACTTTGTAGAGCTCTCTTGGAATTCGCTTTGGATAAAAGCGTCTGCTAAATGAATAAATGTAAAATGTAAATTTCACGGTGGGAATCGAACTGGCAACCTTCTGATGAGTAGCCCCATTCCCTAACTGCTCAGCCATCTGACCCCATCATCTACTGTTGTTGTGTTTGGAGCAAAACATTATTTTAAAGAAGACTGTATGGTAGAACTAGCATTATCATTGTGCCGTTCTGTAGCAGCATGCCGCTCTAAAGCCCCTACTATTTACGTCTATATCAATGCAACAGAGCTTACAGAAGGCATGATATTGATCTTTTCTGCTCTTAGTGGCAAAGCGGAGTTCTGAACTCCACGTACGTTTGAAGGAGGTCTTTCTTTTTGGCACTGAAGCCCACGCAAGTGGTAATTTGCGACAGTGGGCAGGAAAGATAAAAAAGGAGGACAATAGGGCGAAAAGGAGGACATGCAAAGCGGTCAAGACAAAGGGCAGGAAAACCGGACTGTCCGGACAAAATCCGGACATCTGGTCACCCTAGTAGTAAGGTAGGTATTTGTTGGTAAAGACTAGCCTGACGTTGTCATACTCATAATTCTAGTCAGAATATGAGTCTGATAACTCTCCGTTGGACTGTGAGTATGGGGCGTGTTTCAACCGAACTCGTAAAACAAATGCCTCTTTACTTAATTGGATAGACCTACAACCAATCAGACCAACGTAATATGTTGTTTGTTGAAAACTCATTCAACCCGAGCGCTCTTTGGTAACGTGGTTGATTACGTTCCTGTTGATCATCTGTCCATCATCGTATAAAGCCCGCCCTGACAATTTGATTGGTCCGAACAGCTCCTGTTCGGACATAGTTTTTTCCCAACCGAGCTTCCCCACACCCAACCTCCCGACCAAATTATTTTTGTGGGCGGGGTAAATTGGGCTGGCAGCCAGGCTAGGTAAAGACATTTAGAGTTGTAAAACATGTAAAGGCTGCATATTTTGATAGTATTAGCGATCTATTACATTTGTGGGAAGTTATAACAAATTGGAAAAGTGGAGATTTTCACTTTCCGCAAACATAACAAATCCCTGCATTATTATATTAAAAACTAGAGATTTGTATTACGTTTGTGGTTTATTACGTTACATTTGCGGGTCAAACACATGCAAGTGCAGTTAGCAAGCAAATGGTTAAGACACATCCACCTGCCTGCCCATCCATCCATTTACCCACTAAACCTTACACTAATTATCCCATGCACCAGCTGCCCACCTGTCGAAGTGTCCATAGAAGACGAGTATAGGAAACCATGATGATGCAGAAGGGCACAGCAAAGCAGAGTAGGAAGTAAATTAGTATGTAGGACATGTTTCCTTGTTCTCTGCTGTACCAATTTGGGGCGCAAGAAGTCCTGACACCCTCCAGCTCATAGCTGCTCCAACCGAAGAGTGGAGGAGTGTTCCACACAAATGACCACACCCAGGAAAGAACCACTCCACCAACTGCATGCCTGTGTTAAACAGTGCATAGAACCATAACAATTACATTAAGGCACAGCTAGCTGAGCTATATGCAAGACAATACATGTTTGATACATTTATCCAAATAGAAATGGAAATAATTGTACCAGTAGTGCATGTGAAAACTAATTTTCTAATTTCCCAAATGGGTGATTGTTTAGTGAATTAACATAGGACTGCAAATATATATTAGCTGTATCATAAAAATAAATATTAAGCTTGGGAGGGCCCTTCCAACTGACAAAAATCACAGAAATCGGGGGAAATTCAAAGAACTTCATTTACTAATTTAGTTAATCACAGTATAATACATAAACTGAGTGTCTCAAGGAAATCTGTGTATTTTGTTAAGTTTACGGAGAAAAAACATAATAATGTACCTTGTCTGGAACATGACCACCCCCAGTGGTCGACACACCACCACATAGCGATCAACAGCAATCACTGCAACAGAACATAGACCTGCAATACCTGGACACACACACACAAACAAAGAGGTCTTTACATGGGATGTGACAAGGAGTTGGGTGACCCACTGCTCATGTAGCCCAACATGCGGATAATGTGTTATAACAGAAACAAGGAAATGTATCCAGTCAACAGTACTTAGCATATCAATTGGTGTGGGCAGAGACTTATGTAAAGAGGGTCCATAGTTATCATTAATAAAATACAGTTGAAAAGTACCATTACAGTAGCACAGCCATCATTACTTATGTAGCTATTGTCAAATAGGTTGATAAAATTACATGTCCTTCAACTTGGTAGATAATAGATAAGATTGTTGGTAAAAACTACTTTTATAAAATCCCAGTTGGAAGCAATAACCAGATCTGAAAGACAATCAGTTAAAATGTAAAATTTTAACTCACCAAAGAATGCAACAGCAAAGCCCTCCAACACACAGCCAAGCCGTCCAAGGCTGAAGTAGCCCATGGCATTAGTCACCATGGTAGGCACACCACCAAAAATAGCACATCCTAGGTCAGCTATGGCCAGGTTTACTAGTGCAAAGTTAAGGGGTTGTCGTAGCTGTCGGTGACTTATTGTCACCACAACCACTAAAACATTCAGAAAGATCCCAGCGACAGAGAACACACCAATTATGACAGCTAGGATAGTGTACCCTGTCCTTGAAAGTAAGTCGTTAGGGTCATTTATTAACCTTAGAAGCTGTGAAATGTTTTTGTGAAGTCTGACAGGCTGCAGGTCATCCATTCCGACACGTACAGTAGTTTGTCCACAGGTGGTTCGAAGCTATACCTGTGTAGTGCTCCAATCCCTACCAGTTAAATTGCCGAAAGTGTTCGATAAACCTTATAAAAGTTCCAAACTAAACACCGCAAAGGCCACCAACACACCTCAACACCTGATTTGAATTACATCACCAAGTGACAAATTGTGCCAGAAAAAACATCCTGTTTCAACACAACAGTAAAAATTAAATGCATAAGCAGATTCTTAATCATTTTTCTCATGGAGACACTGGAAGACAGCAGAGTGGACAACTGGCCTATTAAGGCTTCTCAGAAGCAAGGAGCTCTTGATTATGAGATGTAAATCTTCAAAGCAAATCCTTATATCCAGATTTGACACTATAATTCTAAGTTTCTAATTTACGGAGAGAGCACTACTCGCACTTTCCTTGATTGGTTCTATCCTCATGTATCCACTTAGGACTGGCTAACACTATTTGGCTATCGGGTTAAACAAACGTGCTAAAGAAACACCTGTTACATAAGAAGGGAAACAGACAATGGTGATGTAACTAGAGACCACAACCTCAACTGCTTATTTAAAATCCATTACAATACAAAAGACAGAATAAAGAAACGAACACAAGGAAGCAAACAGCACAAACACTTTAGTATATCAATGACAGTCATCCATGAAAACATTCCTATGTAACCTGTATTTATAAAATATGGTGATTTGTATATACATTTACATTTAGCAGATGCTAAAGAATTTAAATTACATTACAGTACAATTCTAGAACTATAATCATTAGCTGTATCACGGCATGGCACTATCTATAATTCCAGTTATTAATATTTGTGGCAACTTAATCACCAAATGCATCACGGGCACAGTGCCCTAGTGAATATAGCAACGGGAACAATGCTCGCATGACTTTATAAAGGATGCATGTATTAAAGTTATGTATTGTGCTTACTGAATTGATGTCTTATTAACTTAGAAGTGTGCTCAGGCTTAAAACATTGTGTCTCACACAGGGTGTGGGAAACAGGCTGGACTTTGTGTTGTTATCTCTCCATTTCAGAAGCAACCTTGAAACCGGGCTGAGAGAGCACCCGAGCAGGTGGGATGCGTAGGGAAGAACAAACTCCCTGATACACGAGAGAACAAGCTCAACCCTTTTTTGATATTTCTGTTTCAATTGCACTGTATAATATATGCTGGGGCAGGGACAGATAGCCAGTTGGACTTCGTGAACCAGCCCAAACTCTGTTGACAACCCCAGAGCTCTCTACTTGTTGATTTCCAACTGCTGCATTAAAGCTGATATTATCGGACCTCTGCGACTCCAGACCACTCTTTCTAGAACATGTATTTGTGTCATTGATTACCATCATTACATATTGGATTAGACACAGTAAATTTAAATCCTTCAACGCTCTTATCTAGAGCGACTTACAGTAAGTACAGGGACATTCCCCCCGAGACAAGTAGGGTGAAGTGCCTTGCCTAAGGACTCAACGTCATTTTGGCGCAGCCAGGAATCAAGTTGGCGACCTTCAGATTACTAGCCCGATACCCTAACCGCTCAGCCACCTGACTCCCTTATTTATTTATTATTTTACAATCAACAGCTCATTACAGAAAACAGGTGCCCCAAAAAAATCACTGCTTTCTTTCCCAATCATGTATTAACCTTCGATACCTCAAAGGTTATCTACCACTGGGACCTGATTTTGTAACCCTTGTAGAATGTGTCTTAACTATTTAACTACTGAAAGAAATTCAAAGAAAAAAAGCATAGGCTATAATACTATCATTTACATTTTACATTTATGCATTTAGCAGACGCTTTTATCCAAAGCGACTTCCAAGAGAGAGTTTTTCAAAAGTGCATAGGTCACTGTTCATAACATCGAGATACATTGCAGGTAGCCAAACATGAAGCATACATTGTGAAACCAAATAAGTCCCAAAGGGAAGAACAATGAGAGCATGTAGTTAGACAAGTTACAATTAAACAGGAAGAACCTCAAAAGTGCAAGAGCGTACCTGTGGAAAAAGCAAGCAACAATAATATATTTCACAGCGAGTACAATAATCTTAGGAAAGTTACAACAAACCAACAAGTCTCTCAATAAGAGTCATTGTGATCCTGGGGAAAACTAACATTAGGTCCAGCCAATCATTCCTAAGTGCCGTTGTACTCCCGGAACAGAGCTTTTTCTTGAAGGTGGGTAAACAGTCAGTTTCCCTGATGGAGGTGTGGAGTTGATTCCACCATTGGGGGGCCAGAAAGGAGAAGAGCTTTTGTTGGGACCGTCGCTCTTTAGCGGTGGGACCACCAGATGGTTGTCAGAAAAAGACTGTAGGTGGTGGGTGGGGGTGTAAGGCTGGAGGAGAGACTTGATGTAGTCGGGTGCAGTCCCGTTCACCGCTCGGAAGGTCGGTACCAGAGTCTTGAATCTGATACAGGCCATGATGGGAAGCCAGTGGAGGGAGATGAGGAGCGGGGTAACATGGGAGCTTCTGTGTGGTTTGAAGACCAGACGGGCTGCCGCATGAATCCTCTGGAGAGGGCAGGTTGCGCATGCTGGGAGACTGGCGAGCAGCGAGTTGCAGTAGTCCAACTATCAGGGATTGGGTTAGGGTGAAACACTTGTCTTTTTCTGTGTGCACAATTCTCAACAGGTTCTATCACTCCTTGAACAACAAAAGTGCAGTAGAAGAAAACCAAAAAATGTGTTAGAAAAAGAGAAAAAGTTGTATAAGTATATCTTGCTCAACTCTCTTCGCACATGACTTCTTCCTTAACAAAGTCCCCTTTTTATACCTTGCCTAACATAACCAAATAAATAACAATGTAGCATCATAGTCTTCCTAAAATGTTTGTAAAAAAATCCTGCAAATCCATTTTTTTTAGGCAATATTGTCAGTACACAAGCGTCCATTTGTTCTGGTAATGAATATTTTTATAATTTGCCCATATGTATGATTTTTAGTTTTAATTGTCTTTCAAAATGTTGTATGACAAAAGCAATACTTATGTCAAATGACATGACAAAATGTAAAAGTATTGTAATTGAAAGTAGAAATGTCACTTGACCAAACAACATATTTTTTTTTACTTTTGAAGGTCAATGTGACAGTCAAATTGGTCAACTTGAGATAAGAAAAGGACGCATTTACGCAATATCAGCTAAAAATGCATCTCAGATCGTACAACATTGTGGACAGCACAGGAAGCATGTCATTGACGGTGTGGAGTAACAAATTACTGTCAACTGAAACCAATTATGAAATCACGAACACATCTGTACAAAACTTCCAAAACAAGACCTGCTTGTTGTCAACAACTGAGTTGTTTTACAATTTTGGAAGATCAATTTTGGAAGATCATGATTCTAATGTAGCACCGGTCATAGATGACAATGAAACCAAACTTGGGAAAAACACTACAGTTTTTCTCAATTACTAAAACACTAAAAACCCATTGGCTGAACAAAGTGCTCAGTTGCCTGAACTCATTTAGCTAATGTGCTTGTCTGTTGACAATACCTTAAACCATTTCAAAGGTAAAACACAATTTTCAGATCTCACTTAAACTTTTCAGCAAAACTCTACACACATTCTCATTCTCAAAACACATTCTGCACTCTAATGGACATGTCATCCATACTGGTAAACACAAGTGCCAACAATCAAATACAAATAGAGAAAACATGTCAGTGATTACAGTTTTTCACGATTACTAAAACACATTTCTCGAAACAGTCAACCATTTTCTCAAATTTTCGCAAGCACAACGATTCTTCCCCTGTTGCATCGCAGGGGAGAACTTCAGATGTGATGTCAATGAAATATGTGGCCAGACAGACAAGAGTGCAAGGATGAGCAGGAGAGTGAGGACAACAACTAGTGAAACTCCAGCTTTGCTTTACTTTCTTACTGTATGTGTTTCCTTCTTGCCATGAAATGCACCCTCTGCAACTCTGACTAGGAAGGGGTCACATGCCTGAAAATGACCATGGTTACTCATACTAGTCCCCTCAGTGTACAATAAGAATCATTTGATGCTGATGTAACAGACGTGGTCTTGCAAGTTCCATTAGAGGTATACAGGCCTCCGTCAGATTGATACGGGCCTCCGTCCGCTCCCACCGGGAGTCGAACTCACCACCTCTGACTTCCCAAGCGCCACCACTACCAACTACGCCAACGAAAAGCTAGCAATTTGTTGACGCAGGTGGCCTATAACATACTTGAGGAGTGAGTTTCAACACACACTGGTTACATTCACCCCTCAAACTCACTCCGGCCGGCTAGCTGATGCCAACCTAGTGTTCCGGGTCACGGCACCAGTGTAACAGACGTGGTCTTGCAAGTTCCGTCAGAGGTATACGGGCCTCCGTCCGCTCCCACGGGGAGTCGAACTCACCACCTCAGACTTCCTAAGCACCACCACTACCAACTACGCCAACGAAAAGCTAGCGAATTGGTTGATGCGGGTGGCCTATTACATACTTGAGGAGTGAGTTTCACCACACATCGGCTACACTGGGATATACCGAACAGACAATAGAGGGGGTGCATTTCATGCCAGGCTTACTGTAATGCACCCCCTGCTAACTCTGACTAGGAAAGTGTCACTTGCCTGAAACTTACTGTGGTTACTCATACTACTAGTGTAGGTTATACATAATGTTAGTTTTGATGTGCTTATTGTATGATAGTATATTTTGCTTTACACATTTCCTGTTACAGTAACCATGATATATGGCAATTACAGTAACAATTTCCATGGCAGTTTAAGTGCAATATGTGATGTGAAACCTTGTAGGCTACTCTTGAATTACTGTAATATTTTTTCTGTTTGATACACATTTACATTTTACATGTATCCATTTAGCAAACGTTTTTATCCAAAGCGACTTCCAAGAGAGAGCTTTACAAAAGTGCATAGGTCACTGATCATAACAACGCGATAGCCCCAAACATTGTGGGTAGCCAAAACATGAAGCATACATTACAGTATTGTTGCTTGCTTTTCTACAGGTACACTCTTGCACTTTTGAGGTTCATGTTGTTTACTTGTTTAGCTACATGCTCTTATGGTTCTTCCCTTTGGCACTTACAGTTTTTTACAATCGCTATGACACTTTTTTCAATACCTTTAACAAGTTTCCTAAACTCTTGACACATTTAGCACAACATCCGCCTGTTGGCTATACAATCACAGTTTTTTACAATTACTTTGACACAAATTTCAGAACCTTGATGTCCTTTTTCAAAACTCTAGATACATAACTTGAAACATTCATTACTTGTAACACACACTGCCACAAAAAAAGCATAGCATTGTATGTTCATATCTTTAAAGACACCTTGCGCATGTAGAATCATTAGTTCAAAAAATTAATTGATCATGAAATACCATAGGAACATTCACTTAGATCATCCACACACAATATACCCATAGTTTCACCATGTAGTTGTTTGTACAATCATTAAATATTATACTACAAAATGTGTGATACATGTTTCATAAGACACTACATCACATAAATGGAATAAGAGAAAATACTACAAACAGTGGCGGAACCAGACTTGTATATATAGGGTGGCCAAAGGGTGGCCAGGGCTACTTCAGGGGGTCCACAGACCAAGACTGAAAATGTGTGTGTAACCTTAGCCTGGCATCTAAGCAGCGTAAATTATTCATATGATTGCTGATGAGAAATGTAAATTGAAATTCACTTAGCCTGAGTTCTTCAGTGTGGCCTAGTATCGTCCACTAGGGTTACTTTTATCAAATTATATATTTACTATGAATAGACTGTCTCTACATTTACATTTATGCATTTAGCAGACGCTTTTATCCAAAGCGACTTCCAAGAGAGAGCTTTACAAAAGAGCATAGGTCACTGATCATAACAACATCATGTCTGATCATGTCTCTACATCTGAATTGCAACTCATTTCTTTCTTACACACTAGAGTGTAGGCTACTCACAAACTGGAGAGACGTTGGTCACTCTGTTTTCATGAATACACTGTATAATCTGGGTCTAACCAGGTTGGATCCTTCTTTTACATTACAGTTTTTTACAGTCGCTAGGACCCATTTCTCAATACTTAAGTCACGTTTTCAAAACTCTTAACGCAGTTGTCCTAACCAACTTTCAGCTCAGCACAGCAGTTAATTTCACATTCAAAATGCACTAAAACTACCAAATCACTTCATACATGTCTCAAATCAACTCATTCCTCCATAACACTAGCAAAGGATGACAGCCAACAAAAAATACTTTGTCACCCACAAAACAATGACCTAAAAAACACTAACAACAAGTAGCATTACACAATGTTTTATACAATGTAAAACCAGGACAACTGTCTACTGTTTAGAATGTACTGCAATATATGTTACTGGAATGAATCAGACATGATGCAGTATGCTTCAATGTGTTGTATATCTTTCTTTTTTCCCCCACTAGTAATTCCAGAATACAAGAATTTGTATTCACACCATCCACTGATACAGATACAATAGGAATGCTACTGTAATATTCTGCATTTGGCCATAGGTTCTCATCCACACCACATCTTATGTCATCTAAGGCAATACACCTAGGAAAGAATCTTCTGGCATGCCTGATCCATCCCTGGCAATGTCCAGGCATTCAGCATTCATTGCGTCCAGGAGGGACATTTGATCATGTGGATGGTGGTCATACAGTAAACCTTCCACCTCCATGAGGAAAATAATTATTCTATGGGGTTGAGGAATGGAGAGTAAGGTGGGAAGAAAAGTGAGACCATTCTGGGATGGGCTGCAAACCACTCGGTGACTGCACTGGAGTGGTGAAACGCCACATTGTCCCATACAAATGTTGTCTTTCTTCTCTCTGCATCCTTTTCCTCACCAAGCACAACCCTTTTTGGAGAGATCATTTTATAGCATTTAATTTTTTTATTCTAAATATATTTCATTATAATATTACTGTAGAAATGTAGCTAATTTCTGTCTCATTCAGCTTTGTATTATGTTATTGTTTTGAACTGAAGTTTAACAGTTTTGAAACAGTATGTAAGCATGTGCAAATTGGCCTATAGGTACATAGAGTTTTGGCAGTTGTTGTGTCAAAGTGAGAAAAGAATGAATGAAATTTGAAAGATGTAGTCATTGAATGCATTTTGTGCCAAAGCAATGATAAATGGTTCACAGTTTAGTCCACATGTACTTCTGTTGTGCCCGCTGTGTGAAGAGTTTTGAAAACGTGACTTAAGTATTGAGAAATGTGTCCTAGCGACTGTAAAAAACTGTAACACAGTTAGCACAACATCCGTCTGTGTTGGCTATACAATTAACACATTTCTTGTTGCTTTGACACAAAATGCATAGAGTAAACACATTTTAAATGCTTGAACTTCTTTTACACACAAGCTCAACCAAGACCAAAACAATCGATTTTTACGGACCAATGTACCAATGCTTTAACACTGTATGTCAAAAGTCAAAGTGAACAGCTCATCATATTGTGAATTGAAACACAAAAATATCCCCTGTATTTTATTCAATTGCTACTCAGAAAAAGCTGGTTGAAGTTATGCAAATACTATAAATTACAGTTGATTCCCAACTTGGAAACACTATGCTGTTGAGGTTCTTTCAATCGCATGACAATATGGTATATATAATGCAAAGTGGAGCTCTTTGTCCTAATCTTGTGAGAAAAAAAACAATATAGATGAACACGAAGAAAGTAACAATACAGTAATACCTGCACGAAGGAGAGGAAGACAAGTACCAGGACAAGGGAGAGGAGTTAGAATGTGTGGTGGCGCTCAGAGGCCAGGGCTAGGGTAATACTGTAAATGGAAGCTATATTGTATATTTCTTGCAGTAATGTCCTGTTGCAAATGAAGCCTTTACTGCAGCAATTATGTTTCTGTCTTCTTTTTTTCAATACAGAAACCATACATTCTATAAAGCTACTCTGAGGTGGGTCATTCTTTTTTTTTCTGAATTTATGCAGCAAAAGAAACAAAATGCATGCATTTACAAAACCCAACAAAACATAAATGTAGAAGGGATTCAAAAGAAACTGCATTGCAAACACAATCTATAATCCATATACTGTGAGACCTGACACATAACTACATAAATGACTGCAGTTTCTGTAATTCCATCTGATGTTAGTTTTTTATGACATTGTGCTATGATTGACTAAATGTTCCTGTGAAAAGAGAACGTATGTTAGTGTTTGGTAGACATGGTGTCATGGTGCTATGATTGACATTTAATCAATGGCCATATGGTCATGTGATTGAAAGAACCTCGACATCTGAGTGTTTCCTAGTTGGGAATCAGCTGTGATTTACAGTATTTGCATAACTTCAACCAACTTTTTCTCAGTAGCAATAGAATAAAATACAGGGGATATATTTGTGTTTCAATTCACAATATGAACAGCTGTTCACCTTGACTTTAGCCAATAAGTTAGGTTTTGAACACGATGTTATCTGTTCTGACATTTACAGTTTTTTACAAAAGTTTTCTAAACTCTTAACCCACCAACACACCTACCACACACAATTGGCAAAACTGTTAATTTCATGCTCAAAATCACACATTGTAAACTAAACTCAAACACTAATTGTCATTACACAAAAATACACTAAACATGACACCATGTCTACCAAACACTAACACATGTTCTCTTTTCACAGGAACATTTAGTCAATCATAGCACAATGTCATAAAAAACACTAACATCAGATGGAATTACAGAAACTGTATTTTTTACAGGTCAGGTCTCACATTATATATAGATTATCGATTGTGTTTGCAATGCAGTTTCTTTTGAAGCCTCTACATTTTCGTGTGGTTGGGTTTAGTAAATGCATGCATTTAGTTTCTTTTGCTGCAGAAATTCAGAACAAAAAATGAATGACCGATCTCAGAGTAGCTTTATAGAATGTACGGTTACTGTATTGATAATTGATACATAATTGCTGCAGTAAAGGCTTCATTTGAAATAGGACATTACTGCAAGAAATATGCAATATAGTTGCCATTTATAGTATTACCCTAGCTCTGGCCCTTCTCTGAGCGCCACCACACATTCTAACTCCTCTCCCTTGCCCTTGTCCGACTCCTCTTCCTTGTCCTGGTACTTGTCTTCCTCTCCTTCGTGCAGGTATTACTGTAATTTCTACTTGTTGCTCTATACTGTTTTGTTCCACACAAGATCAGCACAAAGAGCTCCACTTTGCAGTATATATACCATATAGTCATGCGATTGAAAGAACCTCAACACCATAGTGTTTCCCAGTTGGGAATCAACTATGATTTATAGTATTTGCATAACTTCAACCAGCTTTTTTCTCAGTAGCAATGGAATAAAATACAGGGGATATATTTGTGTTTCAATTCACAATATGAATAGCTGTTCACTTTGACTTTAGCCAATAAATTAGGTTTTGAACATAGTGTTATCTGTTCTGACATACAGTGTTAAAGCATTGGTAAAATGGTCCGTAAAAATTGATTGGTTTGGTCTTGGTTGAGCTTGTGTGTAAAAGAAGTTCAAGCATTTAAAATGTGTATTTACTCTATGCATTTTGTGTCAAAGCAACAAGAAATGTGTTAATTGTATAGTCAACACAGGCGGATGTTGTGCTAACTGTGTCAAGAGTTTATGAAACTTAATAAAAGTACATTTTCTTGCTGTGAACTTAATCAAATGTTGTGTCAAAACAAATTGATTCAGGTAGAAAAACTTATATCATACATGTCAATGAACTTCCAACATATAAAACCATGTGATTGATGCTAGCTGAACATTAGGCTGAATTGCTAAGAGATGTTGTTTTTTCTAAAATAGTGGCTATGGGGTAAAGTAAGACAAATACTATGGGGTAAAGTGAGACACTGTCTTACTTTACCCCACCATGAAGCACAAGTTAAGTTTAGTCTTAAACATAATTTAGTGTAATATTACATGACATATGTTTTATTTTTAATGTCATAAACATTGTAGAAAAGCCATCATGCCAAGGAACTACACCAGGAAGACAACCTGGGGCCAAACACCCCTCGCAGAGATGGAGAGTGCAGCCGCTGAGGTCATGCAAGGAAAGAAGTCCTGGGAAGAGCTACAGCCTTCAATAAGACTACAGTGGGGGAGTTCTTTGAAAATCTGTCTGTAGTGATGGACAGGTGACAGAATTAATTCTTTAGTTGCAAATGTTTTTTGGAGGTTGTACCTGTAAGTTTTGGTTTTGATGAGGTTTTCCCTTGCCTCTCTTCTTTAACAGGCACACATTCCCTCCACACATGATTTTTAATGTGGATGAAACAGGCGTCTTTACTGTACAAAAGCCACGGCAGGTAAGCTACACATGATACACTAGAAAGCACCAGACTGATACTGAGTGGCTTGTGATAATGAGCAGCTAGCTATTGGCAGAATGGTGAAACTAATGCTATTAGTAATGTTGTGAATCTGTGAACTGGGAAAAATGAATGGACTGAAACGAAATGGACCAATAGTAGCCTACTGATTGCACATGCCATTGATTCTAAACATTCTATTTGATTCAGGTTGTGACAGAGAAAGGAAAAAAGCAAGTTGGTTCTATCACATAGGCTGAGAGAGGAGAACTGGTGACTGTGGTGTGTGCAGTGAATGCTGCTGGGAATGCCATACCTCCCATGTTTGTCTTCCCCCGAGTTAGGTTTAAGGACGACTTCATGATAGGAGCACCTCCAGGAGCCAAAGGTGCCTCCACCAGAACGGGATGGATGAATGAAGGGAAAAAGCAAAATTGCAAAGAAAAGGGAAAAAATTATTCTGTTACAAGTCCAATATTAGTTTTGGAATGTGTGGTTGTCAATCTAGCTGTCAGGATTTTAACGATTACAACATGTGTTGTTATGGTAGTTTTAAAGTGGAAAATGTAAGTGTCACGGCCACAGCCGTGCCCCCCGATTGTTTTTGGTTTTGCCCTGCCCTAGTGTTTCCCTGTCATTGTCGTCACCTGTCTCGTTCAGTTGTCGTTAGTTTCATTGTGTTCACCTGTGTCTTGTTTGTTTCTGTGTATTTAGGTTCCTGCTTTGTGTCCAGTCTTTGTCTTAGCATTACCCTTTGTCATGTGTGTACCCTGTCTGTTTCCCGTTTTGAGAATTAAACCTGTGTTCCTCGCTATGCCTCGGTACTCCCCTGCATTTGGGTCCAACCCCACCTCACAACGTGACAGAATGCTAAGACCAAGATGGGACCCAGCAGAGAGTTCACCCAACCCTTTCCTAGGGACCCGCCTGGCCTTTGGTGGACCCCGAAGCCTGCAGCTCAAGGCCCACCCCAAGTCCTGGTTCCAGCCCCAGCCGGAACTCCGACTCCAGCCTCGGTCCTGCCCTGGGCCCCTGCCTCGATCCTGCCCTGTGCCCCTGCCTCATCCTGAGGTTGTGCCGCCCTGCGCCCGGACAAAGAAGGTTGCGCCGCCCAACACCCAGACCACCAAGGCTGTTCCTGCCAGGGAGTTTCGGCCGCCTGCCGCCAGAACCCAGCCCCGTTCCTGCCCTGTACCCCTGCCTCGTTCCTGCCCTGTACCCCTGCCTCGTTCCTGCCCTGTACCCCTGCCTCGTTCCTGCCCTGTGCCCCAGCCTCGTTCCTGTCCTGTAGCCCAGCCTCGTTCCTGCCCTGTACCCCTGCCTCGTTCCTGCCCTGTAGCCCAGCCTCGTTCCTGCCCTGTGCCCCAGCCTCGTTCCTGCCCTGTACCCCAGCCTCGTTCCTGCCCAGTGCCCCAGCCTCGTTCCTGCCCGGTGCCCCAGCCTCGTTCCTGCCCGGTGCCCCAGCCTCGTTCCTGCCCTGTGCCCCAGCCTCGTTCCTGCCCTGAGCCCCTGCCTCGCCCCGAGGTTGTGCCGCCCAGTGCCAGGCCATCCGAGGACTCCTGGCCGCCTCCTCCTCCTCCCGAGGACTCCTGGCCGCCTCCTCCTCCGCCCGAGGACTCCTGGTCGCCGCCTCCTCCGCCCGAGGACTCCTGGTCGCCGCCTCCTCCGCCCGAGGACTTCTGGCCTCCTCCTCCGCCCGAGGACTTCTGGCTGCTGCCTGCCATGGTGCCCGCGCTCCCATGCGCCCCGGTGCCCGCGCTCCCATGCGCCCCGGTGCCCGCGCTCCCATGCGCCCCGGTGCCCGCGCTCCCATGCGACCGCGCTCCCATGCGCCTCCTCGTCCGCGCTCCCAGACGCCTCCTCGTCCGCGCTCCCAGACGCCCCCTCGTCCGCGCTCCCAGGCGCCTCCTCGTCCGCGCTCCCAGGCGCCTCCTCGTCCGCGCTCCCAGGTGCCCCGGTGCCCAGGTGCCCCCGTGCTCTGGCGTCCGGGCCGCCCCCCGGACCTGCCTCTACCCTCTGCCCTGCCTCCGGGTCGCCCCCCGGACCTGCCCCGACCCTCTGCCCTGCCTCCGGGCCGCCCCCCGGACCTTCCCCGACCCTTTGCTCTGCCTCCGGGCCGCCCCCCGGACCTGCCCCGACCCCCTGCCCTGCCTTGTGGGTCGTCGGGTGACGTCCCTTGAGAGGGGGGTACTGTCACGGCCACAGCCGTGCCCCCCGATTGTTTTTGGTTTTGCCCTGCCCTAGTGTTTCCCTGTCATTGTCGTCACCTGTCTCGTTCAGTTGTCGTTAGTTTCATTGTGTTCACCTGTGTCTTGTTTGTTTCTGTGTATTTAGGTTCCTGCTTTGTGTCCAGTCTTTGTCTTAGCATTACCCTTTGTCCCTGTGTGTACCCTGTCTGTTTCCCGTT
Source organism: Hypomesus transpacificus (assembly GCF_021917145.1). Lineage (NCBI taxonomy): Eukaryota > Metazoa > Chordata > Actinopteri > Osmeriformes > Osmeridae > Hypomesus > Hypomesus transpacificus. The sequence continues at coordinate 632,577 of NW_025814037.1, read as the reverse complement.
TTGAGAATTAAACCTGTGTTCCTCGCTATGCCTCGGTACTCCCCTGCATTTGGGTCCAACCCCACCTCACAACGTGACAGTAAGTTTACCCATAGCTGGTCCACTTTACCCCCTTGATTTCTCTGGTCTGTCTCACTTTATCCCTAAGCTGGAGTAAAGTGAGACACAAGACCACTTTTTTAAAACAATCATATTTTCACTGCCCTTTGTCCTGAAGACATTCTGATAATTTCCATTGCTAGGAAACATCTTGAATTAATGGGAAGTGTGTATATTTTACTGATACATCATTTTAGCACGCCTAGAGGGGAGCAAATGTAAATAATGTCTCACATTACCCCGCTCTCCCCTACTGTCCTTATAACTTGCGGTGGCAATGAGCAAATGGTCGGAACAGCACCTCTTTCCAGGTTCAGCTTCCTAGCAAATCCTGCTTGAAATTGTCCAAGGTTGTCAAAACTGTCTTGGGTGAAATGTTCAGAGCGAATGATTGAGTGTCAAACTTCGCCGGGAGCTTCTCATAGACAACAGCAGCCATGCCTGTCGAATGTTTGGCTCCTTGGGAAGACAGTGAGTGTTAGCCTTCCCTGTACAGCCTGGAACTCAGCATTTACGACCGTGGTCCATTTTCAATATCCTTGTTATAATTCAAAACGTTCTTCTTTGTAATTCCTTATAAGTAGCATACACAGAGCAGCGCGCAGCTAAACTAGTATCGGAGATAGACCGTACTTTGGGCTGGTCTGGATGTACATTTTGGGGCGTGACAAAGATACAGACCAGAGCCAAAAAGGGTGGTCCTACGTCACACCGGTGGCTTTGTTGAAAAGCTAGCGTTTTACAGCAAAAAAAAATATTTTTGAGATTCGCATAGGAAAGAGGTGTCAATGGATTTTGTTACTCACTGTATGTTCATGTTACCCACGAACTGTCGTTATTCAACTATGACAAGGTAAAATCGGTTTTGCAATCAATCGACCCTTTAAGGTTTTCTCCTTATCTTGGTTGTATACTTAAGGATTCCCTTAAAGTTTGTTAAAGCGTTGCACGAAAGACCTTAGCAAACAAAGTAAGGATTATTGGGGTCAGATGGCTGAGCGGTCAGGGAGTCGGGTTATTAATCAGAAGGATGTTTTTTTTTTTTTTTTTTGAACCGTCAATTGTTGCTGTGTTTGGCTGTTCGTCGAGATTGGGGAAGAACAAGTTGTCAACAAGTTTAAATTTCCTATAAAAACGGGACTACGAGATGACTGGGTTGCTGCTGTAAACAGTGTTGGGGTAGTTACTAGTTACAAGTTACTAGTTACTTCTGAAAATTGTAACTAGATTACTTTACTAGTTACTGCATTTGAAAAGTAACTTCACTACTAGTTACTTTACTTTCAAATTTTTTAAGCAAATGTCCAAATTTACCGCAAAGATACATGGACAAACATCATGGCCCTTTCATCACTTTATTTTTCAATTAAGCAATAAGGTACGAGAGGCAGTACTTTATCGTCAATAATGTACGGGTTCCAGGTTGTTGTTAGGCCCGACGCGCAGCGGACACATTGTGTATTGTAATTGTAAAGATGTAAAACAAAATGGCATATAAAACTCAGCAATTCACTTTAACAAATATTAAGCCTGTACACACTCTGACCAAAGAAATATGCCTCACTTTAAAATCTCATTGAGTTGACAGCAGTTGACAGACAGCTCTCGCCTGGACATGAAGTGCATTTTACTGTAATATTTTTGTCCTTTCGAGCAACAAAGTTAAAATAATGATAATATCGCCACTGGCTGAACCCTCCTGTCTCCGTCTCATCCATTTTCCCGCTTCCCTACTTCCCTACTTCTAAAAAGCGCTGTTTGCTTACTTGACTTTATAATTTAACTTGGTCTTTCCTTAAAAATGTGTTGAAGAAAGGGTTTTAGTCAGTCTTCACTAACGGAAAGACTAAGTTAAATTATAAAGTAAAGTAAGCAAACAGCGCTTGATCGGCCATGACTGACATCAGCGCAGCAAACCACGAGAAGCTGGAATGTCCGACTTCACAGAGCCGTTTTTAACTCCTCTTCGACTGCAAGCGGCTACTCTCGCTGGTCGTTTCATGCAGCCGCAGTCCATGTCGAACGCACCTAATAGACTTCATGCAACGCAGGCGTCGTCTGCAGCCGCCTGCAGCCCGGCTGACTTGAAGCAGCCAATGGCATTCTCAGATTCAAGGCAGCCCATGTCGAACGCGCCTAATGTCTACGCACCAGCAGCTACGTCACTCAAATCACTCAAATCGGTCTCTGTGGCAACGGTGGCCAGACAAGCAAGCACACAGGCAAGCATGCAAGCACCACTAAAAGAGAACTTTTCGGACCGCCAAAAATGGCTTGGGTAACGCAGGAAAGCGCGTTCCTTAGGTCTAGTAAAGTAGTGTAGTTACCAATATTTTGAATGTAATGCGTTACTTTACTTCGTTACCTATAGTAGTAATATCGTTACTGTAATCCGTTACTTTGTAACTCGTTATCCCCAACACTGGCTGTAAATAATGGCTTGTTGATCTTTCAACGTTGTTGAAAGTAGTAATATTGGTGGAAATTCCGTTAGAATCGCGTTGGTTTTTTATCGTTGTTTCAATATTAAATAAGGGTGCAAAATGATGATGGGTCAACATAGTCTGACGTTGGTTTAATGAAATTAGCGTTGAAAGTGGAATGTTGATTCAGCGTAGTTTCAATTAAGTTTGCTATCTGGGTTAGTGCTTTAAAAAGGTGGTTTGGGGTGCCATAACTTGTCATGGAAGGAAATTTCCAATTATGCCTAGCATCAGTGGCGATGTGTCCTGGCTTAGGTTACTGAAATGAATTTGCGCAACAGGTAAGGGATCCACTTGAACAATGACTATACTTCAGTAGAGATAACTCGGTTGTGGATCTGACACTGCATACGTAGTCCTAGGCTATGGCTAACTCTCATATCCACCTGTTTTTTTAACCCTCAACCATACACTGGGTTCAGAAATGACTGGTGGGTGATGTAAAAACAACAGATCATATTGAACATTTATCGGTGCATTTATTAATTACTACAATTTCACAGCAGTTATTCAACAAGTAACCAGCAGATATAGCCTACCCGCTGCACACCTCCCCGACCGTTGCATTTAGTATGCAGGCATCATAGCTGGTCTAGGTCTTATTAAATCGTCTCTATCTTCTCCCGAGTCGGTGATCGCGCCGGCGCGATCAGAGCGCAGGTCGGCTTTCGGACCACGCAGCATGATGGCGGAAAAGACGAAAGAGAGAGCGGTGATATTCTCGCCATCTGAGCAAACTATTATAATGAGTCTCTACGAAGACAATAAGCATATTATTATGGCTAAGTCAAACACCGCCACCGCTGCCAGAGCAAGACAGGCAGCTTGGCAAAAAAATTGCCGATAAACGAAATGCATATTTTGGTAAAATGTATAGGCTCATCTTTAGTGCCTTATTACCCCGATCAATCAGATCACATTTCTTTAAATGTGCCTGCTGGCAGTAGGCTTAATGGAAATTAATCATCGAATGAGATCTTGCTAGCGAAAATAATGATATCAACTCTTTCAGAATAAGTATAAAAACAAGGCCGAATAGTATCTAATTGATACGAATTCATAGACACTTATGAGGATACATGTAGGCCTACTGAAAGCGCATGTACTAGGGTGATATCAGGTAAAATGGGCCACTTTTTGGTAAATCGTTTGGGACAATAATACATTACCATATATGCGTTTTCCATGTGTTTTATGATAACTAATGACTGTTTTTGATAATTTTTGTTGAAATGATGTAATAAAATATAATTATTTAGGCCCTACAGTTCTTGAAACATCAGCTGTGCCAACTTTTTTGGCACAAGCAGTTTCAGGTAAAATGGACCAGCTGTTCAGGGAAAATGGGCCAGTGAAATTGCAAAGGGAAATAGTAATTTATCATCAATTTAAATTTTTAAACACAGTTGCTTATACAGCTACATACAATTTAAACTGCATTAAACAAACATATTCATATGTGCCATAATAAAAAAAAATGTCCTGAAGCCCAGACTCGTCACAGTTCCATATATATGTGACGGTGTGCCCTCAATACCCAGCTTGACCAAAAGGCTCTCATACTGGTAAAACCACTGGCTAACCACCTCTTTGTTGAGTCCAGCATCCCGTGCTGCAGACAGGACCTCTGGCTTGCGCAACCCAAGCTCTGGGTTGCGCTTTAGAAAGATCTTAAACCAGTAATATCCGGCCCTCCCTGCTGTCTTGGAGAAACCAGATATGTTGTTCTTGGCTGCAAAATCAAAGGCCACTTGCTGGACATCACGTTTTGTGAAGGAAAACCCCCTCTGCGCCAATGTCTTGAGGGCGGCAGCAAGCTCCCTTTCTACTTGCTGTGGAAGATAGGGCTTCCGCCCTGACACATGTTCACTGCCAGTCACCTTTCCACTGATGCGTCTTTGCAATGTGGATCGCGGCACACCCCATGCTCTTGATAAGAGGTGCACACTCACTGTAATTCCTTTCTTCTCTCCCTCCATGTATTCATCTAAGGCCCCCTTCATCCTCTCCTCTTTCTACAGATTGTAATTGTTTGGCCTTCCTTTCCATCCCTGTTTTGTCTTTGTATCCTTTCCTCTCTGGTCCTTGCTCCTCTTATTTCTCTCTCTTCCTTCTCCCTGTCTCCTCTCGCTTCCTTCTCGTTTGCCATACTCACTGTACATAAAATATCTACTACCATTATTACTGTTGGGGGAGTCATGATGTGACACACACACACACACTCACACACACACACTCCAACACATGTGTATGTGTGTTTGTGAGTGACACAGATGACAGCCCATTTCATCTGAAACCATGTTGCCCATTTTACCTCAGTGGGTTAAGGTAAGGGTGTTGCATTTATTTTAATATGTTTCTCGTTTTTTGTCCAAAAATGAAACAGAGAAAAACGGGTGATTCTACTGACTCATAGCTATAGGATGCATGAGAAAACGAGAGGACAAAGAGACGTCTAAGAAAAAACTAATTTGGTTTATTATGACTAATTTTGAGTAGTTTGGGGGAGATTTTTGAGTTGTTTAGTTATACATTTGGACTTAATTGGGGGGAAATTAGGCGGAAACGCTGTCCAACATGCCCTTCGACTTGCTATTTCAACCTCAGAGCAAAAAAAAAAGAAAAGATGGGCGACCAAGATTTTTTTGTTTACAACGAGAGGTGTGAAAAACATTAATTGCTTTCGTTTATCTTATTATATTATTCTATTCTACTTCACTGTAGTACAAATGCCCCTGAACATACTGATTTTTGAATCTTTTACATAATCTTTTTTTTTTACGTTTTATTGAAATACAGAGAAAAAATAGCCATTGTGGCATAGACGGTCTCTGCGGAGGTCAAAGAGAAGGTTATAAATGAGCCAAGTCTGACATCTAGTGTAAGACTTGTAGTTTTTAATATTTTGTCAAATTTTTTATAATGGGACAAATATGGATGAATAACAGTGCATATGGATAGACCTGCTCTCTTTGTAAATAGCTTGATTATATATCAACTTTACCTTTTTATGTTCACATATACAACTTGTGCTTCAATTTCAAACTTTTGAAATGCTTCATTGAGCATGTGTGTGTGTGTATTATAGTCAAAAAACCATAATTTTTCCACACAGAGCTTGTGTTTTTTTGTCTGTTTGGGTCCAGTATGTTGAAAAGTATGCCAAAGTGAAAAACTTAATTTAACTGGTCATGTAGGTGAGATTGTTCTGAAAAAAAAGATACCAAACATTGGTATGATGAACATTTCTTAATGTAGTATATCAAGGCAAAATCAAAGGTACTCAAAAAAGGCCAAAATAGCTCCAGACTCCATAGACATTGTTTGTTGACTCCCATTAAAAAAATAGTTGTAGGCATCAGACTTTTAGGCTCCTCTTTACTGAAAGTAAACACACTTTACCAAATAGTATTTGGTAGGCTAATGTAGCTACTATTTGAAATAGTGGTAGACATCGGGATAGATTAGCTCTAGCTCTACTTTAGGTAGGCTATCAATTTCAGATCAGCCTAAAATAAATTATAGCCTAAAATAAATAACGTTCTGATCCAGTGGGTTGGTTAGGGGACACTATTCGATGCATCTCTGCTATTCACAGCCAGTTAATTGATGGTAATATGCGCTAGTCATGTTAACGCGTAGCTAGTAAAGTAGCTAGCAACTAATGTATAAGATGCGCTAACCGGATGTAGTTCAGGGCCTTGCGTTCTAAACTGGTCTGTTATTGTTTACGTTTCAAAAAGGTCTATAGCACTCTGTTAGGCTACTGGGCTGCAGTCTAAATATGAAAGCTATTTATGCGTCGGCTAGTGCTGTAAATAAAGTAGCTAGCCTAGACTCACGCCGGTAAATGCAGGACAGTCAAGTTATCATATAGCTAGCTATATATTTTATTTCTTGAATTGGCTGCTTCACCAAACTTCTGAAATTTATTTTTGATGCAATTTCGTCCTACATTCGTTGTTTTTTGTTTGCCGTTATTTGTGGATCACATTCTGTTTTAGTATGTTTTCTGTTTTTGTATTCCTGTAGAAGCACAATATTTTCCTCCTCTGACTAATTTGGTTTTCTCGCCTTCTATTCGCAGGTCCGCTACCTAGATCTAAGCTAGAGCTAACTAGCCCTGACTACTAAGGTGATGCACTAGACTAGTGATACAACTGACAGGGACGTGCACAGGAATTTTGAAGGGCAGTTGCTCTGGCCTGAAAAAGGGGCACCCCCCCCCCCCCCCCCGCCAAAAAAAGAAGAAAAAAATGCATTACTTCCATCATTTATACTTTTTGTTAAAACAAAATGTTATAAACTAACCATCAGCGGACATGTAGCTTTGTTTTCCGACCAAAAAATTAGCATGTGATAACGGGCTGGTTGTCTGGTAGGCAAGCTAGCCGTCTGCTTATTTAGGCTAAACGTGGCAAACAGAGCTAGCCTGGTCCTAACCAGACCCTCGTACATTTCATTTGTACAGATCTCTCGAATGACAAACGTTAACTTCCTTGAAGGCGGGTCCTCTGTTGAAGTTTAAAACTATTGGATCCGCCCAGAGCCACTCTGATTTGCCATAACCAATCGCAAGCGTTCGCCTTAGCCAACTCCTTCACCACTACTGTAACGGAGCTAGCTGCCGCAGCTGGAAAATCATAACTTTTCCCAAACCCCGTGGGGAGGAGGGCCACAACATCATGGCCACCAACAAAACTCAGCAAGGAATGTTCTTGCTCCGGCTTTAACCTATATTCGGCAGCGTTGCCACAACCGCAGAATAGTTTCGCTCGCATCTTTCTCCGCCGCCATTACTGAACTACTCAAACAAGTGCACGACATTAACGTCATCGTTCTCTGCCACTCCCTCTGTTCGCTGCTTGGACCTACAAAAAATGTGTTTCTGGAAACCGACTTAACCGCTCCCAGACCTAGTACAGAAGCAAAATCTAAATTGAGCGGAAGTACGTAGGAGGGCAGAGCCAGGCTAAAACAGAGCCTGGATTTACAAAGATTTTAATTGATTTCATAAAACTTGATGATGATTGTTCGTTTGTTATACATTTCTCCAACTTAAAACTCACCTTTTCTGACAACTTTAAAGCAGTTTTTTATCGACACAGAATAAAACAACCGTGACCGTCTCTTAAGTGCAAGAAAATGCAGGCTCAGGTGGCAGTGCCGTAGCTACCGCAGAGTAAACAAAGTAGGGGGCATACCCCCTTCCCCCTTGTGACTTCCACTCTCGTTGCCCATAGGCTTATCGATTGGAAGTGAATAAGGCTAGTTTATGAAATGTTTCGAGTGGCGATTTTTAAAATCTAGGTCTACATGAAATTCTGCAGCTGTTTAAATTCACTATTATTTATTTATTTTCCTCGGAGGGGCACTTTGACTCGAGGAGAGCAAACGGGCAGTTGCCCGGGCAACCTTAGCCATAGCGTGTGCACGTCCCTGACAACTGAACAACGCAGTCTCCGTGGAAACGATTGATTTTACTGCTGTGAAATCACGTTCAATGTAGTAAATCCCTTAACGTTTCACCTTGGCTAAGGAAACCATTTAAGGGATTCTGAGCAACCCCCTTAAGTAAATCCCTTAGCTAAGGAGAAATTTACCCTAAGTGTCATAATTAAGGAAAAAACTTAAGGTGTTTTGTGCAACCAGCCCCTGGAATAATGTTTAGGACAAAAGGTTAGGCTGTGATGTTTGTTTTAATAATGGTATTAGTTCATAAAGAGTGTTATCATAACCTTCGTTCTGAAATGATTTGGGAAGTGTCAGCGGGTCTGATGGTTTCATATGGTTTCATGGGTGAACATGTTCATATCAGGGGAGTCAGATGGCTGAGCGGTTAGGGAATCGGACTAGTAATCTGAAGGTTGCCAGATCGATTGCCGGCCATGCCAAATGACATTGTGTCCTTGGGCAAGGCACTTCACTTGCCTCGGGGGGAATGTCCCTGCACTTACTGTAAGTCGCTCTGGATAAGAGCAACTGCTAAAATGACTAAATGTAAATATACTTTTGTGGTTATGATACAGTTCAAACTAACTGGCTATTTTGTCTGCAGCAAAGTAGTTATGTTATAATATGTATGTAGGCTTATTGTGGGGAAAATGGTCAACGGTAAAAGGGTGAACATGTTTGGTTTATGGCTATGTTAAGAAAATGATGTGGACTATATTTCATTTGAGAAGCATACATACTAAATTCTGGTTAGTGGCGATAGTTTTTCTCATGTGTTTAACAAAATAGATGTGATTTGGTAACGTATGAACAATTCTAATGATGCTATACAACAGATGCAATGATTTCAACTGTTCCACCGGTAACAATGCAATTGCTGAACCAACTAGAGGGGAGTGTAAATGATAGTATGAATTCAGATTTGCAGATTGGTTCTTTGAATACATTTGTTAAGTTTTCTGTAAAGCAAGTTATAGGAAAGGAAGATGTTCTATTGGAAGTCGCTTTGGATAAAAGTGTCTGCTAAATGAATAAATGTATTGATTATGCCAGTACTATTTAATTCGACTAGTTGTTATGATTTCAGTTATAACCAAGTATATACGTAAAACCATAGTGAGACTGCTCACTGAATCAATTGAGTAAGAGGGGAGAGAACTTGTTCCAGTTAATTTTATTACTGTTCCAGAACGGAACTTTGAATGATTTGAGAAAAGTTATGCTGATGTCAAAGAGGAATTTGTAGTGGTAGGCAAAGGCAGGAGTTTGATGTATGTTGCACATATATTCCATTACAATGGTTTTTATGTCTATTGTTAAGGAACATCCTGAGACTTGGCAGAAATGAGTTGGGGCAACAGGCACAGGCTGAAAGGGAATGCATGTTTGTCCAGAGGCTTCTCACCATCCTGTGGGACAGTAGACCCTGGGTCATAGGTGTGGTTTGGGCGTAACATGCAATAAACCAATCAGAGCGTCATCTCACATTCCCTTGAAAAGCAGGCGCACTTGTTCCATGGCGGATTGTTACTATAATGGCGGATTTGCCAGAGGCACGCCAGAAGCGGTTCACAGCCGAGGACAACGACGTTCTCGTCAGGGCCATAAAAGACAGAGAACTGACATTGTATGGGGATGGGAGAAACCCACCCAAATTAGTTTTGTCCTTACATACCTATGTGTCTTGCCACTATTGGTAAAACAGGTTTGATCCGTCATTACTGCAATTAGCCTGAAATATTTGGGTAAATGTGTTTGCTAGATTTATGCCTTTTTTAACATCTTCATGAAAGAAGCAAAGTATGCTTGTTGTGCACACGCTACATTATGGCCAAGCATGCGCCCTTAAAATAGCATCTGAATAACGCGCAACTGACTTTAGACTACTTTTTTCCTGGTCTGTGGAGGAATTGTTTTCTGAAAGTGCAAATAGCACCAGGGAACGTTTGTGCCGGAACACACCTCCTCTTTTAGCTGATCTGCTCCCGGGAGCGCAAGTTTATTCCCTAATTTACCGGCGTGCTAGCCTGGCTGCCAGCCGAACTTCGTCCCGCCCTCAAAAAAATTTGGTCGGGAAGTTGGGTCTGGAGGGTCTCGTATTGGGGACAACTACAGAAAACCAGGATCTGGGCGGACCAATTATATTGTCAGGGCAGGCTTTATACGATTATGGACAGATGATCAACAGTAACGTAATCAACAACGTCACCAAAGAGCGCTTGGGTTGAATTTGTTTTCAACAAACAACATATTACGTTGCTCTGATTGGTTGTAGGTCTATCCAATTGAGCGAAGAGGCATTTGTTTTACGAGCTCGGTTGACACACGCCCCATAGTCACAGCCCAACGGAGAGTTTTCAGACTCATATTCTGACTAGAATTATGAGTATGACAACGTCAGGCTACCGGCGTGCATCTGTGGAGGGAAAAGTCCGCTGTGCGTCGGGTGCAAACATAGGAATGATAAATGCGTCAGTGTACAAAGTAAATTGTGCTGGGTGCAAGATAGGACCCTGGGTGTGTATTTGAGTCGGTATCACTCGACTGAAACGACACTAGCGATATGTGTCCTTCAGTGGATCGATCACAGAAGGTTCGGTTAGGTAATGTACGCTACAGATTTTTTATTTATTTATTAATCCGGCATCCTGACCATTCGAGTACACAGTGTCTTCAGATTTTCCACCACAGTCTGCAACGATGCTTAGGTAGCTTGTCACGGCTTGCCTTGTTACCAATGTGCATCCTGGTGCCATGTGTTATCCAGGTAAGCAAAGAACAGGCACTGAAGGACTCAAAATCTTTGTGTCTATAACAATATGTAATTATAGTATTCAATGCTTCTGCTTCCGGTGCGCCTAAGAGATGGCCGCATCGACAAGAGCTCCGCAAAAACCCAGCTTTTTGTTTGTCATTTTAGTGTTCGTTACTTGTTTTGTCAATGTTATATTGTCGTTTATTCAGTATGACCGGCAGACACTTCTGGACATTAAGTTGTCACTTGGCAAGGATCATTTTACGAACTTTAATTCCACTTTTCGGAGTGCGAGCTCGGACTGCAGCTGGCCCTTTGTCGTCATGAGTGCAGTCTACATCCCCCCCCACGTAGACAAGGCCGCTGCTTTGGATGAACTGTATGGGATTATCAATGGTCTGGAAAATGTGCACCCAGAGGCAGCCTTCATTGTTGTTGGTGATTTCAACAGAGCTAACATGAAGAAAGTCCTGCCCAAGTACTATCAGCACATTGACTTCTTCACACGTGGAGACCAGATCCTTGACCATTGTTATACAACATTCAAGGGCAGTTACAAACCCCTCCCCGCCCTGCTTTTGGGAAGGCTGAGCACACCTCCATTCTTCTCCTCCCCGCATATGAACAAAAGCTCAAACAGGTCAGACCGGTTGAGAGGTCAGTTCACCTATGGAGTGACGATTGTGTGGCGACCCTCCAGGACTGCTTTGACACCACTGACTGGCTGATGTTCAAGGAGGCAGCAAATGGGGACATTGATGAATACTCAGACACTGTTTCCAGCTACATCCAGCACTGCATTGACAATGTTGTCCCCAAGAAGGTTGTCCGGTCTTTCCCAAATCAGAAGCCCTGGGTTGATGCCGCGGTCCGGGCCAAGCTGAGAGCCCGTACTGTCGCCTTTAATTCTGGGGACCCTGATGAGTACAGGAAGGCCAGTTACGACCTTCTGAAGGCCATCAAAGCAGCGAAAAGGGCTTACAGCCCTTACGGAAGGAAAATATATTGCAGTATATTAGAAAATATCATGTGATATATTAGGCAATATATGTCCATATATGGGATGTCATATTTTCATGAACGTTTATGAATTGTACGGAAATACATGGGATAATATATTGATGATGAATATATATTATAGTTTATAATATATTAGTAATATATTTATGTAATACAGCAATGATTGCCGTTTTCCATATACTGCAACATATTCAACATGAATATATAATTTATGTGTTTATATATCCCAAAATATGTGCAATTTTATATCTATAAAAACCACCATAATGTATGCCGATTTATATGGGAAAATGTATTGGTAATATATGTAAAGATATAGTGTCACATGGATGTTTAATATATGGTAGAATATATTTGAATTATATGTAAAAAAATATAGCTGCAAGCAGCAATGGCAAATGGCAATTCCTCCTTCAAAATGTCAAAATATTGTAAAATTGACATAATACATAGTTACACAGGGATTACCCAGAAAACCAAAAACTGTTTTGTAAAAAATAAAAAATGCCTATGTCTGGAGTTGAACCTGGAACCCTTTGTTTACCAGCACAAATTATCATCCAATTGAGCCATTCCAAGATCTAGACTTTCCCGTGTTCAGTTACTGAATAATAAAATAAGACGTTTCTCCTATGGCAATCATAGTCACATTTGGTCCAAGCTCAAACAGCTCAAATTCAGTCATATTTTCACATATTAAGGTGAAACTTTGCAGGGTACTTCAGGCGGAAGTCACCTTAAAGCCTATTCCTGACGGGGGAATCCTAATTATATGGAAAGATATACATGAAATAAATGTACAGATATGTGTTCAATATATTGTGGAATATATTTTAAATATAAGTAAAATTATATGGAAAAATATTTGAAATATATTTGAAATATATATGACAATGATCGCTTCCAGCAAACTTCTTTTGAATTAGCCATTTCCCCCTAAATAAATGTCAATCTTACGGTATTTACGTTTTTGGGGGCACATTTTCAGTTAGCAGGTGGTACTGTTTGAATCGGGATTCCATTCGCAATAATGCCGTTGACAACCTTCTTAGAATACCTTCTAGATGGCTGAGCGGTTAGGGAATCAGGCTATTAATCAGAAGGTTGCCAATTCGATTCCCGGAACCGCAAAAATGAAGCTGTGTCCTTGGGCAAGGCAATTCACCCTACTTGCCTTGGGGTATGTCCCTGTACTTACTATAACTTACCTGTAAGTCACTCTGGATAAGATCGCCTGCTAAAGGACTAAATGTAAATATCACCATATATGTCTGTACATTGTATGGGCATGTTCACATTTATATACACATGCATTGTACAATATATCTTTCCATTAAATTTGACATATATTTAAAATAAAGTCTACCATATATGAAGCATACATGTGACACTATATCTTTACATATATTACCCATACATTTTCCCATATAAAGCGGGATATAAATTGCATATATTTTGGGATATATAACCACATATATTATATATTAATGTTCCATATATTGCAATATATGGAAAACACCAATCATTGCTGTATTCTGCAATATATTGCAATATATGACATGAATATATATTATAGTTTATAATATATTAGTAATATATTTATCATCAATATATTATCCCATGTATTTCTGTACAATATAAATATTACATCCCATATATGGACATATATTGCCTAATATATCACATGATATTTTCCAATATACTGCAATATATTTTCCTTCCGTAAGGGAAGGACATTTTTACTGCACACTAGTCACTTATACACTGTCACTTTCAGCTACTGGTTGCTCTTTCAGTAACATTGCAATACTGTACCTCACTGTACCTCGCCACCAGGCTCCTGTTTGGTCATTGACATAGTCACTGATCTGTAAATTTGCACTATTGCACTGTACTCCACCTAGGTTAGAATAGGTTATAGGGTTGAAACATTTTTTTTTTTGTGCATTAGGGTTAGTATAGCGTACTATTTATTGTTATCTGTAATTTAGGAAGTTTTTGTGTTAGGGTTAGTATAGGCGTTTATTTATCTATTTGTATATTTAGGAAGTTCACTTATCTAAGCTCAGCATAGATGTAAATTTGTTCCGTGTACTTATATGTTATGTTATGCCAGGTGCTTGCGTTGTCTTGTCTTCTGTGCATCTGACAAATAAAAGACTTGAACTTGAACAATGACAAAAATATGTGTTCTAGAAAGAGTGGTCTGGAGTCGCAGAGGTCCGATAATATCAGCTTTAATGCAGCAGTTGGAAATCAACAACAGTGCAGTAAAACAAAAAACACAAGAAGAGGGTTGAGCTTGTTCTCCTGTGCAGTAGGGAGTTGTTCTTGCCTACGAGTCCCACCTTCTCGGGTGCTGTCTCAGCCCGGTTTCAAGGTTGCTTCTGAAATGGAGAGATAACGACACAAAATACAGCCTGTTTCCCGCACCCTGTGTGAGACACAATGTTTAAGCCTGAGCACACTTCTAAGTTCATAAGACATAACTTTAATAAGCACAATACATAACTTTAATACATGCATCCTTTATAGAGTCGTGCGAGCATCGATCCCGTTGCTATATTCACTAGTGCACAGTGCCCGTGATGCAGCTAATGATTATAGTTCTAGAATTGTACTGTAATGTTTTATAAATTCTTTAGCACCCGGCCATCCATGTGATGTAAAAGAAAATGTGATTCATCAGACCAGGCCTCCTTTTTCCACTGCTCCGTGGTTCAGTTTTGATGCTCACGTGCCCATTGTAGGTGCTTTCAGCAGTGGACAGATGTCAGCATGGGCACCCTGACTGGTTTGTGGCTACACAGCCCCATATGCAACAAATTGTGATGCACTGTGTGTTCTGACACCTATCTATTAGAACCAGCATTAACTTTTTCAGCAATTTGAGCTACAGTAGCTTGTCTGATCAGGCCATGCGGGCCAGCCTTCTCTCCCCACGTGCATCAATGAGCCTTAACTGCCCATGACCTTGTCGCCATTCAACGATCTTCCATCCTTGGGCCACTTTTGACATGTACTGACCACTGCAGACCGGGAACACCCCACAATAGCTGCAGTTTTGGACATGCTCTGACCCAATTGTCTAGCCATCACAATTTGCCCCTTGTCAAGTCGTCATTTTTACGCATGCCCATTTTTCCTGCTTTAAACAATTCTAAATTTCTAAAACAATCATTGTAAGGTGACATTGATTTTAATGATAAATGAAATATGTAATAACTTGAATGCAAGTATTTAAGACCCACATTTGTAATTCAGTAAAATGCAAGATTGGTCAAGAGTAAATACTTTTGTTTAAATTCACCAATATTATTTTCCACCAGATGGCGCCTAAGAACAAGTGCTTGTACAGGTCTGATTATGTAAACTGTAAGGTACATGTTATGCAAGGGAAGTAAGTATCCATAAGATAATTAAGTTTGACTAAGGAACTCACTAGGTTCTCTATCATCACAATCATATGGAAGTAAAACAAACAAGAACACTGTAGACCCCCTTAAATATAAAATGTCAACATGTAATTAATACCATATAACCCAGATAAATGAATTAATTTAGCAGATGCTAAGAATTTGAACCTAAGACCTCTTGATCTGCAATGAAATAATAGTCAAATACTGTTCTACTGAGCTATAACCATCCTCTCATCCCACGCCACCCATTCCTATACTTGTAAAATTAGCAGACAGTGGCACAACATGAGAACACTTCTGACTGTACTATGCTTGAATAGATGTTTAGATATTCAGATTGACCTTCTAAGATGTAATGTTCCTTCTTCTACTTACAGTGTAGAAGACATACAGTGAAAATTCAAAGACAGAAATGGGAATGGCAGCAAAGTTTAAATCAACACAAATTTCAACATAGCTGGCACAGCATCCTACAATAGCCTAAAACAAATCAGCCAAATATATCAGTCAATATATTTTCTCTGTGATTTCTTCGTTTTTCATCAACCATTCCATCCTGAGACAGAGAAAAAGACACTAGTTCCATCGCATCTTAAACTTCTTACTCGTTGGGCACCAGGACCTAGAGGAGGCTGCTGCAGCATAGGCTGCTACATGCTCTTGTGACAGTGGCCTACTTGTTTTGGTTAGCTACTTATGGGGGAGTAAGTCCAGACCCCCTAAAAGAGGCTTAGCCCCCCTACCCATTAATCTCTAGTGATGTCCCTGCGTACAAACACAACTCAACATACCAACACAAAGATAAGAAACACACGGACAGTGAGAAGAGTGTGCCAGACATGGCAGACTTTTATTTAGTCAGAAACAATAGTTTGATCAAGTTTATGCAAGCGATACCTTTTTGCACATAATTTGATGGTACATGGACATGGTTTCAGGTCAGGGGTAACCTGATAAAATTTACATTTAGTCATTATACTCTTATCCAGAGCGACTTACAGTAAGTACAGGGACATTCCCCCCCGAGGCCAGTAGGGTGAAATGCCTTGCTCTCAAGGACACAACGTCATTTAACACAGTCGTGTTCGTTGTCCGTGTCCCTTGTTGGACTTCAAGGAATTTGGTCAACCTAGCTTTGGAATTTCAATCATGTTTGTTTATATTTCATATAAGATTGGCGTTATTCGTATTGCAACTTGGAAAGCCATTACCCAGCTCTGGTTTTCTAATCACACAAGCAGTGGTCCTATTGAAAAACTTTAACACAACATGCTGAATCCAACATGCGTGTCCAATGTTTCCATCAAAACATACAATAATGTGAAAACAATAATAATTTTTTAACCACATCCACCAGAATTACTTTAACCCCTCCCCTTCCAGTTCGTATCATTGGGGCATTCACCCCACCAGCAACCACCTGCTCATCCCAGACATCCCCTTCCTGCTAGCCCGATTCGCTAACCGCTCAGCCATCTGACCCTCTTCGGATTCCTGATTAAGGAAGTGTACGATCCCAAGTTAACTTTTGCGCATATCATCAAATGTGACCCCCCTTCGTTGTCCGTGTCCCTTGTTGGACTTCAAGGAATTTGGTCAACCTAGCTTTGGAATTTCAATCATGTTTGTTTATATTTCATATAAGATTGGCGTTATTCGTATTGCAACTTGGAAAGCCATTACCCAGCTCTGGTTTTCTAATCACACAAGCAGTGGTCCTATTGAAAAACTTTAACACAACATGCTGAATCCAACATGCGTGTCCAATGTTTCCATCAAAACATACAATAATGTGAAAACAATAATAATTTTTTAACCACATCCACCAGAATTACTTTAACCCCTCCCCTTCCAGTTCCTATCATTGGGGCATTCACCCCACCAGCAACCACCTGCTCATCCCAGACATCCCCTTCCTGCTTTCAACAAAACAGCACCACAATCCCTCTGCCTACCATGCAAACAAGGATACAAAACATCCAAGCTATGTTACCCCCATTCAAATTGTATTATTTATGTTCTTCTTCACGCCCCTGTCCCCTGTGGATGGGGGCACTGTCATCCTGAAAGCGCACTCCCATCAGGTGAGAAATGTTTCATAGAGAATTAATATATTCAATCAAAGGTCGTATCTGCAGTTACCCTTTCCTCCAAGGGCACAACTGAACCCAACCATGCGAGGAAAATGCCCCCCACAGTATTATAGTGCCATGTATGGCAAGCATCAAGCCTGTTAAAAAAGGACAAATGAACACTATTCTGTCTAGCTGTAAATGCAATGTATCTGAGTAAAAACACTTACTTTCATCAGTTAAACAGAAGGTTTTCGTCATGGTTATGAAAAATTACTTGATGGATTGGATAATGTAGCAAAGGACTGCTGAGGCATTACAGAAAACATACAATCTCAAATATAGAAAGATCCCTCCCCGATACCTATCCATTTAAAAACAACAATAAATATATGAGAATGAAAGCCCCTTGTAGAGTTAGTTGAACTTTATATAAAAATTGGGAACAACCATACTCTACTGGATGATTTTTATTATAAAATAAATAAATAACATGCATCCTTAAAGAAGTGTGGAGAGTATAAGTTAAACTGTGAGAAAGAGGTAATGCACGGAATGGTTTTATCATACTTTAGAAAATAAACAGTTTGGGAGATGGTTAATCTTCTGGGAGCGCTTCTTACCATAGAGATTAGATCTGCGTTTCCACTGGTGCTAAAGCAAAGATTTAATCATTCCTCGGTGTACCAAAGCAAAGACATTGTCGAGGTCGAATGTTGCCAGATTTGAAGTTAATCTTCAGAATGTATCCATGTTTGAGGATCAGCCGCTCGGCGCTGACCTCAATTAAGCGTGTGCACAAGAGAGACTCACTGGCTGCGCACGGCTCGCACAATTTCTATCACAATTCAAATAATGACAGGGAAAAATTGTACTTTGAATATATACTATAGATACTCATTCTATTGGGGACCGTACTCTTTACACGTGTCATTTTTGCATGGTAAAACTGTGCTACAATTGTAAGATGATGTGCGACGGAGAGATGTGGACTGGATTACAGATTTTTTTAATTACGGACACAAAGACTTTATCAGCATGAATTAGATGAAGAAAATATATCAATGTGAAATCTGATCTTGAATTTAGTACCATGGCGAATAGGAAAGGACATTTATTTTCCCTGTTCTACTTCATCGTGGAGTTTTGTCTGAGTTCGCAGCAAGTCCTAAGAATTGGTAAGTGGATCTATGGAATCTGGGGAATCTGTATGAATTTGTCTCATAATATGTATAAAACAAACAACAGTTCACCTGCTAGGAATTTTTAAGATAATTTTCTATCAGCTCTTATTCCTAGATTTTTAGGTGCCAAAAAAATATTTTATATAGACATAGAAATATACATTTTAAGGAGGACTAAAAAACTGATGTGGGGCTGTGCATATTTGTGAATGAGTGAACAAATGGCTGAATGGTGTTATTTTTAATTAATTAATCAATTGCCAAACCACCTCAAATTGCAACATGGAATTTGGACATAAGATAAAGGATCAAAGGGTTCGTTTTATCACAGTAATGTAGTGAAGAAAGCAAACTCTAAGTAAAATATCAACATTGATTAAAATATTTTTTTCTGCTGCAATCTAATGGTTTTAATCACATTGTGCCACTCATATTCATAGTGATTTCCCATTAGTTCCTATATTTTCTCATAACTTTTGAAGGACTTTTCTGACTTTTTATTGCATTAGTGCACAACAACTGACTGATTTTACAAATGTATTTATATTTTTTACTTACTGCAATTTTACTGTTGTATAACAGAATGGCTAACTAGATATCATATCAAAACTACATCCTGTCCTCCCTCTCAAAATTCTAAATCCTAATCAGTTTTTCATATTGTTAATCTGTCTAAATAATTTCGCACTGTCTGAGGCTGCTCCATCTTTGTAATTTCCTTCATGATCCCCGTGCAAGCTCTTAATCTCTCCCATATTGTATGTGTGGTGTAGAACATTTCCACTTATTGTAGCAGGTCAGATTGTCCCGAACATAATATCCCTTCGCTGGAGCTAGTACTAATTGTGAATAAGTTCACCAAGTCCTATAAACAACCAACATTCCTCTTTATGTAGGACTTTTTTTCTTAAATGTGGTACTAGTGTCAGGGACAGCTCACCAATGGTGTTTTCTTTACATGATACACTCCTTTCATACGCTGTAAGAAAATAATTCCTTCCAGTTCGACGCATTTTGCAGATTTTGTGACATTTTGTGACAACATAGTGCGATGGCACTATGTTGGTTCTAGTTTTGTTATACTGAACAGAGAGAGCTCAGTATCTCACATCAAACGAGGTAGTATTGCAAAATTAGACTTTGTAATAGAGCCCACAGTATCATTAGTGACTATGTTACTAATGTGAAATGCTACTTTAGTTTGTTGCTAGCAGCAGACTTTGAAAGCTGATTCCTGTGTTTTCTATATGTATATATTTGAAAACATACCCACAAGTGTATCAGTATGCGGATACAAGACAGTACTACTACGTTGTGTCGGCTCACGGAAATTCAATGGCATCCAGGGTGGTGGGCCTTCTTAAAAATCCTCCGACAACTGAGAAGTGTACTGCACTCAAAGCACACCTGTTGAAAACATTTGAACTGTTGGATGCTGAAAGGGCCAGCAGGCTTTTCTCCCTTCAAGGACTGGGTGACAGCAACCCGTCCGAGCTCATGGACCGTATGCTGGATCTCTTGGGTGAGCACAGACCCAATTTTCTGTTCGTACAGCTTTCCCTGCATCAGCTGCCTTCCCAAGTTAGAGCTGCACTAGCCAACACCACAATCACTGACTGTTGGAGAAATGTTTCCGGGCGAGTCAGGGAAATTGTGTGGCTTGTGTGCGCTTGTTTACGCGCACGTCGCTCCTAAGATGGAGGCGGTCACACAGTTCCCACGCCCACTCACTTTCAAGTCCCTGCAAGAGTTCCTCGGCATGGTGAACTTTTACCACCACTTCATTCCTCAAGCCGCTCAGCTCATGCGGCCCTTGCACGAGGCCTTGAAAGGTAAACCCCAGCACGTTGTGGACTGAATTGAGGGCAGGGACAAGGCTTTTGCTGCCAATAAGGCACCCCTGGCTGACGCCACCATGCTGGCGCATCCTTCTCCTACAGCCTCCATCGCCACCACCTCTGCGCCTCGGAATACGCTGTCGGTGCTGTCTACGAGCAGTGGGTTGGCGGGGCCTGGCAGCCACTGGCGTTCTTTAGCCGTCAGTTGCACCCCAGTGAGCGGAAGTACAGCACTTTCGACCGGGAGCTTCTGGGTCTCTACCTCGCCATCAGAAACTTTTGTTCCCTGCTGGAAGGTCGACAATTCACTGCTTTTGTGGACCACAAGCTTTTGCCATGACCAAGGTGGCTGAGCCGTGGTCCGCCCGCCAGCAACATCATCTGTCCCACATTTCTGAGTTCACTACGGACTTGCAGCACATTCCAGGTAAGAACAACCACTTGGCGGACTGTGTCACAGCCTCTGGCAGCGGCAGTCCATCTTGGTTTGGAGTACGACCCTACAGCAAAGGATCAGACCACAGACCCGGACGTGCAGCTCCTGAGGACCTCGACTACTGGGCTGCATATTGAGGACGTGGTTTTTGGCGATGTAGGCACCACACTTCTGTGTGACAGCAAGTTTTTTATGCCATCCATGGTCTCTCCCACCCAGGTTCAAATGCGTCACATAGAGTTGCAGCAAAGTTTGTTTGGCACGGCCTCAAGATTCTTGAGGTGTTGTTAGACATAAAGCCCTACTGGGGCACAGGCCCCTATTCATATCCCTTTTTTTTCTTTCAAGCTTGCTGCGCACAATGCACTGCCAGGCTATAGAAACTCACTATACAACAGTTCAGGGATGCAAGTTTGATATCAGCTTTGGCAGGGACATCAATAGTTAATGCGAGCGCGCACATTTTTTTCAGCTTCATGTAATATTGTTATGTTTTAGTCTAAATAAAATGATCGGTAGGCCTATCATTTAGAAACTCTTTAGTTTTGTAATGTTTTCTTAGCCTACCTCAATTCTGACGTGCGGAGTATGACACTTGTGTGTGCGTGCTGCTGTGGCTATTTGACAAGCTCAGAAGAGCGCCCTGACATGGAATTCTGTGTGCATCAGTTTGTGTTTTCGGTTAAACACTTTTACAAGCGTTGATTGGGATACTGCATTTATTTATTTCGGGATTATCAATCTAAATGAATGCACTGACTAATAAAGTACATTGTTAAAACTCAAACTTTAGATTTTACTAGGGCACAGTAGATTTATACTGGGGCACGTGCCCCAGCAAAAAGGGTCTAACGATGCCCCTGCTCAAGAAGGACGTTAGGGTCTGGGCTAACACCTGTGTGTCACGTTTGAGCATGTACGCCATTCCTACAGAGGGCGACGCATATCTTAGGACACCCCTTTCACCTTTGACTGACTTCCTATTTAATGGATGGATTCATGGATTCTCGTGAGCGCACGTGAACTGAAGTAGGTGACAACTATGCTGCCGTGGATTATTGTGGACTATACTGACTGTTCTGCTCTGTGAAGCTCACAGTAGCCAGATACAAAATGTCATTGTTTTTGTTTCCTGTGTGGATTACCCTTTGTTGATTATATTGCCTGCTCTGTTTCGAGGAAAACTCAGCATCAATGAACTTGTTGAACATTTCACCTGCATTCTGCGCTTGTGCATCAGACCTAGCCTGATACTGCGTTGAGTGCCAACGGGCCAAAGTACCACTAAAGCCCCATTAGAGTTGTTCCTGGTTCCGGAGAGACGTTTTGGCAATGTAAAAGTGGGTCTGGGGTGCGTTTCCCAAACGCGTAGCTTAAGTTGATCGCAGAGTCCATGGTACGATGGATCTTAGTTTTATGGGCTGTTTCCTGAAGCCATCGTAGCTAAAGAGGTACTTGAAAATGCTTGTAGATTAACGAGAGCTCCAGAGCAGTCGTAGATCGCTAAATGCATCGTAAGCAAAGAGACTCAGTGGAGACACATGTGGCCGACTATGAAAACTACATTAGAATTATGCTGAAAGTTACTTCAGATGGAAAATAAGATTCTTTTGGTTCTATTTTTACACCAGTTACTCTGGAACTGGGGTATTTGTTAGTGAACCATACAAGTTTAAGTGCCGAAAAAATATCAGAATCCGGTTTATTCTCAAGTAAATTGAGGCTACACAAAATAATTTGATTTGGTGGGTTTGGCGCATGCAATAAACAAAGGTTATTCAAAATACTATAACATTGAAATATGGCTGTTGTAAACTGCAATTGTAACTAGAAATGCATTAACGAAATGCTTTTAAGAGTGCAATAACACAACAACAATTGAACATTGAAGATGTTTATTAGAATTATATGGGCTTCCTTATTAGCCTCTGCAGGTCTGCTTCTACGAGGTTCAGGAGCATCATGATGTCATCTGACATATCTTACACTCATAATGAGTATAATTGGAGATATGGTGATACCATATTTATATGCATGGTTTTTAACCTTGTAGTTCAATCAAGTAGTGTATATGTATGTGTATATTTGCCTATGGAAAGTGGAGTACCAAGAAGAGTTAAAAACCAAGGCACAAGTAATTTGAGAAATAGTGGTTTTATTGGAGTTTGTTGTCCCTGCTCCTCACATGGATCTATAAGTTGAAAAAACTAAAATATGTAAGGATGGGACAGGCAACACTGAATATATGATAGGGGTCAGATGGCTGAGCGGTTAGGGAGTCGGGCTATTAATCAGAAGGTTGCCAGATTGATTCCTGGCCATACCAAATGACATTGTGTCCTTGGGCAAGGCACTTGACCTTACTTGCCTCGGGGGGAATGTCCCTGTACTTACTGTAAGTCGCTCTGGATAAGAGTGTCTACTAAATGTAAATGACTAAAATGACTAAATGTAAATGATAAAATACACAATTCAGCCTTTACTTCAATTAAAATAAACATTGTATGCTTGGGCTATAGGTAACCTAAATGTGACACAACCTTGTTGGTTGGGCAGAAGAATAAGCACAGAAATGGAGGGCCTTGTGAACTTCATCTCTTCAAACAATAACTTCCTCTCCTCAATTTGGAGACAAGCCCACTTAATTTACAAGACCTCCTCTTGGTATTTAGCATACTGTGTCGCTGATTGCAGGGTCCTGACACCGGTGTAAAATTCATATGCAGCACAGTTTGCATGTTCACCTTATTGTCTTTGCCTTTATGTAGCATTATACAATCTACATTGAAAAGTACTCAAATAAGTAGCTTATAATACATATGAAACGTTTACTGTAGTGACAAAAAATATTTGTGTACCGTAATTCGTCAATTATTTTGGTTAATGTTTTAATTTTAAATTCTTTAAAGTTAAGTCAGAAGAATTACATTTCAGTACAATAAACAGCGTCTTGTTAAGTGGAACTTAAGAGACACGTACGATGGTTCTCCTTACGAGCATGTTCGAGAAACGCACATAAGAAATAACGATGGATCGTTATTTTGATCGTAGAGAACCCTCGTAAGAGCTACAATCCATCGTTATTGGGAAATGCAGCCCTGGTCGGTCCCCTGCCCTCCTCTCACGGTTTCACATACCTGTTAACCATGGTTGAAAGCACCACCTGCTGGCCTGAGGCTGTGCCACTGACGTCAGTGATGTCTGTCGAGATGACACAGGCATTTCTCGTCACCTGGGTTGCCCGTTTCGGCACTCCTTCAGACATATCCTCTGACCTGGGCACACAGTTCACGTCTGAGCTGTGGAACACTGTCGCACAGAGCCTTGGCGTGAAACTCCACTGCACGACCGCATATCACCCGCAGGCTAACGGACCCTGAACGTTTTCATAGGTCGATGAAGGCTGCCCTCTGTGCCAGCCTTACAGACAGCAATTGGGTCGACAAGCTCCCATGGGTGATGCTGGCCATCAGGACTGCGCCAAAGGACCTCAGTCCTCTTCTGCGGATCTCGTTTATGGACAAATGCTGTGGGTTCCAGGGGATTTTGTCCCGAGCAACACGGTTCCTTGGGTCTCCTACTCTCCAGCGGTCTACTCTGCAAGGCTTTTCGTACCTGTCCCCACTTCCTGTCATGGCCTCCCTCAGTCGCACATCCCCACTGGGCTTCAGACGGCTGACTATGTTTTCATTCAACATGACGCCCCCAGGGGACCGCTACACCCGCCCTACGAGGGCCCACCCCCTGCCTCCCCCCCCACACCCGTGTCATGACTAGTCACCGGCCGCAGTTGGGCCTTGTGTACTTACACAGAATTACAGAGAAGAACGTTTTTCAAGGAAAATGGACTACGGTTGTAAATGCAGTGTTCCAGGCTGTACAGGATATGCTGACACTTCTAAGGAACCAAACACTCGACGGGCTGTGATGTTTGTCTATAGTATGAGAAGATCCCTGTGCAGTTCGACCCTCAATGACACATTTGCTCGAACCATTTCACCGAGGACAGTTTTGAAAACCTGGGACAATGTAAAGCAGAATTTGCTATGAAGCTGCTGCTGAAAAGAGGTGCTGTTCCGACTTTAAGTTCATCACAACCGCGAGCTGTGGTATGATGTTGTCGTTAACAGTTATTAGCAATGCTAATGTACCTGCCTGTATCTAGCATTGGTAGAATGTGTGATGATTTTGTTTATTGGCAATGGGGCTAACGTTATTTCATGTTTCTTTCAAGTAAATAACCTGTGTTGTCATTTAAATCTACAATTCAAGATGCATGTTTGTAATTGTTTTGCAAGATAGCTAGAGCTAACTGAAGCTGAGTTGAATCATGATAGTTTGTTTGCTAAGTTGTAGTGCTAACGTTACCCACCTAAGTCGATCCTGTTTGCTTCGAAAACAGAAGTGGAAACAACTAACGTTATCATTTCAAATGATATCTAGTAAATCGGTTGAAAACGGTGTTGTGTAGACAATAGTTTCATTTGTACGTTTTTATTTCAAGTCTCCACCTTCGATGTTTCAGTGAGTGCTGTTGGCTGTGTTGCGTCTTTGCTCGGCAGCTTGACTCGTTGTAAACCAACCAATCAGCGTTCAGCTCATCTATATATTCATGAGCATACCAAAAAAGGGAGAAAACTTTCACAGGATGCATCAGGGATCATAAAACAGCACCCACGCCATTTTTAGCCCAACCAATGTTACATATCCTATTCGGAGACTTTAAGGAACAGGGTGAAATACCCCCAAAAAACGTTAAATACATTATTTAATGTGACATAACTTACTGTACATGCAAGTCTTGAATTGATTAAATGTATGATGCTGCTAGTACACCCCGGCACGACAAGATACTTGTTATGCAACAGTCTTACTAGCACATCTAGGCATTCGTATCTATGCGTCGTTGCTAACGTGTGCTGACGTTGTGCTACCACTGAGTTCCCTTTGTGCACACAAAGCACTTTTTCCCAAAACATTTTGTAACCTCCTAAACCGTGCAACGGAACGTAAATCCCAACAAGTGTAGTGCCCTCTCAGGCCAGTTGACTACGCCACCCCTTGAAGTGGACTAAATCATCTTGGAGCAAGGGGAACTCAATGCTATTACACTGTTTATTTTTGAGAAAGTATACAAATTATCTTTATTAATAAATATCGCACAACAGTGGAGTTGGTTGGTCACCAGATAAAGAAAATAATAATAACATACATGGACACAGTATGGGGGCTGGGGAACCTTGGCAATGGGCCACTAGAAGAACTGATGTCAGGCCAGGTCTCTATAACACACGTGGTCTTGTGCACACTAAATAACATGTGTTTAAATGCACAACAATATTCAATACACTCAGGTGATTCGTGACCAAGCATTTAAGAGTTCCAACTACAAGCACAATGCAATCTCTGTAGGCTACTACAGTGAGAAAACTACAGAGACTGGCTATGGGTAAGTTACTAATGGCCTTATCAGCACCGAGGCTATTAGCTGTGAAGGGGGAAGGGAAACACATGGACTGGAAATTAAGTTAAAAACAAAATAAGTCCACTCTAGCCTGCGGCTCACATTTACACCTATACATACATACATACATACATACATACATACATACATAACACAGGCCATAAAGTAGAGAATCTATGAGCGGCACCAATGATTCAAACACACATAGAAACAAAAAGAGAACAGCAACTAGCACTCCTGTGTAGCTGCGAGGGTCTGACACTGCAAGCATATAATACAAACACTGGTAGAAGATACATAAACACTACATCATGATTTGCCCATATTATACTACAACTAGAGTAGTACAACACCGCGGCTACGTTTAATAACGTCCCTTGTTACGCACAACAACAACACAGCGTCACTCCCCCCGCGCACATCGACATTCAGCGGTTCCGCCAACGTCTGCCTTCCTATAGACCAATTATCACCCTACGTCACACAACTGTCAAGCAGGCTCAACTGCGCATGTCGGTTGCTAAAGAAGAAACTTCTCCCCATTCTATTACACTTGGAGTGTCGATCAGGTCATCATATATCTCCACTGGATTGTAGAGTTTGATATTAACTTTTTGAGGCTCTTGGCCTCTGGACAAATACATTTACGTTTCACTTGTCTATGCACAAAAGTCACTTGACCCTGATACCCTTAAATAGCCTGACCAAGTGATCGGGCAAAATTAGCCTGGCTAACGGAGGTCGCTTTCTCAGGCAAATGAGGAATGAAACAGGCTCGATGAAAGAAATCCGAGATGCTGGCTATCTTCATCAGGCTCGTATCTACATTAGGCTGTCCTCTCTGACGTTTCTGGTGTATAATTGAGTGAAATACAACATTGTGCACACTGCCAGTGAACGAGTCTGACTGAGGCTAACGTCAAAACAGTGTAACGGGGACGCAGTCTCAGATTGCCAGTTTAAACAAATCAGAAAAATAATCGGACAAGCTGGCTAAAAGCAGAATTTGCATATCTCTTGAAAGCTGCCCTGCTCGACTTTTTAGATGTAAAATTGACTGTAAAACTGTATTAACTTTGTGACATGACGTGAAGACATGGTTGCCGCTCGACTATGCGGTCTGTATATGGAGCTAGAAAGCTGACAAAAGTATCTGAATTTGAATATGAAATATCTGAAACATTTGTGTGTCGAATTTCATAAAACAGAAATATTTTGCTGTTGAATATATAATATCTGAATTATTTGTATGCCGAATTTAATAAAACTGAATTATTTTGATCCAAAAATACAACTTTCTAAAATTCAGATTCTTGAAATTCAGATTTTGTCTGAACTAGGCCAAAGGTGAAACAGCTTGCTTTCACAGGAAAAAGTAGATGATTTCTACTGGCTGGGCTTCAAGACTGGCCACTCCACAGAGACTGCCCTTCTTTCAGTCACAACTGTCCTCCAGTCTGCCAGAGCGGCTTCCAGGTCATCCGTCATCATTCTGCTGGGCCTTTCTGCAGCGTTTGACACGGTTAACCACCAGATCCTGCTGTACAGACTTTCTGAGATGGGCATCACTGGCACTGCACTCCAGTGGATCTCATCCTACCTATCGGGAAGATCCTACCAGGTCTCCTGGGGAGGCAAACTGTCAGGCCCTCGCCAGCTCTCCACTGGTGTCCCACAGGGCTCCGTCCTTGGCCCCCTCCTCTTCTCTCTGTACACCACCTCACTTGGACCAATCATCACCTCCCATGGCTTCTTCTACCACTGCTACGCTGACGACACGCAGCTGTACCTGTCGTTCCCCCCGACTGATCCGGGGATCTCAGCTAGGATTGAGGCCTGCCTCACAGACATCTACGCCTGGATGACCGAGCACCACCTCCAGCTGAACCTCGCCAAAACAGTTCTTCTCATCATCCCTGCTAAACCCTCCATCTCCCATGATCTGTCAATCACCCTGGGATCTGCGATGGTGACCCCTTCATCCTCTGCCAGGAACCTTGGGGTTACCATGGATGACGAGCTCTCCCTCACGGCCCACATTGCCGCAGTCTCCTGGTCTTGTAGATTCACCCTCTACAACATCTGGAAGATCAGGAGATACCTGTCTGAGCACTGTCTGAGCACTTCAACCTGGATTTTCTGTGTGGGTATTATAATTAAGAGACACAATTGAAGTTCATGATTTTATATCAGGCTGGATGTTGATGCCACCAAGCTCTTAAAAGAACTCCAACACAGAAAAGAGAACAACGGAACATAAATATATAGGCTATAGCTTTGCCAGTTGTTCCGCGTCTTCCATCGGTCTCGCCGCCCTCCGACTCTGTCTCGACTCACTTGGTAACAGTAACTGCCGATTTTGGTAGAGAAGACACACGTTTTTACAAGTTTCATAAGCACTTAATCCATACTCTTCCTCCAACGAGCAACTCTTAGCTTTTGTTCTGAGGTAAAATTCGGTCAGAGAATGTCTTGATTTGGTAGTTCTGAAATCGTCTCCTTTTACCTGTGAAAGCAAGCTGTTTCACCTTTGGCCTAGTTCAGACTAAATCTGAATTTCCGCAATCTGAATTTCAGCAATCTGAATTTCAGCAATCTGAATTTCAAGAATCTGAATTCCCGCAATCTGAATTTTAGAAATTTGTATTTTTGGATCAAAATCATTCCGTTTTGTTAAATTCGGCATACAAATAATTCAAATATTATATATTCAACAGTAAAATATTTAAGCTTTATGAAATTCGACATACAAATATTTCAGATCTTTCGCATTCATACTTTTGTCAGCTTTCTAGCTCCATATCAAAGTCAAGTCAAAGTCAAAGTACTTTATTGTCAATTTCCGGCATGTCAGACATACAAGGAATCGATAAAAACGTTTCCCACTCTCCCACGGTGAAACATATAAAGTGCACAGGCACAACAACAGACAAGACAAGACATTTAGATACATATAGATATGCATATAGATATAAAAAAAACATACAGATACACGTACAGCAGCAGCAGCATAAGTTTTTCTTCAAAGTGAGGTTATGGTAGTGCAAAAAAGGCAATTTAGTAATGGCAGCAAAAAGACATCCTGTAAGATGTATTTGTCACATTCCCAGTGCAGGTATAACAGTAAGTGGTTAATCAAATCAATTTCTGATTCCAAAAGTGCAAGAGACAGTTTTGTTGCAGTCCTGAATGATTTAAGAGGGGGGGGGGGATTTCAGCCGCATGTCAGACTGACGGATATGGCTGGGGGGAGTGAGGGGAGAGAATTTAGCTTTCTGACAGCTTGGTGTATGAAGCTATCTCTGAGTCTGGTGGTGCGGCAACTGAGGCTCCTACACCATCTTCCGAAGGTTAGGAGGCTGAACAGACTGTGTGCAGGGTGGCTGGTGTCACTCGCAATCGAGGTAGCTTTCCGGGTGAGGCGGGTGTTGTATATGTCTTTCGAGGAAGGGAGTGGGAGTGGGGCACCAATGATCTTACCAGCTGTGTTCACTATGCTTTGCAGTTCTTTCCTGCTGTTTTCAGTACAGCTACTGCCCCACACAGTGATGCAGCTGGACAGGATGCTTTTAATGGTGCCCCGGTAGAATGTGTTCAGGATTGGTATGGGAGCTTTCACTCGCTTGAGCTTGCGGAGGAAGTAGAGGCGCCGCTGCGCTTTCTTCGCCAGTGATGTAGAGTTGGTGGCCCAGGAGATGGTCCTCACTGATGTGCACCCCCAGGAATTTGGTGCTGCTCACTCGCTCCACAGCAGCACCATCGATGGTCAGTGGTGGGTGTTCAGTGTGGCTTTTCCTGAAGCTAACCACAATTTCCTTAGTTTTGCTGATATTCAGCAGGAGGTTATTGTCTCTGCACCACAAGGTCAAAAGGTTGACCCCCTTCCTGTAATGGGTCTCATCGTTCTTGGTGATGAGACCTACCAGAGTTGTGTCGTCCGCAAACTTCACCATGTGATTGGTACAGTGGGTTGTTGTGCAGTCGTGAGTCAGCAGGGTGAAGAGCAGGGGACTGAGCACACAGCCTTGAGGGTCCCCTGTGCGGAGTGTGATGCTGCTCGAGATGTTGTTGCCGACTCGTACTGCTTGGGGTCGCTCGCTGAGAAAGTCCAAGGGTGGGGGGGAGGATGGACTAGATGTGAGACATGACTAGCCGTTCAAAGCACTTCATTATGATGGGGGTCAGTGCCACAGGGCGATAGTCATTGAAGCAGGATGGAGCCGGTTTCTTTGGCACAGGTATGATGATGGAGGTCTTGAAATGTGATGGAACAGCAGCTTGACTCAGAGAAGTGTTGAAGATATCCGTGAAGATATCCTTAAAGGGGCAATTGACTGCAAAACCGATTTTACCTTGTCATAGTTGAATAACGACAGTTCGGTGGGTAAACTGAACATACCGTGAATATCAAAGTCCATTTACATTTACATTTATTCATTTAGCAGACGCTTTTGTCCAAAGCGACTTCCAAGAGAGAGCTTCACAAAGTGCATAGGTCACTGATAATAACAACAAGATAGCCCCACAGCATTGCGGGTAGTCAAAGAAAAGAAGTACATATTGTGAACAACCAAAAAATAGTGCTAAAGGGAAGAGACCATAAGAGCATGTAGTTAAACAAGTTAAAATTACACAACATTGATCTTTAAGTGCAGGTGTACCTGTAGGAAAGCAATAAAAATAGGATTAACTAAAAAAGAAGAATACAACAGTTTAAATCAGCTACCACTAACCAACAAGAGCAACAGTCTAAGCAAGAGTCATTGTGAACCTTGAGGAAACTAGCGTTGGATTCAGCAAACCATTCCTAAGTACCATTGTACTCCCGGAACAAGTGCGTCTTGAGCCTTCTCTTGAAGGTGGAGAGACAGTCCGTGTCTCTGATGGAGGTGGGGAGTTGATTCCACCACTGGGGTGCCAGGCAGGAGAAGAGCTTGTGCTGGGAGCGGGCGGTCTTGAGAGGTGGGACCACCAGGCGGTTGTCTGAAGAAGACCGTAGGTGGCGGGTGGGGGTGTAAGGCTGCAGGAGAGACTTGATGTAGTCGGGCGCAGTTCCATTCACTGCTCGGAAGGTCAGTACCAGGGTCTTGAATCTGATGCGGGCCGTTATGGGTAGCCAGTGGAGGGAGATGAGGAGCGGGGTAACGTGGGAGCTTCTGGGTAGATTGTAGACCTCTTGTAGACCATTGACACCTCTTTCCTATTCAAATCTCAAAAAGAAAAAATTTGGTTGTAAAACGCTAGCTTTTCAACAAAGCTACCGGTCCAACGTAGGACCGGTGATCGCCCTCTTATTGGCTCTGGTCTGTATCTTTGTCACGCCCCAGAATTTACATCCAGACCAGCCAGAGGTAGCGTCTATCTCCGATACTAGTTAAGCTGCGCGCTGCTCTGTGTAGGCTACTTATAAGGAATTACAAAGAAGAACGTTTTGAATTATAACAAGGATATTGAAAATGGACCACGGTCGTTAATGCTGTGTTCCAGGCTGTACAGGGAAGGCTAACACTCACAGTCTTCCCAAGGAGCCAAACATTCAACAGGCATGGCTGCTGTTGTCTATGAGAAGATTCCGGCGAAGTTCGACACTCAATCATTCATTTGCTCTGAACATTTCACCCAAGACAGTTTTGACAACCTTGGACAATTTCAAGCAGGATTTGCTAGGAAGCAGAACCTGGAAAGAGGTGCTGTTCCGACCGTATGCTCATTGCAACTGCAAGCTATAAGGACAGTATGATGTTGTGCTAACAGTTATTAGCAATGCTAACGTTTCCTGTATATAGCATACCAGGTAGAATGCTAAATACGTTTCTACACACATCCAATGACTCTAGCTAGACTAGCTGTAGTCGGCATTAGACGGGAAGCTTCCGAAAAATAGCCAGAAAACGAACAGCAGTCTGGCTTATTGCTAACGCCTGTCTAGATAATCTATTTGAAAGAACTGGAGAAAGGCAGGTTCTAGATACAGGATACGTTAGCATTGCTAGTAACTGTTACTAGTAACACCTAGAATGTAAGCATGTAAACAAGTTTAGCTTGCTAGTTAACGCAAGAGCATAGGTAGAATGTGTGATAATTTAGCCTAGTTTATCGCTTCCCTCTTGGCTCTCGACGAAGGCGGTCGCATTTTTCTATCCTCCCCTCCCTGACCTTCCCTGCTTCGCTCTGTCTTGTCTGTCTTGTCTGTCTCAAGATACTCTCTCACCATCACTCTCCGAAACTGGAAGCATGGAATTAATTAGCTGGTCTCTCAATGCAATTGACACCATCTTCTCGAAGAGAAGCTCGGGTTCGGGGGAACCCAAATGTCCCGACGGGACGTTTGCAGCTGGCTACACGATGGACGCGTGGGACAATTGGCGTGTTGTGTGTCTAGCGGCGCTTTCCGTTGAGGATGTTGAAGACATCTTTATTTTTCGGAACCATGATTACAGGCTTTCTGCTGTGTGGATTAGGCGGTTGGCTTGTGTATCGGAAAGTCAAGGAAACGGCTGCAGCCATCAAAAGCCCCCTTAGGCTGCCCGACCTGATTGAGACGGTGGGCAGAGCTGTTGGAGCACTGACTGTGAACTTACAGCAGAATAGGGAGTACAACAGGGATAAGTTCGCGGCTCAGCAAAGAAGGTTTGAGGATCTGGAGGCCTTCCTGAAGGGTGGACGTGAAAATTGAGTCGCATCTACTCGTCTAAACATCTACACCAATCTCATCTACTTTCGGCCCCGTAACCAGCTCAGGCCTTGGCCAAGGCCGTTGCTGGAAAACAACTCCCCTGGAGAGCGCTGAAGCGAGACTATCTTGCCTTCCCTTTCCACTCCCCCACCATCAACATCTGTGGCTTGGTCTCTACCCGGGTCATGACCAAGGACGTCTCCTTGCCAACACTATCTGCATAGAGAGACTCGGACTGATTGTGGCCTAGGTCGAGGGCGCCAACCCAGACCTACTCACACACTAACTTTCACCTACTACAGATACCACCACCCCCCCACCCCCATCCAACGCCTTCGATTGCTTTTCCCTGGGTGGCTGGCGGGTCTGTGTCCAGCGCCTATTACGGTCGCAGGTCCAGATGCTGCTGGTCTACCCCACTGCCCTTTCCCATTGCAAGTGTTTGTAATGTTGTGTTGTTAATGTTTGTGGGCTTATGTGCTGAGGTTTTTGCCTGTTCCCATACTGTACTCCTCTAGGAGCATTGTATGGGGGTTGCCTTTTTCTCTCCTCCTCTCTCCTCATGTTATGCTTTGCTGTAATCTTTCTGGTGGGCGCCTTTGATGGCTGCCTAGGTAGGCTCTCCTGCCAAATCAAATTCCGTGTCTGTGCAAACTTTCATGGCCAATAAACATCAATTCAATTCAATTCAATTTATTGGCAATGGGGCTAACGTTGATTCATGTTCCTGACTGTGTTTCATTCAAATAAATAACCTGTGTAATGAAAATCTACAATTCACGATGCATGTTTGTCCAGATCTTTGTCATGTTATTTTACAGCAAGATATCTAGAGCTAGCCTAGATAGCTAACTGAAGCCGAGTAGAATCATGTTATGGTCTGGTTGCTAAACTGTAGCCTAAAGTCTACCCACCAATCCAGTTTGCTTCAACAACAGAAGTGGAAACAAGTAATGTTATCATTTCAAATGATATATAGTCAATCTGTTGAAAACAGTGTTGTGTAGACGCAATAGATTTATTTACGCGTTTTTATTTCAAGTCTCCAACTTGGGTGTTTCAGCGAGTGCTGCTGTTGGCCGTGTTGCGTTTTTGCTCCCAGCTTCACTCGTTGATAACCAACCAATCAGCGCGCAGCTTGTCTAAATATTAATGAGCATACCATAAAAGGAGAAAAGCTAGTGTTTTTTCCCGGGAACATTTCAGAGGATCTGTCAGAGGGCATAGAACAGCACTCGGGCCATTTTCAACCCAACCAATGTTACATACCCTATTTGGAGACCTTAAGGAACAGTGTGAAATACCCCAAAAACCCAGTCAATTGCCCCTTTAAGCTCCTCTGCGCAGTCCCTCAGTACACGGCCTGGAATGTTGTCAGGGCCTGTTGCTTTTCGGGGGTTGATAGTGGAGAGTGCCCTCTTCACACTTGGGGCAGACAGGCACAGGGCCTGGTCGTGGGGGGGGGGGGGGGGGGGGGTGGAGTTTTCTGTGGGCTTGTGTGATTTGTTGCTTCGAACCGTGCAAAGAAGCTGTTGAGGTCGTTGAGCAGAGAGATGTTGTCGTCGCAGGTCTGTGATGCAGGCTTGTAGTCCGTTATGGACTGGATGCCCTGCCACAGGCTGCGCGTGTGTCTGCTGTCTTTGAAGTGGCTGGTTATTTTTTTGGAGTAGTCCTGTTTTGCTCTTCTGATGCCACGGGACAGGCTGGCTCTCGCTGTTCTCAGGCCAGTTCTATCCCCGGCTCTGAAGGCTTTGTCTCTGGCCCTCAGCAGCCGATGGACAGCTCCTGTCAGCCATGGCTTCTTGTTAGCCCAAATGATGATGGTCTTTGTGTGCGTCACATCATTTGTGCATTTGCGGATGTAAGAGCAGACAGTGTCTGTAAACTCCTCATTGTCTATGTGGTTGTTGTGTGTAGCTGTTTGCTTGAACATGTCCCAGTCTGTTGTCACAAGACAGTCCTGAAGAGCACACATTGATCCATCCGGCCACACTGAAATCTCTTTCCGGACCGGTTTTTCCACTTTTACGTTTGCTTGCATTAGCATAACAGTGATGTGGTCAGAAAGTCCGATGTGGGGGAAGGGGGAGGCCTTGTATGCTCCCTTGTGTGAGGTGTAGGCCAAGTCCAAGGTGTTTTTCTCCCTTGTTGGGAAATTGACATGCTGATGGAGTCTTGGTAGTACAGTTTTAAGATTAGCATGATTAAAATCTCCGGCGACGATAATGAATCCATCTGGGTGTGCCTTCTGTTGTTCGCTGATGTCATGATATGGTTCACAAAGTGCCGCATTCCTGTCACTGCTGCTGGAGGTTGGAGGGTTATATACCGCGATTAGCAGGACCGCAGTAAATTCCCTCGGCAGATAGAAAGGACGGCACTTTATGATCATAAACTCCGCCAGTGGTAAGCAATGTCTGCATACTACCACAGCGTCCTGGCACCACGCATCCCGTATGTCTGTACCGGGCGACATTCTCACTCAAATTTCAAGACTTTCATGACCCAAATCAAAATTCTGATGCGACAGGGCAATGGGTAATCGCTTTCTCTCTTAAAGACTGTCCTCCTCGACCTTTTTGGTCTTTTTAAATGTAACTATTTGTATTATCCGTGTGGTCCTTTTGCCATTTAAAATGCTATCCTTTCCTGGTTTTCTGCAACCACGTTGCGCGCGCATTCCGAATGTTTACAAACAAATAATTGGTCTATACAATAGTTAAACAACTAGCCACTTAGCAAGCTAGTCATCAGTGACGGTAGAACTTAAAGAAACCTTTGCTCAGACATACCTGTCGATTTTACGCAGCACCCGTGACTCTGCTACACAGCCCCAGAACCAGTGGTGTTGACAATGAGCTACCGGCTTTATGACCCCGGGTGTCTATTTATAAGCCTGTGGGTAATACGTCAGGTAGCTTAATTAATCGCATCCCCTTTCCCAATTAGCGACACACTGCTGTATGACAGGAAGAGAGAGACTGAGAGAACTAACTGTGCAATTGGAGAGGGGCAGGGAGTAGGCGCCAAACTACTACTACTTGCCCACTTGCTACACAAGCAACCCAATTGCTAACAAGACAAACCTTTTGACAGACGTTGTCTATGTAGCCCAAATATTGGGGTCTCCTTAGGGGTGGGAAAATAATTACAATAATAATATATATGTGAGAGAACAATGGTTGTGCTCGCCGAAGGCTGGAGCCCACCCAATAAATATAACTGCAAGCAGCAATGCGGGTTCCTCCGCAAAATGGCAAAATATTATAAGAAAGTACATTGTAGAAGATCGAGAGTTAGACAACAAGAGAGCAAAACTTCTTAATCTTTTAGACAAACCAGTCTCCTTAGGTCAGGGACCTCACTGGACTGAGACATCATCTCTCTCCTGTCTGCGAATTTCACAAGAAGTAGACTACACAGTAATTGGGGTGTGCTTGCCTTCGGCGAGCACAAACCATTGTTATCTCACATATATATTATTAATATTATTTCTTTTTGCCCCCCTAAAACTTTGTTAATATTTGGACTACATAGACAACCTCGGTGTTAAATGTTTTGTTTTGGTAGGAATTGAGTTGCTTGTATTGGGATTTACGTTCCGTTGCACGGTTTAAGTAGAAATTACGTTTTTGTGGCGAAAAGTGAAGCTAACGGTGGCTAACTTGCTAGCCACAGTCACTGACGCCACTAACGTCACAAAAACTCGCGTGACTATCTCTAGCAGAACATTAGTTTAGCAGCTCGTTAACTTCTGGGAGATGGCTAGGCTAACTGCTTTACTGCAAGGCAGCTGCAGAAACGCCACAAGCAAAGAGGTCTGGGTGATAACTATTTGCTCATTTTACTTCGTGATATGACACACAATTGTAATGTGTATTGTACAAAACACGCTAATATCATTAAGGAAGTATATCTACTTTCGGAAACAGTAGTCTACTATTTCACTGAAGCATTGATGCTAATGTGACTATCTCTGGCAGAACATTAGTTTAGCAACTCGTTAACTTCTGGGAGATGGCTAGGCTAACTGCTTTACTGCAAGGCAGCTGCAGAAACGCCACAAGCAAAGAGGCCTGGGTGATAACTATTTGCTCATTTTACTTTGTGATATGACACACAATTGTAATGTGTATTGTACAATACAAGCTAATATCATTAAGGAAGTACATCTACTTTCGGAAACAGTAGTCTACTATTTCACTGAAGCATTAATGCTAATTAGCATCATGACATTAGCCTATGTTGCCACATACTACAGCGGTCTATGATGCATCTGTATTCAATCGTTAATAAACATTGCTCACAAATACATTTTCGTTGTAGGATTTATTATGACATTAGATTACAAGTAAACGATTTGTGGGTGAAATTATCATTACCTGTGGTTTCAAACCAGTGTAGTTCACTGCATTGCTGTAGCTACAGTAGCGTAGTCTAGCAGCTAACAAAAACATCTCCACAGCTGTTTACAGTACTAGGAAGTCAAACGGCGGCACATGTTTGGCACTACTGTACCCTTACTTAAATAAAAAGTATTTCAATAGGTGAAACTATCTGACTAGCGACTACTAACCTGAACTCCATTGCCACAGCCTAAACTTCAATCTGTTCATGAAAATAATTCATTTCAGCCTAGACCGTACAACGGAAGTAATGTTCAATCGAATTCAACCAACGCAATCGCTACAAAGACAGTCTAGTAGTAGTAGTAGCCTACAATTTACCGGGCCAGGTTCTCCACACAGCAGGGCTATATCGCATTTTGCCTTGTTACTGACAATGATCGCTACCACTGACATTTTTATGAATGAGTGATTTTCCCCTAAATAACTGACAATCTTATTTACGTTTTGGGGGCATATTTTCAGTTAGCCTATGGTAGCCTACTATTTGAATCGCGATTCCATCTGAGATAGCTACTGCTGGTAACGTCGTTGTTAAAATAAGCTTCAAATGGGGTTCTTTATTAATGAATGAATGCAATATGAGTAAGCTAAATGCCTGAAAATATCACGAGAAGGGCAAAACTTACAATGACGTTTAAGTCATAGAGATTAGGTCAATTTTTACACCAGTCTGCCAAATGTATTGGTTTTGATTCAACTATGAGGTTGCTGATCACCATTCCCTCTTGCAGGGGAAGTAACAACTTTGTTGCACGAGCAGTCTTTGCTAGCTACAAACTTCTGCTGGGCGTCTAGCATATGGTCTAGCTCAGAGCCATAGAAAAATATATTTTTTTCTATGGCTCTGGTCTAGCTGGCTATTTGTTACTAACTAACAACTTTGTTGCAGGAGCATTCTTTGTGCATTGCGAGCTAACAGTGTCCGGTAGGCTTCTTCGCTATAAATGATGATGTCGCTATAAATAATGATGTAAACCGAGACCACTATCCCTTAAAGAAAATGATAGGTGAAAGAAACAAAAGAAAGGTTTGAGGTTACTCTGAAAATTATTGATAAAATAGGCTAATGTAATAATAAAACTGCTAAATCCTTCTCTAACTAGGCTCCTCTATCTTGCATAATGAAACAAAACGTTTTTTAAGTAATCAATAAGCCTGTGCTTGCCCTCATTACTCAAATGATGCCGATCAGGGTGGTAAAATTACAAAATAGGACACGAGTGTCTCAGAAATAATACAGAGCTATTTGTCTTCTAGGCCAACCAATGAGAATATTGTGAATAAAAACAACACAGACACAGGCAGCAAATAATCAGGCAGATGTTAGCCTTGCATTGTTTGAAAAGCGGGAAGCCAGCTAGAGGCAGATGTTGGATGTTGGATCACACCATGGAAAACCACAGTCGTCCCCACGTCTGGATCGTTGGCAGCTCGTTGGTATACTGGCTTGCGCAACACGCGGAGGAAGTCGGACTGTACCCCAACCTTGCACTGGAGTGCCATATTGAATGGGTAGGGGTGAGGGGCATGAGGTGGGCAGACCTTGTGCCTAAGCTCCGTGAGAAGCGTGGCATGCTTCCCAGCCCGGACATAATGGTGCTCCACGTCGGGGGAAACGACCTCAGCCAAGTGACTGGGCTACACCTGACGAGGCGGATGAAGCGAGACCTGGGGGCCATCATGGAGATGTTCCCAAACACTCTGCTGGTGTTTTCGGATATCCTGGAACGCTGCGTCTGGAGGTATCAGATGAGCACCAGCGCTTCTGGTATTGACAGGGCAAGACATCGAGTCAACGCAGTGGTGTCTAGCTTCCTGGCCGACCGTGGGATGGGGAGCATTCAACACCCCCAAATACGACACGGTTTCGTGTGGATGTACCGACCCGACGGTGTCCACCTTGATCACGTTGGAAACAATGTGTTCTTGGGAAACATCCAAGACGGTCTCCGACGACTCCTGTGCTAGCCACAGCACACACAACAACGGCTCTTTTAAGAGCCACACATAATGTAAAAAAAAGAGCAATTAGACCGTTCAAAGTGCCGTTGTAATTTTACAACCATGGGGTCTTACAGGGTTAAATGGTACCATCTTTACATCTTTGAAGTGTGTCATAAAAAGCGGCGTCACGTAGGCTAGGCATTGCGAGCTCAGCTCACGGTGTAGGCTATACGGTAGGCTACTCCATATAGCGAGCAACTCTACATTCATACGTCTCTGAGCTTGCTTTAAAATAACAGAAAACATTAATATATTGACGTTGATAGGCCACATTTAGATGCTCTTATGAATCAAAACGTCCTACCACTTGAGAAATACGGTCCTACACATAATTAGACAAATGCAATATTAGATGTCCCATAGCCTACAACCTCATAACCAGGTGCAACAGTTGCCTCGAGAGGATTAAGGAGTTGAAGAAGCAGATGCTGTGTCTTCCTAGCCTGGCTGCCAGCCCAACTTCTCCCCGCCCCCAAAAACATTTGGGTCGGGAAGTTGGGTCTGGAGGGTCTCGTATTGGGGACCAACTACAGAAAACCAGAATCTGGGCGATCCAATTAAATTGCCAGGCGGGCTTTATACGATGATGGACAGATAATCAACAGTAACGTAATCACCCACGTCACAAAAGAGCGCTTAAGTTGAATTCGTTTTGAACAAACATTGCTACCACTGTAGATCTGGGATGTTATGATTCTGCCATCGAGTCTGTTTTAGAAGACATCGACAGCGCATTAATTTTGAAAGAGGAACAGAGAGACGCAATCAAGGCATTTGTGATGGAAAATATGTTTTTGCCGTCCTTCCTACGGGGTTCGGTAAAAGTTTAATTTATCAGCTGGCCCCGATGGTCGCGAAGAAGATGGGACACAATGAAAACCCAGTGGCCATTGTGGTTTCTCCATTTCTTTTGTGGAGTTGTAATCCTAAACGGAGAACTTGTTCGTATATGCATTGCCCTTTATTGTTTCGCTCAAAAAGGTTGACCGTGTGAACAAGTACTCCCCCTACCCTTAAATTAATTTTACAACACCGGCAAAAATCTTTGTATTCATTCTTCAAGCATACTTCAAGTCTGCTTGCAGTTTAGTCAGAGAATGTATAATAAAGATCCTTAAACAGGCTCTGGTTTAGTTCTGTTGACAACAACTATGCGGCGCTTAACATACGTCACATACTCTGTTGCTCTGGTTGGTTGTAGATCTATCCAATTGAGCGAAGAGGCATTTGTTTTCCAGGCTCGTTTGAAACACGCCCTGTAGTCAAAGCCCAACGGAGAGTTATCAGACTCATATTCTGACTAGAATTATGAGTATGACAACGTCAGGCTTGTGTCTTCCTCTTGTTAGGCAACCAACAAGTTGTTTATATCTGATTACAATTTAATAAGTTACCTAGCGCTGCATCTTCATGAGCTACATTTGGCCTCCTCCTTACCAGTATCACCTCTCCTCCATCTGAGTGATACATGTAATTTTTACAAAATTGTTATCAAGGGAACACAATGGTCAGAAGTATGGAAGCAAATCGTGACCAAAATTCAAATGAAAATGCATTTCCAGAAATGCATTTTCATTTTAAGAATGTGGCTGCATTATTTGACTCATAAATCAAATTAGTATTCAATCATCCTATTTGCATTTTCATTTTCTTCTTTAAGACTGCTCATTCTTTCCCTTAATTAAAATGAAAACGAAAAAGACATTTGAAATTTAATTTTCAAAACATGCCCCAGCAAATAGATACCAAAATTCAATTTGAAATGTAAAATTTGAAAATGAAAATGCATTTCCAGAAATGCATTTTCATTTTAAGAACGTGGCTGCAAAATCGTGACCGCAATTCAAATTCAAATGAATTTCCAGAATTGCATTTTCATTTTCAAGAACGTGGCTGCAAAATCGTGACCACTTCAAATTCAAATGCATTTCCAGAAATGCATTTTCATTTTAAGAACGTGGCTGCAAAATCGTGACCACAATTCAAATTCAAATGTATTTCCAGAAATGCATTTTCATTTTAAGAATGTGGCTGCATTATTTGACTCATAAATCAAATTAGTACTGATTAGTACTGAGCGGACATTGCATTTTCATTTTCATGTTCTGCCCGCAAAGAACTGCCCATAATTCGAAAACGAAAATGCATTCTGAGCGGCGAAGTAGAGTGACGTCAGTAGCCGCTCTTCTTCAGCTCCCTGCTGACCGAGCTACCCATCTTGTTCGGTAGGGGGCGGTGTGCACATACGCATTGCATTACATGACAAATGTGCCGGGAAATTGATTGAATTGCCGGGTCTTTAGAGGACGCATCACAGATCATGGCGCTCCCTCAAATTGTGCAGACACTGATAGAATTAGCTGAGCTGGTAGAAACTAATAATATATCTGAGTCTGATGCCCGTGACCGAGTAGAACAAGTCACAGAGAGCTTGGCTGCATACTCTGCCGTCACAGACGTACACATTAATGAGGTTGCCATAGTAAACCTCTCTTCAGTCCTGGAACGGCTGGATGCTGTGGAGCCTCAAATGGGACGGGGACGACCAACCATCCACATCCCGTTCGAGTCCATCGAAAACTATTTATTAAATGGTCTACTTTTTCCTGTGAAAGCAAGCTGTTTCAAACAATTTCCCCAGAAATTGTTTGCTCTCTAGTTCTATATAAACTATCGTTATCATCATTTTGTTTCATGAAATCCATGTTCGGACAGTTAAAACTGCTTCCAGACCTAAATCACTCATGCCAGTATTACGCTCCATAATCACGTCAACCAAACAATGCACTTAAGACACAAGAAAATATAAAATCTCCCTTTTTCTTTTTAAACCTTTAATTCACAATTTGCAAGAGTAACAAGCCCGTAAAACAAAACCGTATTCTTTAACTTCTCAAAAGTCTCATCAAAGCATACAGAGAATACTCCTTTGAATATAGGCCTATATTTACCAGCCATTACGCTCTCGACATGCGTAATGCGCGGACAATTCTTCAAATCTCGATTTTGCGGACCAAAAACCCTAAATGAAAATATTTAATTGGAATATTTTGTAGTTTGTATTATGATTTAATTGTTACTCTTGTTACTTTCTCAATTACTCTTAGTTTTGACGTGAATAACTCAAATCTATCACCTTTTTTCCATCAGCGCCTGCTTCAAACTCAAATCAAACAAACAGCGCGCTCTGGAACAAAGCAAAAACTCAAAACCTTTTTTTTTTCTCCTCTTTGAACAACACAGATGGTTGGCGTTTACCTTCTATTCACTTAATTTTGCTCTAGTATAACTCTTCTGATTGTAGGTATTAGCACGTAACATATTTCAAAAGTAAACCAAATTAATATAAAATTCGACTATTTCTCTAAATTTGCGTCTTTTCAATCTGTGGTTTCTCATCCTAGATCTCAAATGTCAAGCTGCAATTCCTTTGCTAGCCTGTACCCGCCGCCATCGCTGTTGAGTCTGTCTGTAAATTTGTTAGCTATAAATGTCGTTGCCATTGTTGCA
This sequence comes from Hypomesus transpacificus, assembly GCF_021917145.1. Classification (NCBI taxonomy): domain Eukaryota; kingdom Metazoa; phylum Chordata; class Actinopteri; order Osmeriformes; family Osmeridae; genus Hypomesus; species Hypomesus transpacificus. The sequence continues at coordinate 589,754 of NW_025814037.1, read as the reverse complement.
AATTCAACTTCCTGGACTCTCCTCGGTCTCAGGACAGCGCAAAATGTACTTTCTCCATGTTTTCACGGTTAGCCATTAGCTATTAGCTAACCAAGCCACATCATTGATCTTTTCCTTTCAGATCCCAAAGCTATCCTAGCCATTTGTAAAAGACTCAACAGACAGCGGACTGGCAAATTCGCTAAAATCATGTCAGCATTCTGATTTCCTTCTAGGGACACATTTGAGACTAAATTGAACACATTCTCCTCACTTTATTCTTTTAACTTAAAAAATCAGAACTCAAACAAAACTTCAATTTCACCACTGAACCCAAATTTTGGTTTCCATATTTCTAAGCATTTAACACTTCCTCTGTACAATTTTTAAAACAATTAACCATGGTTATATTTACCTATATAGAACTTTGATATTTGCAAGTCTATCAACCCTTAGTACTATTTCAATTTCAACATAAAACTTGGTCCAAAGTCTACATATGCACCTAATATTACTCGTCAGAGATGTTTATGTTTAGAATCAGAGTTCTGGTTGGACTAGTCTTCAACTAGTCTATTTTATAAGGTAAATGTTAATACCACCAAACTCATACATTTTAGCAAAACAACCTCAGCAGCATCAAACACATATATGAAGCACCTTTGCCCTTAACAACATGTAATTTAAAAAATAAGTCACGCGTCTATCCTCAATAAGGCTATTAACTTTTACAGGTTATATTTACTTCAATGGCATTCTCACAGAATTAGCAAAAATCTTTCCATTTGGTTAGGTATTTGAATATCACCAAACACAGATATATTTCAGTATAGTCAGACCGTAACAAATTCTGCTTCCCAGATGATGGATCTCTTCGGTTCTAGGGGCTGCTATAGACTCCAATGGCAGAAGAAGTGTAATAATAAATATAGCTGCAAGCAGCAATGAGGTGTCCAAGCCGGTTACACAGGTAAAATGAACTAAAAACATTTTAGACATCCTCAGAACAGGGTTCTGAGTAAATGCAGCTTTGAATCCATCAAAGATTTGCTGAGATACGACCCAACTTCCTGTTTGCCGGCTTTGGCGCAGATTTTGATTGGCTTTACCGATCAAACCGTTTCGAAAATTTAAAATAATTTTGATAGTTTGTGTGAGGATTAGGGATGAGATAAGATTTTAACAATTCCGATTCCTTATCAATTTCTGCTTATCAATTTGATTCCTTATTGATTCTCTTATCGAGTCTTTGCGGGCAAGGGGGGGGGGGGGGGGGAAAGAGCACAAACGGGTTTATTGTTGGAATACTGTTTCAGCATTCAAAGTACTGATCTTTGAATCTTTATTCAACTTCTACTATTTCTTCCGTGACACCCTTCAGCACCTTTAGATATTCAGCTATTAAAACCGTTCAACTATCAAAAAATTCATCAGTTTCAGGCTATGACTGCTGTGATTTTTCAGCTTTCTACCTCTTATGTTTGAATTAATATAAATCAATATTCATAATATTTTGTACATGGTTTTCCAATGGAGTTCTTTTTCAAATCTTAAACTTCTTCAACTTTCAAATCCTTTTTCTTCCTCAATATTTTAGCTGCAGCCACCATTTCAACTTTAAAATGTTGACAAAACTCTAAAAAAAATGTTTTATTCAGCTTTTTGATATCTATTCAACTTTATTCTATATCACTGATTATGTTCTATGAGTTTTTCAAATAGTTTCTGAGATTTACATGGGTGTGTATGTGGAGAGCCTAGAGTGCTGACTAAAACGCTTAGAGCTTAGAAATCTGTTTCAAAAAGTATTTAAAATTTGCCAGCATTGCAACAACTTTCACTCTTCATGCTTCATTTTTGGATCAATAGATAACTAATTTTGTGTTGGTCATAGACAGTTGTCTGTGGAATCCAACAGACTTACACATTTTTTCAGAGCCCCACGAAAGCGAGACAAAGTCCAACTCTTGCCCCATAGAGACCAATGCAAATCTGGTGACAAATTCGTCAGAGATAGCAGAAGGAACACGTTTTTGAAACTGCCGGTAGAGTAGTATTTCTGTTTCTATAATTTCAGCTACTAAAACAAATATTTTACTTCTTCTACAGTTTAACAGTTCAGCTTTCTGTTTCTCCCGCATTGAATTTTAGCTCTTAGCATTGTTAGATGATGGAGTTTAGCTTCCACACTGCCTCTTTTGTGTGACTCACACATTTTTTAAGTTCATTTCAGCTTGTGGATATTTTCTCATTTCTGTATTTTCAGCATTTTTTTTAAATTAATTTCAGCTTTCAGCATTCCAACGCATTTTCTGCAGGAAATGCACTTTCTAGTTTACTTTAATATTCTTTTATATAATTTTCTATAATGCTGCACACCATATACAGTATGTATACATACACATTTACATTTTTCCGTTGCTCTTCTTCTACACTTCTATTAGCTTCGCTAGCTTAGTTATAGGATCTTCAATTTTCAGCCAAGGTTAAATCATATAATATGACAGTGTCAAACATCGGCCATTCTGTTAAACAATTAAAATGCAAGTTCAATGATGGAATAAAAATCGATATGCTCAGTTTAATAATGGGTTGACACGACAACGCGAACATTGCTGATAACACACGCCCCCCGATAATTAACGTGAAGTGATCAACAATGGGAGACGAATGCCGGAGCTAAAATGTATGCTTCAAACGACGGGACAGAAGATAACTTGATCGACTATACAAAATAAACGCAAATTGCTTTACACAGTGACAAGTGGTTGTGATCACTTTTGAGGAGTTTAGCTCCTTTGATAGTTAGAAATGAAGTGCAAACGTTAGCTGCGCTGCTGCATGCATCTAACACGACATTCCAGTAACTTCATTCCATGCTGTGTGTTCAAATACTTCTTCATATTTGTTGTATTTCCTCCCTTCAACGAAATATACTTTTTACACGCGTTACAAGTGGCGTTGTTGTCATTTTGTCGTGTGAAATACAACCAAACTTTAGAACGCTTCTGCCTAGTTGCCATGTTTGCTAGAGGGTTTGAAATGGAGACATGAAACTTGGTGAAATTGATGAGGGGAATGGCCCCAAAGAGTGTGCCAAATTTCACAACTTCTAACAATACGGTTCTAGGGGCTGACAAAGACTCCCATGGCAGAAGAAGATGTATACTAATAATAACTAGAGAGTGCTTGCTTGCTTCAGATGCAGGTGGGTCCGTTTTCCCTTCTAGTGATATTTTCAAGTATTTAGCCTACTCATATTGCATTATTCATTAAGAACACCCTTTGAAACAAGGAACCCCCTTTGAAACAAGCTACTGTAACAACGTACCGTCTGCTATCTGGAAAAATAAGTCCCCCTAAAAGTAAATAAGTTCCATATTAATTTAGGGAGACATGGCTAATTCAAAAGCAGTTTGCTAGAGGTAAGCTAGCTGCCGTTGCTATCCACACTTCACTGATTATTTGAAAGCGCAGGAAATTAGAACGTTTCTTTTGTAAGGGATAATTAAGCAATAAGCCCCAAAAGGCCGTGGTTTGCGCTGATTTTAGAACAGGTAAGGGGAGTTGTTAGGCACGACGCGAAGCGGAGTTTTCGCCAGTTTTGGTTCGCCATGAAGGGGCTTATTTCCCCGATAATGACCGGCGTTCTATACATTATCCCGCTTATTACACAGCTACTCGCCAACAAAAATAACTTAACACAGTGTGTCTTTTTTACAATGTATTTGTTACCATTCGTATTGTTGATCAGCAGAGAAATAGTTTGCCAAAGAGTTGAACTTCATATAGCTTCACATAGCCATGGGCGTCAGCAGCATTTTGAGAGTGGGGGGGACACATTATGCGGGGGGTCTGGGGGTTTCTCCCCTATAATTTTTTTTTTAGATGTAGATGCAATTTCCCACATTCTGGTGCATTTACCACAACTATTTACCATAGTTGTTATACATATACTGAGGGACTGGACATTAAAATATTTGGAAAACTAAACTTCACAATAAGCAATGGGACATCTTCAACTACCTGTCACCTCTCAGTGTCAGCACTCACCTCAGCAACAGAGCTGTCTCCACGTGCCCCTGCATGCTGCCCCTGCCTCACTCTCAATGTCTACCACCTATATCAGGAGACATGGAGATGCATTGAGCATTCTTTCATATTGATAATAATAAGCTTAATGTAGATTTTTCATATGAAGATTTCTGAGATGTAAATCGTGTTATCAGCATATAAAATTCCCAATTGGTATAGGTTTAGTAGCCTAATAATTATGTAGGCTACATTAAAAAAAATAGCATCTCCCTAAAGCATGACTGGTCAGTTCAGAAATGATCATATTTGTGTTCAAACCTGTAGTCTTTTCCACAGATCACATCCTTAGGATGTAAGCTTTCAGAAAATACATGGTTTAGGTGGTTGAATCAGTTTCCCTAAATGGCACAGCCCAAAAAAGTATCAGCCATATAGCCTACTCCATTTACCAATACCGAATTTATTATGCATGGGCAGTATACTAATATGGAGAGATGGACGTGTCTCTTGTCTCATTAGATAACATCCTGAGAGTATAAGCTTTCAGAGGATATATGATTTTAATGGTTGAATCAGTTTAGCCTTCCTGTTACAGACTAACATGTAGCAATAAAATTATGCGAATTGCCAAAATTACAAGTTGAGCAACCTTATTTAAATTGGAAGACTATTCCGAAATAACGTTTTTTTTCTTCTTTTTTTCAGTCGTTAGAAAAACTAGCATGTACGCTAAGGTTAACTCCAGATTAGCTCACGGTTGTTATGGCAATATAAAAAAAACACCAGCAATTTATTTTGTAGCTACTTGGAAAAAACATACTTGTCATCTCTTTCTGCCTGAAACAGACGCCTAGGTCTGACAATGGCCAAAAGCACAACATATTTCAGACCCAGATTAAGAAATCAACAAATGCTGTTCCAATTGTAATGGGTAAATAAAGTATGGTATTGCCTAGTGCTAGATGTAGGTAAAGAGCTTGCTTATCTAGCTAGCAATAATCATAATGTTTGCAGAACGATCTTTGTGACTTAACTAATGCTATTATCATCAGAGAATGTCTCATAAGATAAGGGTACTTTGGCCACTGAAGGGAAAACTGGGCAACTTTGACTTACTTTCCTCTTCCTCAAAAAAACCCTCCTTATGTCCATCTGTCTGTGGAACAGTCATGTCTGAAGTACTAGCTACAAGCCCGATGCGTCGATCAAAGAGTATGGGAGTTGAATCTGCGTGCGTGATGCTGTTTTTCTAGAAAACGTGGAGTGGAATTCTATTGCTATGGGTAGTCTCCCTACCAGGGCCGGATGCAGCCTGCTTTGACTGGGGGGGCAGTGAACATTTCTGGGGGGGCATCATGATTATGGAAGGGGATCGTATAATTTTGTTTATAACCATTGTTATCATTTTTGAGTCTGCTTAACGATCCGAGTGTTATTCAGGCATGGAGCCGGACGTTATACACATTCGGGGCTTAACCCAAACCCATGACATATCCTGGGTTTGATGTGATGCTGGATAGGATCCTCCACAGTGCGAGCGCGTGCAGCGAGCAACATTTTTGAACATTCATTTGAGCGCAAAATAGTTTTTTGAGCTCTATGTAAAATAAACCGCCGCCGTTTTCCAATTGGTAAAAAACCTTCTCTATGAAGGTGATGTCTTTATCATTCTGGCTCCAAATTGTCGACAGGGGAAGCAGAAACATGCATGTAGCTTGGCTAAGTATTCTAACTAAGTTTGAGAGCGAGACCAAGGCCGAAAATGCGCATGGGGTACGTTTGCAGAACAGGCTGCATTGGATTGCTGTCATTCAAACCATGCTCGCCTTCACCCACAGCAGCGGTAACGTTGGTACCGAGAGACAGGGAAGTGCTTCCACTAGGACCAGCAAGCTCTGCCTGCTCTGGAGTATGAGTTTAATATCCCTTGTCGCAGGGGCTGTAGTAGATGGTTTGGGGATCAGAAATCGATGCATGATAAAAGGTTTTTCTCTGTAGGTAAAAACACGCATGCAAAGAACTTATGGCTAACAAAGCTAAAAGACTGTAAATGTGTTTAACCCGTGTATCTTTTATGAAAACAAATACAGATTACAACTGAAACAGAAGTATGAAATTCCAGGGTCTAACATTTAACACCAATGCTGCACTTTACTATTCGTCAAAAGCCCTCCACAGAAGACCGATATACATTAACTTCGAGACCAAGTGAGTGGCAAGAGATTCGAGGTTGATTTCACTTTTATCCGTAAACGTGGATGCGGAGCTCTAACCTACGTTGCCCATTATCAACCAGACAATCACTGGGGAATCTTTTAAAAAGATTGGTTGAAAAAACAGCATATTACTGAAAGCACTAACAGACTTTTTCATAGCTTCAATATGTAACTATTTAGGCTGAAGTCAGAAGGAACTTGGGGCTGGAATCTGGTGGGGCGCGGCAGAAATCTGGGGGGGGGGCACAGGCCACCCCAGCCCCCCCCTGGATCCAGCCCTGCTCCCTACTGATAAAGTGGAACGGATTTGATTGTGAAGCAATGGAAAGATCGCTGGACTAGTAGACCAGTCATGCACTAATATTTTGATCGCAAATGTGGGAGGGTCCAAACAACTTCTTTGGGGGGACCCACCCAAGTTACATTGCGGCGACGCCCATGACTGTAGCCAACTACTACACACTGCCAGTGAGCGAGCCGAGTCTGTGACTCTAACGTCAAAACAAGACAAGACAAATCACGTCATGAAGCGTGTTCTGTCAGGCCACCTGTGCTCTGGTGAGGCAGAGATCCATTCTTTAAAAGCTTTGATTACAACAATAACTTTATGAAAGGGAAGATACACTTTAGCAAAGGACGTGTATGTAATGGTAGGACGACAACTACAATAAGGCTATAAGTATAGTTATATATGTATTATATGTTGTATACAATATAGCGATAATAATTCACCAACATTTTGAACAATTTCATGCTCCAAACTTTGTGGGAACAGTTTGGAGATGGCCCCTTCCTGTTCTAATATGACTGTGCACCAGTGCACAAAGCAGGGCCCATAAACACATGGATGAGCGAGTTTGATGTGGACGAACTTGTGTGGCCTAACCTCAACCCAATACAACACCTTTGGGATGAATTACAGCAGAGACTGCGAGCCAGGCGCTTGTTGACATCAGTGTTGAAACTCACAAATGCACTTCTGGAATAATGGTAAACATTTCCATAAAACTCTTAAACCTTGTGGAAAGCCTTCCTAGACGAGTTGAAGCTATTATAGCTGCAAAGGGTGGGCCGACATCATATTAAATCCTATGGTTTAAGAATGGAATGTCACTCAGGTTCATGACCGTGTAAAGGCAACCGAGTGAATACTTTGTCAATTTAGTGTACAAAATAGATACAAATATAAAATGTTATCAAGAGATTGTGAAGCATAGTACAAAATGCCGATATTCCTAAACGATCAAACCATGAACCCAAATTAAGCTAGCAAATAAAACAACCATGGTACCATTGCTACTTGTTTAATGCTAGGTAGCTCTAAATATGCAGCAAACTAGGCTACCTAGCTACAGTTTCGAAAAGAATAACTCACGATGTGAAGAACGTCCAAAAAACTTGGAACGCACAAACAAAATTACATCAACAATGACATGTAGCTAAAAATAGAATAACACAAGCGTAGGTACGTACAGTACATTCATTCGAAACGCCGTCCACAGACGCAAAAACTAGCCCATATGTTAAGGGTTATAGCTTGCTACGCTGCAATACAGACATAGCCTACTTTAGCAAACACGAATTCTTGGCTCAGCTAAAAGAAGCGTAAGAACAGTAAGCTATAAAATCATGTTCAAGTTATCATACAAATTAAAATGCTATAATACATTTGGTGTGTTGCTGTTATAGTTTTGCTGTCCTTACTTACTGTGCGGTCAAATGTAAACAAAAATCGAAAAAGCTGTCGAATGAAAGATTGTTCTTCTCTCGGTAATGAAGGTGGTATTTATCTTGTGTTCACCTCAGACTCTGGCCCCTCGGTTTGAGGTAACAGCACCGGTGTGTTGGTGGTATTGCATTTCCAATCTGGTACCCAACCTGTCGACTTTATTCTATTAACTCCAGTCAACTATCCAATCCTATCTCCCGCAATAAATTTGATTTGAAACCAATCCAAAGAAAAGTTGCCTAAAAATGTCTAATAATCTAGGGGAGAGCGGGGGCGAAAGTACAATTTTTCAGAAAAAAATTAATTTTAAAAGAGAATGTTTAAGACATAGATATATTTTTGCTTGGGTCCATAATTTATAAGTGTGGTCTATCAATACCGGTGGTATTTTGTAGAAATGTCCAACAATTTCAGTATAATTTCATCTTGAACACAAGTTGCACATTGTTACTTTCAACCCCATCAGTTGGGACGAAAGTAACACAGGGGTGAGTCAAAAGTAACACAACGATACAAGCTAGATTTTTTGTGTTACTTTGGTTTTTATTAAATATACCTGACTATGATCTTGTTAATATGTAACTGCAAACATATTTTGTCCATTAGTTTTGCAAAAAAACTATGAATTTTACATTTCAGTTGCATCAAATATTTATTATAATTTTTTACTGAATCAGACCTCTGTCTGTCTTTCTGACCCTCACTCTTGGCATATTCTGTTATAATATGACATAAACATGTTTTAATACATGCTTTCCACAAACAGAAATTCACCACATACTATTGCATTCGCGGCGGAACAAAAGTAACAAGTGTTACTTTCGTCCCGACAGGAACTCCTGACATTTAAACCAGATTTACTTTTATACTGAACATTTCTGACAAGGCAACCTTCAGAATGTGTTACAGCACTAAATAACCTGTATATTGATCTGTGACTGTGACACATGAAATGGGAAACACAACTTGTAATTAGCAAAAAAGGACCGCCTCAGTAATTTACTTTGCGCACTCGAAATGTGCTTCCCGCACCTAACCGCGGCAAACGATGATGACATCACGTGAAATTTGGCAGTTCCATCAATGGTTGCATGCTGAAGGTGCTATCATAACTTGGAATGCAAATGAAGTGAGGGCTCTGAGAAAATCAATTCGTTACTTTCGTCCCGTGTTACTTTTGCCCCCGCTCTCCCCTACAGTGCGCCTGCCTTGCTGTAGCCAGTTTTACAAATGGTTGCACACATACATGACGGTTGTTTAAATAGTTAAATATTTCCGTTATTTTAAAGCAAATTAACAGTTTGTAATGAATAATAATATGTTCATAGCATGACAAACGTAACTAGAGAGCATACAATTTCTGGGGAAAATGTGAGGGTGTGCTTGCGGCTGCCCCAGCCGCCCATAGTCTCCTGGTGTTTAAATATTTCAAAAAGCATTTAAATGTATGACTGCAGTTCTGACCATTGTGTTCCCTTGATAATAATTTTGTAAAAATTACATGTATCACTCAGATGGAGGAGAGGTGATACTGGTAAGGAGGAGGCCAAATGTAGCTCATGAAGATGCAGCGCTAGGTAACTTATTAAATTGTAATCAGATATAAACAACTTGTTGGTTGCCCAACAAGAGGAAGACACAGCATCTGCTTCTTCAACTCCTTAATCCTCTCGAGGCAACTGTTGCACCTGGTTATGAGGTTGTAGACTATGGGACATCTAATATTGCATTTGTCTAATTATGTGTAGGACCGTATTTCTCAAGTGGTAGGACGTTTTGATTCATAAGAGCATCTAAATGTAGCCTATCAACGTCAATATATTAATGATTTCTGTTATTTTAAAGCAAGCTCAGAGACGTATGAATGTAGAGTTGCTCGCTATATGGAGTAGCCTACCGTATAGCCTACACCGTGAGCTGAGCTCGCAATGCCTAGCCTACGTGACACCGCTTTTTATGACACACTTCAAAGATGTAAAGATGGTACCATTTAACCCTGTAAGACCCCATGGTTGTAAAATTACAACGGCACTTTAAACGGTCTAATTGCTCTTTTTTTTACATTATGGGTGGCTCTTAAAAGAGCCGTTGTTGTGTGTGCTGTGGCACAGGAGTCGTCAGAGACCGTCTTGGATGTTTCCCAAGAACACATTGTTTCCAACGTGATCAAGGTGGACACCGTCGGGTCGGTAAATCCCCACGAAACCGTGTCGTATTTGGGGGTGTTGAATGCTCCCCATCCCACGGTCGGCCAGGAAGCTAGACACCGCTGCGTTGACTCGACGTCTTGCCCTGTCGATACCAGAAGCGCTGCTGCTCCTCTGATACCTCCAGACGCAGCGTTCCAGGATATCTGAAAACACCAGCAGAGTGTTTGGGAACATCTCCATGATGGCCCCCAGGTCTCGCTTCATCCGCCTCATCAGATCCAGCCCGGTCACTTGGCTGAGGTTGTTTCCCCCGACGTGGAGCACCATTATGTCCGGGCTGGGAAGCATGCCACGCTTCTCACGGAGCTTAGGCACAAGGTCTGCCCACCTCATGCCCCTCACCCCTACCCATTCAATATGGCACTCCAGTGCAAGGTTGGGGTACAGTCCGACCTCCTCCGCGTGCCGCGCAAGCCAGTAGATCAACTAGCTGCCAACGATCCAGACGTGGGGACGACTTTGGTTTTCCATGGTGTGATATGATCCAACATCCAACATCTGCCTATTATATACTAGCTGGCTTCCATTATTACATTAGCCTATTGTAGCCTATTGTATTGATAATTTTTCGAGTAACCTCAAACCTTTCTTTTCTTTCTTTGACCTTTGACCATTTTCTTTAAGGGCTTATGGTCTCGGTTTAACATAATTATTTATAGCGAGGAAGCCTACCGGACACTGTTAGCTCGCAACGTAGACAAAGAATGCTCCTGCAACAAAGTTGTTACTTAACTTCATTGCCACAGCCTCAACTTTGTCAATGTCAAAACTTTGTCTGTTCATGAAAATACTTCATTTCAGCCTAAACTGCTAGCTAGGATATACATTTCACTGGGTCTTGCAGCGCTGCTTGATTGAATTAGCCGGTCTGTAGAGATCTTGGGACGAAGCCACTTTTTTGGTTTTTTACTGATGCAGAATTCAGTCAAATAAAATCAATCGACGTAGCCTAATGAGTGGCACATAACTTGAAGTAGGCCTAACATTGCATTTCATTTTATTTGAGTTTTAATAACTTGTCCAGTGCAGTGGGGCAAGTAGCACTAGCCTAAATTTATCTTCCAGATTTCGAAAATCCACTCTTCCCGGAGAAGGCTAAGCTACATGGCTAGACTGTTGCTACAGATCAGAATCCTTCATATCTTGGACACCCAAAATCAGCAAATCTTGCAGCCAAATCAAGTAGCCTATATATATAGATAGGCCTTATATGGCTACAAACTTCTGCTGGGCGTCTAGTATATGGTCTAGCTGGCTATTTGTTATTAAGACAACTCTTTAATGTGACACATTAGGCTACTTATATGCAGGTTTTAAATTGTCTGAATATACCGGTGTAAAAAATGACCTAATCTCTATGATTTAAACATCATTGTAAGTTTTTCCCTTCTCGTGATATTTTCAGCCATTAGTAGCCTATCATTGCATTGATTCATAAGCTTCTTTTAAAAAACGTTACTGTACTGTACCAGCAGTAGCTATCTCAGATGGAATCGCGATTCAAATAGTACCATCTGCTAACTGAAAATATGCCCCCCAAAACGTAAATAAACTTGACATTTATTTTGGGGGAAATCCCTCATTCATAAAAATGTCAGTGGTAGCGATCATTGTCAGTAACAAGGCAGAATGCGATAAGCCCTGTGTGGAGAAGCTGCCCCGGTAGATTGTACTACATACTAAACTGTTCGTCTTGGTAGTGTAGCGATTGCGTTGGTTGAATTCGATTTAACGTTACATCCGTTGTACGGTCTAGGCTGAAATGAATTATTTTCATGAACCGATTGACAAAGTTTAGGTTGTGACAATGGATGTGCCGCTGTTTGAATTCCTACTGTAAACAGCTGTGGAGATGTTTTTGTTAGCTAGTGTTAGTACACTAGGCTACAGCGTTGCAGTATCGTGAGCTATACTGGTTTGAAACCACTGGTAATGATAATTTTACCCTCAAATCGTTTACTTGTAATCTAATGTCATAATATATCCGTGTGAGGAATGTTTATTTTAACGATTGAAAACAGATGCATCATAGACAGCTGTAGTATGTGTTTCCCGGGCAACAGAGGCTAATGTCATGATGCTAATGCTTCAGTGAAATAGTAGACTGTTTCCGAAAGTAGATGTACTTCCTTAATAATATTAGCTTATATTGTACATTACACATTACAACTGTGTGTCATATCACAAAGTAAAATGAGCAAATAGTTATCACCCAGGCCTCTTTGCTTGTGGCGTTTCTGCAGCTGCCTTGCAGTAAAGCAGTTAGCCTAGCCATCTCCCATAAGTTTAACAAGCTGCTAAACTAATGTTCTGCTAGAGATAGTCACGCGAGCTTTCGTGACGTTAGTGGCGTCAGTGACTGTGGATAGCAAGTTAGCAACCATTAGCTTCACCTTTCGCCACAAATTCTTAATGTCTACTTAAACCGTGCAACGGAACGTAAATCCCAATACAAGCAACTCAAACGCTACCAAGACGAAACTTTTGACACCTAGGTTGTCTATGTAGTCCAAATATTGACTGACTTTTAGGGGTGTGAAGAGAAACAATAATAATAACTAGAAAAGGCTGTTCCTGCGAAACAGCAGTGAGAATGCTGAAAACCTGAATGGGGATAGATGACCATGCTAAAAAAATCTGAACATAGTGAACATTTAGTAGAAAGTTATAAGCTGAATGTCTTGTGAACATTTTAAAGGTTGAATGGTGTCTCTATCTGAAAGTATGCTGAAGTAGTTAAGTTTGAAAGAGGAGGAAGCTTTTTTAATGATTTGAAAGGATTTACCATTACTTTTAAAGGGAGAATAATTTGCACAAAAACCTTAATATTTTTTTAAGTATAAAAGGGAGAAATACCAAAACACATAGCACACATCTCCTGAAGGAGCTGAACGTTTTTTTGAAAGATTTTTTTATTTTTATTGCTGAAAATACAGAAATGAGAAAATACCCGCAAGCTGAAAGCTGAAATGAATTTCAAAAATGTGTGAGTCACACAAAAGAGGCAGTGTGGAAGCTGAACTGCATGATTTAACAAAGCTAAGAGCTAAAATAGCCTACAATGCGGGAGAAGCTAAAAGCTGAACTGTTAAACAGGAGAAGAAGTAGGCTAGCTAGTCGTAACAAGAATATTATCGTTTTAACAGCTGAAATTATAGCCATACCATTGAGTGCATTTACTCGGCTTTCTTAGTAGGATTCAAACATACAGCAGTAGGGCCGATACAAGAAGACACGGCGACACTTTGTTGCAGAAGGATGATGGTGCAAATTTCGTCCGTGGAGCATACAACGATTAATAAAAAATAATCATGTAGACGTGTTTATTGAGTAATCGCATAACTAATTACACATGTAAACGGAGTAATTGTATTATTGGCATAAACCGACAATTGCTAGTAATCGGGTTTGATGAATGATGAACTTCATTGGTTCGTCGAGAATAACAGAAATGTGCCTAGCATCCAGACCTCAAACAAGTTAACCTAGACGCAAAACTATACGTCCAATCCAAAAAATAAGGATATTTTCAGAGACCCAAGACTCTGCCGAAACCATTGATATCCTTTCTGCGTCTGTGCGGTCAGAAATACAACTCTTTTTGCAGTTTCCAAAACGTTACCCAATTCTGCTTTCATGGTGCGTGTCTGTTTGGTTGTCACGGCAATGGAGCAGCTGTACTCGCTAACGAGCTGGGCAGAGAGAGTGACACTTTCAGCTAGCATCCACACCTCAAACAAGTTAACGTAGACGCAAAACTATACGTCCAATCCAAAATATAAGGATATTTTCCGAGACCCAAGACTCTGCCGAAACCAGAGATGTCCTGTATATGTCTCTGCGGTCAGAAATATGACTCTACCTGCAGTTTCCGAAACGTTACCCAATTCTGCTTTCATGGTGCATATTTGTTTGGTTGCCACGGTGATGGTGCAGCTATGATTGCTAACACGCTGAGGGCAGAGAATAACCAACATTTACCTAGCATCCACACCTCAAACAAGTTAACCTAGAAACAAAACTATACGTCCAAAAAATATCCAAAAATTAGGATATTTTCCGAGACCCAAGACTCTCCCGAAACCAGACATGTCCTTTATATGTCTGTGCGGTCAAAAATACGACTCTACCGGCAGTTTAAAACCAGGTCTACTTTCGAAATTCTATGACGAATTTTACCCACCTCTCCATTGAAGTTAGTGAGAGAATTTGAAAGGCTGCTCTCGCTTCAAGCCTCAAAGCTGAAAATCTGTAAATGTGTGCTCTTTAGTAGTTAAATTGGCTGAAAGAGGACAAGTTTTCCTACATTTTAAGGTAAAACTTGTTTCTGTAAGTTAAACTATATGAACGTCAGAGGAATTTGTTTAACAATTTAGTTGAATATCAGATCAATCATAAAAATCAAGGAGCTACATTTTTCATGTATTTCAAACTGTCACAATTCAAAATTGGCTGAATATATTTGAAAAAGCTGAATCATTTGGGAATAGCTAAATGTCTTGTAAACATTTTTAAGTTTGAATGGTGTCTCTAGCTGAAAGTATGCTGAATCAGTTAAGTTTGAAAGAGGAGGAATCTTTTTAATGATTTGAAAGGATTTACCATTACTTTTAATGGGACAATAATTTGCACAAAAACCTTAATTCTTTAAAATGTATAAAGTCATAGCCATCATCTCCTGAAGGAGCTAAACATTTTGATACAAAAATTGTAGGAATCGGAGAAAGTATGCAGAACTAGTTAAAGGCCAAAAAACGGCGGAAGAACTAAGAAGTTGATATAATAACAATAATAATAAAGAGAAACAGCATTCTCACAATAATAAAAATAAAGAGAAACAGGAAAACAATAGTGAGAATGCTTAACAGCACTCTCACAATAATAATAATAATAAAGAGAAACAGGAAAACAATAGTGAGAATGCTGACAGCATTCTCACAACTAGAACATGCATTTCCTGCTGAAAATGCGTTGGAATGCTGAAATCTGAAAAAAAAAAAATTTAATGGCTGAAAATATAGAAATAAGAAAATACCCGCAAGCTGAAATTAATTTTAAAAATGTATTATTCACACAAAAGAGGGAGTGTGGAAGCTGAACTGCATCATCTAACAAAGCTAAGTGCTTAAATACAATGCGCGAGAATACGTTTGAACGTTGTGAAGCAATCAAAGAAATAGTTGAATTTCAAGAGGCAGTGTGGAAGCTGAACTGCATCAACAAAGCTAAGAGCTTAAATAGCCTACAATGCGGAAGAAGCTAAAAGCTGAACTGTTAAACAGAAGAAGAAGTAGGCTAGTTAGTCGTAACAAGAATATTATAGTTTTAACAGCTGAAATTATAGTTGGGATAGTAATATCAGTAGCAGATGTAGCCTATCATTGAGTGCATTTACTCAGCTTTCTTAGTAGGATTCAATGTACAGGAAGACACGGCGACACTGTTGCAGAAGGATGATGGTGCAAGTTTTGTCCGTGGAGCATACAACGATTAATAAAAAGAATCATGTAGACGTGTTTGAGTAATCACATAACTAATTACACATGTGAACAGAGTAATCGTATTATTGGCATAAACCAACATTGCTATCAGGTTTCTAATGGTCAAGTGAACGCACTCAGTGGCGTTGTAGAACAAAACAGTTCCATTAGAATAGTAGTTGGTAAAAGAGATATTTGCAGCATCTGCAGAATTAGTAGTTGTAGTAGTGGCATAAGATATAGCAGTATCAATAGTGGTAGTAATTGTGTTGTGGTGCTCTTATTCTTTGAATGAGACGAGTTGACTGAATAGCTTGTCTTGTGTCTCCACTAATCAGCTAATACCAATCACCTGTGTAAGAGACTGGCGCTTGTTTGTGTGGTTGCCACGGTGATGGTGCAGCTATGGCTGCTAACGTTCTGAGGGCAGAGAATACCAGAAATTTAGCAAGAATCCACACCTCAAACAAGTTAACGTAGACGCAAAACTATACGTCCAATCCAAAAAATAAACATATTTTCCCAGACCCAAGACTCTGCCGAAACCAGAAGTGTCCTTTATATGTCTGTGCGTTCAGAAATACGACTATAACGGCAGTTTATAAATCTTGTTATTTTTTGTTTTCTGTGACGAATTTGTCACCACATTTGCATTGGACTCTATGGGGCGAGAGATGGACTTTGTCGCGCTTTCGTGGGGCTCTGAACAAATGTGTAAGTCTTTTAGATTCCACAGACAACTGTCTACGACCAGCACAAAATTAGCTATCTATTGATCCAAAAACGAAGCATGAAAAGCGAAAATTGTGGCAATGGTGGCAAACTAGAAATATGTTTTCAACGACATCCAAAGCTCCCCTCCGCTCTAAGCGATTCAGTCTGAACTCAGGGCTTTCTCGTAAACACCTATGTAAATCTCAGAAACGGTTTGAAAAAGTCACGAAACATAATCAGTGATATAAAAAAAAGTTGAATAGATATCAAAAAGCTGAATTATGTAAAAATAGTTTAGGGTTTTGTCAACGTTTTAAAGTTTAAATGGTGGCTCTAGCTGAAAGATTGAGGAAGAAGGAGGATTTGGAAGTTGAAGAAGTTTTAAGAAGTTTGAAAGGATTTGAAAGAACTCCATTGGAAACCCATGTTAAAAATATTATGAATATTGATTTATATTAATTCAACCATAAGAGGTACTAAGCTGAAAAGTCATACCGCCCATGGCCTGAAACTGCAGAATTTTTTGATAGCTGAACGGTTTTAATAGCTGAAGATTTGAAGGCGCTGAAAGGTTGCGCGGAAGAAATAGAAGAAGTTGAATAAAGATTCAAAGAACAATACTTGGAATGCTGAAGCAGCATTCCAACAACAATAAAGAGAAACAGGAAAACAATAGTGAGAATGCTTAACAGCATTCTCACGATAATAATAATATATATGTGAGATAACAATGGTTTGTGCTCGCCGAAGGCAAGCACACCCCAATTATAGCCTAGTATATTTAGTGATATCGTGGCATGTTAAGGCGTCATTGTAGATTGTTGACATGTTCTTCTGGAGCAAAGACAAAGATAAATAAATCATGTCAGATAACCACAATATTGTTATGGTTATGCAACGTTATATCAGTTAAGACCACAATGATGGCATTAACAATGACATTAACAATGACAGTGAGCTAAAGCAACACTCCTTGAATGTGTGTGAGTCTCCCTAAGCTTGCGCGAATGTGTGTGTGAGAATTTAATGCAGGCGCATTTGGAAGAATACCTAGCAATTAGCCAAGCATGCATATTTCTAATATTCACAATAAATCTACTTCAAACCAACCCAAAATGCCTGTAAAGTAGCCCAATATTTGCCCAACAAAGGAGTTACCACTAGTTCCAATAGATGCCTCCATATTTAAAATGTAAAAATGACTGGTTGATTAATATTTTCCTTGTTTTCTGCTGTTTTTGGGGACTTTCCACATCAGCACCCATTTCCCAGTGTCATGTAACTGGATCTAGTTAATGGCGTATTGTTATGGGCATGGAGGTGAGGCTTCTACAAGGGAGAACTTGGAGAACTTTTTACCATTGCATACAAAATCGGAAATAAAATACCATTAAGATCCACAAGGCCTTTGCTAGAGACTAAGGAATGAGTGGGGGCTTGGTCAGCCCACACGCTCCTGAAATGTTGCGTGTGCGTCTTGTCAAGCCCGCGCGTGTGTCAAGGGAAGGCTGAGTGTGTGAGAACTTGGAGCAGGCGTGGGCAGGAGCAGGGGACACATTTCATTGTAAATATCCCTAGAAATTAGCCAAGCATGCATGTTTCAAATATTCACCAAAAATCGACTTTTCATCCTACAGTCAACTTTTTCTCAGATTTGTGTACTAAACATTCTCAGGTGTCTTCATATGAACTGGTGATAGTATCAGGTTTTGTTTCGCCCTGAAGGGGCTTATTTTCCCAATAATGACCGGCGTTCTATACATTATCCCGTTTGTTACACGGCTACTTGCAACGGCTACTTGCTAAACAAAAATAACTTAATACAGTATGTCTTTTTACGATGTATTTGTTACCATTTGTATTGTTGATCAGCAGAGGAATAGTTCGCCAAAGACGTTGAACTTCATAGACTTTGAACATTCTTTAGGCTTCAAATCAGCTGACGTCGCTAAGCAAGAGAGTACGCTGGTGTTGAAAAGTTACCTGACTACTTGCGGAGTGCTACGAAAGACGTGAATCCGAGGCAAAAAGGCCACTTCCCTTGACAGCGGTCAAATATGCATAGCAACGGTCAAATATGAGAGGGAAGCCCCATTCAAGTGAATGGAGCATTCTACAGCTTTAAGAACAGCCGTGTAATAAGACATAATAAAGTTTAGTCATAGCTGTGGCATTGAAGACAGTACTGTAGCCTACTACTACATACTGCCAGTGACAGTGGGCGAGCCGAGTCTGTGACTCAGAGGCTAACGTCAAAACAAGACGCGGTCTCACTCAAATTCCAAGTTTTACACAAATAACAAAAATATGCTGACCCGCTGGCTGTCTTCACAATCGCCATATCTTTAAAACACTGCTCTCCATTTGGATGAAGAATTGACCCTGGTACGAAATTAAGTTACTGTGTGACTGATAAGTAAGCTAATCGCTAAACATTATGTTTTAATCTAATTAAGCGCATGATCAGACCTTGCATTAAAAAGTGCAGTTTTCAGTTGTCGCGCATGTTCTCTTTCTCAAACACAAGTACGTGTACCAAGATGTGGAGACAACCCTAAACCATAATTTATTGTTGTGGAGGGAGTTAGCTAGATTAAGCTGATGCGAAAATAATAAAATGGAAGGGATTATGCGCGCTCGCATTAATGTGAAGTTCCGATTTCACATCACATCAAAACCTTGACTAGGTCCTAGTAATCCCAGGGACGTGCACAGGAATTTTGAAGGACAGTTGCTCTGTCTGCTCTGCAGATATTGTAACTCTTCTTGAGTTGATCTCTTTCCAGAATCTCCGTGAATGCACGATTAACAATAGTCATGTGGGCAGAGCTCATATTCAGCTCCTTGCGTGAATAGGATATGTCAGTACAGTAGCTGACTCTCTGGTCCTATTAAAATACACAACATGCACAATCAGGGTGACCAACAAGATTATATAAACTGATAAACAATACAATTACAAACATGTAACTGAACAAACACAACAACTGAAATCCCTCGCACGGCTGTTGTAACCGCACTATTTTCCACAAGTCTTTGCCTATTTGACATACCGCACTGCATGCTGGGTACCCAAGGGGCGCTGACGCTGATTATCTAGCTATGCTCCGACTGATTTGAGTATTAGCTTTGGTCAGCTTTGGGATAAAGGTTAAGAAACGGTTGACATTTCAAGGTGGAATTGTGACCTCGCTCCTTGCAGTGCACTGTCTTGGCTTATTGAGCTATTCTCAGTGTTGAGAACCATTGGTTTGAACAGCTGTAATTCAGTGATCTTTTGAGATATCAAGGCAGGGGCATGGAGGCAGGGCAGGCCAGCTGGATGAAGCTGTCTTGGGGGCAGGGCTGAAGAGAAGCTGTCCAGGTAGAAAGGGGTAGTCCAGTAAGGGGTCTGTGTTGCTCCAGCATCCTCTGTTGCATCCTCTGTTACACTTACCATCCTCTCTTTTTGCTCTCATTATGCTCTGTTGCACTCTGTTGAGCAGGCCTCTGCATGACCTGTAAAAGTGAAGAAAGGGTCCATGTCAGTGGTGAAAAATGAAGCTTTTTCCATCTACACTTGATACAGACTTCAGTTTTGACTCTGAAATGCAGTGGCAATACTTGAACTGGAATCCCAAGGTGTTGGAAACCCATGCAAAGTCACTCAAAACACAGGCTCTAACAAGAGTATTTAGCTCTAAACTGGTCAATATATAGACTAATTATTTGTTTGTAAACATTCGGGATGCGCACGCAATGTGGCTGCAGAAAACCAGGAAAGGATAGCATTTTGTATGGCAAAAGGACCACACGAATAATACAAATAGTTAGATTTAAAAAGACCAAAAAGGTCGAGGAGGACAGCCTTTAAAAGAGAAAGCGATTACCCATTAATCTGTCGCATCAGAATTTTGATTTGGGTCACGAAGGTCTTAAAATTTGAGTGAGAATGTCGACCGGTACAGACCGCATAGTCGAGCGACAACCATGTCTTCACGTCATGTCAAAGTTCATAATTTTACAGTTTTACATTCAATTTTCCATTTAAAAAGTCGAGCAGGGCAGCTTTCAAGAGATACGGGAATTCTGCTTTTAGCCAGCTGGTCCGATTGTTTTTCTGATTTGTTTAAACTGGCAATCTGAGTGAGACTGCATCCCTGTTACACTGTTTTGACGTTAGCCTCAGTCAGACTCGCTCACTGGCAGTGTGCACAATGTTGTATTTCACTCCATTCTACACCAGAAACGTCAGGGAGGACTGCCTAATGTAGATACGAGCCTGATGAAGATAGCCAGAATCTCGGATTTCTTTAACCGAGCCTGTTTAATTCGTCATTTGCCTGACAAAGCGAACTCCGTTAGCCATGCAGCCAGCCATGCAGCCTTACACCCCCACCCGCCACCTACGGTCTTCTTCAGACAACCGCCTGGTGGTCCCACCTCTCAAGACCGCCCGGTCCCAGCACAAGCTCTTCTCCTGCCTGGCACCCCAGTGGTGGAATCAACTCCCCACCTCCATCAGAGACACGGACTGTCTCTCCACCTTCAAGAGAAGGCTCAAGACGCACTTGTTCCGGGAGTACAATGGTACTTAGGAATGGTTTGCTGAATCCAACGCTAGTTTCCTCAAGGTTCACAATGACTCTTGCTTAGACTGTTGCTCTTGTTGGTTAGTGGTAGCTGATTTAAACTGTTGTATTCTTCTTTTTTTAGTTAATCCTATTTTTATTGCTTTCCTACAGGTACACCTGCACTTAGAGATCAATGTTGTGTAATTTTAACTTGTTTAACTACATGCTCTTATGGTTTCTTCCCTTTAGCACTATTTTTTTGGTTGTCCACAATATGTACTTCTTGTTTTTGACTACCCGCAATGCTGTGGGGCTATCTTGTTGTTATTATCAGTGACCTATGCACTTTGTGAAGCTCTCTCTTGGAAGTCGCTTTGGACAAAAGCGTCTGCTAAATGAATAAATGTAAATGTAAATGTAGCCAGGCTAGTTTTGTCCGATCACATGGTCAGGCTATTTAAGGGTATCGGGGTCAAGTGACTTTTGTGCATAGACAAGTGAAACGTAAATGTATTTGTCCAAAGGCCAAGAGCCTCAAAAAGTTAATATCAAGCCCTGCAATCCAGTGGCCAGAGATATATGATGACCTGATCGACACTCCAAGTGTAATAGACCGGGGAGAAGTTCATATTTTGCAACCGACGTGCGCACTTGAGACTGCTTTACAGTTGTGTGTCGTAGGGTGATAATTGGTCTATACACATCTGACAAAAGACCAGCTCAACTTTTGCCTGTAAACAGTGATTCTGACTGTCAGAGACCTTTAAATAGGCTGACCGAGTGAAACTAGCCTGGCTAACGTAGGTCGCTTTATCAGGCAAATGACGAATGAAATAGGCTTGTTTTGAAAGATGTATCTATGTACTGGCTATCTTCAGCAGAATCTTGTTACAAAAAGCAGCCCTCCCTGACGTTTTAGGAGTAAAATTGAGTGAACTACAATATTGTTTACACACTGCCAGTGAGCGAGCAGAGTCTGTCTCTGAGGCTAAGTCAAACCCCCGGGACGCAGTCTCACTCCACTTGCAAGTTTTCCACAAATCACAAAAATAATCGGAGCATCTGGCTAAAAGCACAACTCCCACATCTCCAAAAGGCTACCCTCCTTGAGGTTTGGTAACAAACACATTTTTGGTGTCCACTGAACTGTAAAAAGGTGAACTTATGAACATGACACGACCAAAACATGGCTGCCGCCTAATTGTGTGTTCACAGTGCAGCCTTTTTTACTGCTCAGCACCGCCGGCCTTCCCACAGTCCACCACGCTCGGGGGCGTGTCAGACAGATTCATTCAGAGCTGTAGTTCTCTTAAATCACTGTTGTAGTTTGTATAATGTCAGACAAATAGAATGGCGCACAATAGATTTATCTTTTTCCACTTCTTTTAGGCCGAGTGAAAGATTAAATGCCACCCGCACTCTATGTAACGGGTCTTGTTCCGGCTGGAAAAAAAGATGCATCTGACATAAACATTGACATGTGTAATCTTTTATTATATTACTCGAATTCTCTGTAAATCAATCGCTAGATTATGACTTGCCACTACACATTCACTGTATGGATAGCGAGTGGCTGCCAGCCAGCCTTTCAGCGTTGAATGTCAATCGTGTGCCGGGTGAGCTAGCTAGACTATGCAGCTAGCACAGAAGAAAGTTACGTAATGTGAAGAAACTGAATTAAAATACAAAATACAACACACCAGGGACGCCGACAACCTCATCAACCCTGCGCCAGGCATCATTTTTTTTTGATAACGTCTCTGTAAACGAACATAGACGTATTATACAATACTGGGTATGAAGACACACATACGATGAGTAGCTCTTCCATCTTGAAATTGTCAAACCTAGAAATGTTTACCATGACCAACAGTTGCTACGTTACAAGAAACAAGAAACCAACCCGATTGGCCATCGCTGGCGTTTGCACGCTCCTCATTTACATGAAGTTGAGAAAAATCCAACTTTCGCCGCCCCGCTCGCCTTCCCACAATGCCCTACGCGAGCGTCGACGCCCCGCTCGCCTTCCCACAATGCCCTACGCGGGTCTCAACGCCTGGTTTAATTGTAAATTAATTGGAAGCCGACGCCGCGCTCTGCCCGCCCCTCTGCAGTGTGAACGCACGCATAGGCTTATTACAAAGACTTTTATGACCCAAATCACAATTCTGAGCGTGCATTTCTGTGGGGAATCGCTTTTTCTCTTGAAAGCTGCCCTCTTCTACCTTTCCGATGAATTCGCCGAGATGCTAAATGACTCACTTGTTACACAGAGGGAAAAAGCTAGCTTCTTTTTGAGTTTGGTGTTCCGTCACTTCAAACTCACGATTTAAAGGTCTCAAAGTGCTCAAACCTTCACCATAATTCAAGAGTAGTGTACTTTCATGAACCCAATCATTGATTCTAGCTTAAAATGTGTAAAAATTGGACTTACCGAATGTGGCTGCCTTCAACACGGCTATTGGCGATTCCAGTTGAAAACAACAATGGCCGCCGAAAAATAATTTATATTCGTAACGGCGAGCTGCGATTGGAAGCGAAACTAGAGAGGGTACAATTTCTGGGGAAATTGTAGGGTGTGCTTGCTTGCGTCAGTTTCACAGGGGTCCGTTTTTTAATGACATTTTTACAACTGATATTTCGGTATATTTTATATAAAAATGCATAGGGCCTACTTATTATTTAGAAAGATTAGATTAGATTACATAGATTTAAAAGCATCTTTTTTTGCTTCTCAGAACTGCTCTTTTTCAGAGCTATCAAATTGGGAGCCTATCAATTCGACGTGTGAGTGTTTTCTTATGCTTTCTGATTGATTGTTTACAACTCAAAATACGAGTGAAGTGTAGAATGAAATATGATGTCTTCTCATTTCCCCTGGAAAAGGCTTCCTCATAGCTGAATAAGCGAATACATTTGTCAGACCAGTGTAAAAATTTACCTAATCTCTATGACTTAAACGTCCTTTTAAAGTTTTCCCTTCTCGTAATATTTTCAGGCATTTAACCTACTCATATTGCATTCATTCATGAGTAAAGAACCCCCTTTGAAGATTATTCTACGACGTTACTGGCAGTAGAAGATGGAATCGCGATTCAAACAGTACCATCTGCTAACTGAAAATATGCCCCCAAAGACGTAAATAAGCTTGACATTTATTTAGTGGAAAATCGCTCATTCATTAAAAGCTCAATGGTAGCGATCATTGTCAGTAACAACGCAAAATGCGATATAGCCCTGTGTGGAGAAGCTGCCCCCGTAAATTATACCACAGTACATGTGGTGTGTTAGGAATCACACACACGAAAGTATGTCCGTTTTATGGAGCTTTAATAAACACATTCACCTCGCATGGACACGTGTTTCAACGGTTCACTCTCTAACATTCTAGTCTTGTTATGATCTCGCGATAGTATACTTCTATTATAAAAACGCTACATCTTCCCTCTTTTTAATAATGAACTTCCTGGAGGTAGACTGAAAGAAAAATCATATCTACATCACTGTAGCTGTACTGTATTAACTTAAGTGTTCTTTTCTTTCCTAGATCTGAATGGAAACATAAACTTCTGTTTAAACCAAACTTAACAGTAATTCACCCTTCCCTCCTTCTTAACAACAAAATCATTCCTTCTATTTCCGTAAGAGTTCAGGCAGACATCACAGTCCTTCTGCCATGCAGGTGGGGACCTGACACGAGTCGACGTCCCAAGAACAACAGGCGACGGTACCGCTGCCATTGGCTCTGGACCTATGGAAGGGGGAAAATGGGTGGGCACGGGAGTGGTGACAGGGACAGACTCAGCTGGTGTGGTAACTGGGTTTGGAACGGAGGGGGCGCTGAGACTGACATCACCGTTGAACCTCTTGACATGAGCGGCGTTTCTCATTTTGGGTGGGCTGTTGGGTTGTTGAATAATGACTGCATTTCCTTGTTTACTGATGACTTCATATGGTTGTGATTCAAAGTTGGGGTCTAGCTTGTTGGACTTGTGTAGGTTCTTGCAAAGAACAGTGTCTCCTGGTTGTATGTCCTGATCCTTGGCTCCTCTTCTCTGATTAGCAGCGATGTTGCGTTTCAACTTGTGCAGAGCGTCCTTGTCATGAATCTCTTCTAAAGCGGTGGCATGGGGTTCATCACCGTCCGCAGGCATATTGGTGAAGCTTGGCAATTTGTCGCGGAGATCTCTGTTCATCAACAGCTTTGCCGGGGTCACTCCTGTGACTGAGTGAGGAGTGGAACAGAAAACTTTTCAATCTTGGCTATTTTGACTGATTTCAGAAAGGTTCTGTTAAATCTTTCCACTTCTCCGTTTGACTGAGGCCAATATGGTACTCCTTTCAGCTGCATGATGCCATGTGTAGTGAGGTAATCATGGAACTCTCTGGATGTAAAGCGTTGACCGTTGTCACTTCTCAGGTACTTAGGATAGCCATGAATTTGGAACATCATTTCCAGAGCATTAATCACATTGGTTGCATTTGTGACTTTCATGTAGGCAACTACATGGCAACTCCTGGAGTAGTAGTCGACTACAGCAAGCAGGTAGTTATCTTCGGAGATGCTCAGCAGGTCAATTGCAAGGCAAGTCCAGGGCTGGTCTGGCAATGGCGTGCGCTCTAACTCTTCTGGTGGAGCGTTCTTGCCACTTACTTCACATGGGTAGCACTTCTTTACTCGCTTTTCAACCATTTTGTCAATTTCAGGCCACCAGACTTCGCAGTCGGTTCTTTTTTTGGCCCATTCCTTGATGTCCTTCATGTCCTAACTGTATTACGTGCTCTTGCAAGGCTTCGGGAATCATGATCCTGTTTCTTCGCATGACCAGCTGTCCAGCCGACCAAAGTTCATCTTTGACCGCCTGGTATACTGTGCCTTTAAAGCAGGTCCAGTCATTTTTCTGTATGGCTTGACGTAGCCTGGAGATGCTCAGATCATTCTTTGAAACCTGCTCGATCTCACGGGGGGTTAGAGCGTGAGGTGTGGAATCTTTGATGATGCTGTAGATGTACTCATCCGTTTCCCTCTCCTCAGCTTTATCGCAATGACCAACGGGTTGACGACTCAGGGGGTCGGCCTTGTTGGTTTTGCCGGGAATGTGGACAATTTGGAAGGTAAACTGTTGCAGGTACAGCAACCACCGTTCCACTCGGGCTGATGGGGGTAGTGAGTTGGGTGATAGCACTTTCACAAGCGCCTTGTGATCTGTGAGGATCTTGAATTCACATCCGATGAGGTACAAACTGAATTTTCGACAGGCCCAAAATACTCCGAGAGCTTCTCTTTCGAACTGAGAGTAGCCTGTCTCAGTAGGCGTGAGCTTCCTGCTGGCGTAATAGACAGGCTTCCAGACTCTGTCTGTCTGTTGTTGCTCTAAGGTGCCACCTAAGCCGATAGGAAAAGCGTCACAGGTGACTCTGGTTGGTCTTCCAACTGAGTAGTATGCCATGACGGGGGCGTTGATCAAAGCGGTTTTGAGCTGGTCAAATGCACTCTGTTCTTCCCTCTCCCATTTCCACTCAGTATCTTGCTTAGTGAGCTCCCAGAGAGGCGCAGTTATGGTGGCGAACTGTGAGACAAACTTTGCACAGAACTGGGCCAATCCGAGGAAGCTGCGCATTTGTGACGCATCAGTTGGTGGGGGGAGCATGCGCGATGGCTTTGACCTTTTCATCTGACACCTTTAGGCCTTCTTGTGATAGTACATGACCCATGTACTTGATGTCAGTTTGATCTGGCATTTCTTCTCATTGACTGTCAGTCCTCTTTCAGCTAGCTGTTGCACCACGGTAGCCAGCCTTGTGTCATGTTCAGCTTCTGTGCCGCCAACTATGACTATGTCGTCAGACATGTTGTATGCACCTGGGCAGTCTTTGATAACTTGGCTGATTATCTGTTGGAATTTTTCAGATACCATGTTCACTCCGAACAAGAGCCTCTTGTATATGTAGAGTCCTCCTGGTGCAGCGAATGTTGTGATTTCTCTTGAGTCGGGATGGAGCACTACTTGGTGATACGCCATGTTGAGGTCAATTTTGGAAAATTATTTTCCTCCGGCAAATTCCTTGATGTTCTCGTCGATGGTAGGCACTGGATGACGCTCACGGATGATGGCCACATTAGCTCTTCGCATGTCAATGCATATTCGCACATCTCCATGTTTGCGGTCATTTTCTGGCCTTTTCTCCACGGTGACTAGTGGATTTACCCAGTGAGCTGGTTCTGACACTCGCTCAATGACATCTAGGTCCACTAGCTCTTGTAGTTTTTCGATGACGCGCTGTCGTCGATTGAATGGAATCCTCCGCACAGGCTAAATGACTGGAGTGACGTCTGGATCAATTTTCAGTCTGAGCTGGTAGTTCTCGAGTTTCCCCAGCCCAGTGAAGACTTGAGGTTACTTTGTGCGTAGACTTGACCATACGTCGGCTCCAGAACAGCTCAGGATGTTTGCGTCGATGCCCACTCTCAACAGTCCTAGGTCTTTGCTGGTTCTGCTGCTTAAGAGTGATGCTTGTGCTTGTGGCACCACGAAGAACGAAGCAGTGGCACGCCGTGTTGTGTTTGGGACTTCAACTTCAAGTGTGCACTTGCCTAAGAGCGTGAGGGGTTGTTTGCTGGCATAAGAATACAGTTTGGTGGAGGCAGACTGCAGACTGACTTCGGGCCTAGCCTTCTGTAATCTTTCGAAATCATGCACGGACAGTGTGTTGTGGTGAGCACCAGAGTCTATCACCATGGGTAAGGTGAAACCATTCAGGCGCAGGTCTAAGGTGTCCTCTGTTTTAGATATTCTGAATAGGTAGAGATCTTCAGAATCACTCCGTGAGTCATTACGTTCTCCTTCTTCTACCCTATGTTGGCCTTTTTTGTTTCGACCTTTGCTTTGCTCTGGATCATCCTTGCTGCGACCTGAGGCTCTGCTGCGACCCTATGAACTCGGCATGTCATCTGGGTTTGACTTGCATTTGTCTTTGTGGAAACAGAGATCATCAAAGTGAACCCTTTTTGCCACAGTGGCTGCACTTGTGGTTCTTGGATCGGATGCATTCGCGACCTATGTGTCCTTGTGCACCACATTTGTAGCACCCTGACTGTGATGCTGACTTGGGCTTTGGTTTGGTCCTTGCTCTGCTGGAGACATGGTTTGTGTTGGATGGAGGACTGAGAATTAGAGCCTCCTTGTGGTGGTATGAGCCAATTACTTGGATAAGGCGATCCAATGTGAGATTATCTTCTCTGTATAATTTGGTTTTTAAATCTGATTTTTTTATGTGCAGTAGTACTTAATCTCTTACATGGTTATCAGCTTCAGCATTGAAGTTGCATGTTTTCACTAGCACTTTGAGGCGAGTGATGAAATTATTTATTGTTTCACCAGCATTAGGCTCAGTTTCCCAGAATGTTGTACGGGATTTTTGTATGTTCTCCCTTAATGCAAAAGCGTTATCGAAGATTCCGATGGCTACTTGATACACATCTCGTGCATCTCGCTGATCATTAGCAGGTTGGTGGGCTTTCTGCTCGTCAGTGAAATTTTTCCAAATCTCACGCAGTCCCTCTCCCCCTGTTAGCAATAACACAGCTCGCTTTTGTGCAATGCTGTGATGTATATTTCAAGTTCATCCTTCCACATTTCCCATCATTGATGTAAAGTTTCAGGCTCGCCAAAAGTGTCTAATGGTTTCGGTGGCGCGAGACCATCAAGGGCAACATGAGCCATCTTTACTTTCGATTTCAAACGAGGCTTCTAACAGGTTTCGTAAGCAGTAATTCTGGCATATTTATGCTCAATTTCGGTTATTAAACGTTTTGGCATCACACAGAAAACTTATTTCACTTCCCTGAAAGAGTGTTGTCGAATTTTCCAGTGAAGATCCGGAATTGTAGATCCGACATTTGTTACAATGTCCTTGCGAGGTCGTGAGTTGCAGATATATTTTTTTTCTGCTTCCTTTCCGTCCACAGCTGAGAGGGATTTTTTAATTCCGTCCTTCTATGCTGTCGGGTATGGAGGACCAAACCTGCCAAAATAAAAAATAAATAAATAAATGTATAAATAAATGTACTTATACATAAAAAAATTTAAATATATAAAAATAAATGTATGAAAAAATACATGGCCATTTATTTCTGTATTTATTTATTTTTGTATTTATTTATTTCTGTGTACATTTATTTCTGTATTTATTTATTTCTGTGTACATTTATTTCTGTATTTCCTTGTCCTTAAGCTAATGAGGTAAGCTGTCAATCAATGTATGTCACGGTGTCACCTTAACCCCATTGGTTGATTGGTATCAGAGTGCGAAGATGGACTTTCCATGCCTGGGGTTGCTATGAATACCTTGGTAAACAAAAGACTGCACACACGCAACAGATAGCCAGAGATTTGAGTTTTGGCTAGCTAACCTTGCTAAAAAAGTGCTAGTCAAGATGTTTTACTTTTTTGCGTTGAGGCTCTGCATACCAATTTGTACCATTTAGCTGCATGCAGAGTCATAAAAAGAAAGAGTTGCATCAACTGATTGGCTTTACGTTCATGGTACTGCACTGTAGGTTAGTTAGAACTAGAGCGAGCTAGCATCAGTTTCAAACACAGCAGCATCGTCGTTGTGGAACAGTTGTACTGCATTATATGAAGGAGCTGTGCCAAGGTAAGAATGTGTAAGTTCTTGGCTCATTTTCTGGCATCTAGTACATTTAATATTTCAGTATCTTAAAGTGCCGAGATTTTTTGATGCTAGCTAGAAATGAAGAAGCCAGAACGTAGCAAAAACAATGTGCTACGAAGTGAGTGATGACCTGTTTATGTAATGTTAAGTGTAGCTTGCTAATTTAGTGCACTATTTATGTTTATTGAGAAACTAATGCCTACAAACAAGTTTGTGTGAGAGGAAAGCTGTATTTAATCATTAATTCATGAAGGTGGTCGCTTATTTGCACCAAAGTCTGGGAGTTAGTACGGTAAGAAATTGGATGATATTATACAGTATCAAGGAACCATCAAAGAACAGAGTACAACATGGTTAATCTATTCATAAAGTGAATGTTTACTAAGCAAACTATGAGTTAGAGACCATTGTAACATTCAGTCCATCATGAGAGATCATTAGCTTAAGGATGAAGAAATACAGAAATAAATGTACACAGAAATAAATAAATACAGAAATAAATACAGACAGAAATAAATTATGTAGAAAACAAAAGACTATAGTAAAATAATTGTAAAATTATTTCTATGTATGCAATATATTTATTGATAGATTTATTTCTGTCTGTATTTATTTCTGTATTTATTTATTTCTGTGTACATTTATTTCTGTATTTCTTCATCCTTGAGCTAATTAGGGGGCGGGATCAGGGCGGGATCAGGGCAGGACGTTCAGCCAAGCATCATGCCATAGCAAGACCAGATAGATTAGAGACGTAAAGTCACAGTAAACATGTCCAGACGGATATTGGAGCTACTAAAGGCAGCTGATCAAACTATTGATATCTTGTCAGATGATATGTGGATATTTTGAAGTGTAGCCCACTTATCGCGTACACGGCAACCACAAATTCAGATGAATTTAGCTCTAGCTAGCAATGATCTGTCATAGGGGTTAAACTAAGGAACTCGTGTAAATGAGTAAAACGTAGCTCTAATAATTTTAATCCAATGTTGTAACATTAGGCAGGTAGCCGGTAAACTTCCCTAGCAGGTTAGCATGGTTATACTGTAATACTCTGCAGTTTGACCGACACAATTTAGTCATAGTTTATGGAGTGCATTTGTAGTGGCGTGTTCTGCATTTTTGTCATTATCAACAGCAAGTCCATGAGGCAAATCAACCGCCACATAGATGCAACCAGAGCTGTACTCCAACTTAAGAATCTCTTCATACCCTTCATGTGTTGTCATTAAATGTAACTTACAAACAAGTAGTATATTCTGCATCTTTATTTAATCTTGCCCTACTTATTCCTTTTTATTGAATCATCAATAACTGACAGCACACAAGGTGATTATGACCATGTAATGATAGAAATAGGAAACAGTTTAATAACATTTTAAGCATGTGTAGTGCACAATTATTAAACCTCAAGGACTTGGTTGTGAAAGGCTACAGTACAACTACATGATAGTCAACATGACTATACAAATATGTACACGTTATTTTAGTCTCTGCTATGAAAAGAGTGTCACAATAAAGGTAACACTTTTGTCTACACTGCGCTGTCTTGGTCTTGCACCAAGCATCTTGGATGTATTGCATGCTCCAAATAGGGAGTCGTGATGTAGGCTACAGCTTCCCAGCTGATAGTGAGAGAAAGAGGTGGTTTGCTAAAGTCAACAGGAGCAAACTCAATATAACTCAATAACGACCACAATTAAAGCATAGTAATGACAAAAATACTATGGTTCAAATATAAGACAGCCCACTCCATCACATTTTCCCTCATCCAGTGGTCCCCCTTCCAGCTCTCTCTCATCCAGTGTTCTCCCATCCAGCGCTCCTTCAACTAGTGGTCTCCCATCCAGCGCTCGTTCGTCCAGTGGTCTGACATCCACCTCCAAGGCACTGGGCCTCCTTTTCAGCTCACATCAACCTCAGTAGCAATGCCAGACTGCAAGGGCCATAACCACAACACACACATAAACAGACAGTAAGCTGTAATGATAATCACATGATGGACTGAATGTTACAATGGTCTCTAACTCATGATGGACTGAATGTTACAATGGTCTCTAACTCATAGTTTGCTTAGTAAACATTCACTTTATGAATAGATTAACCATGTTGTACTCTGTTCTTTGATGGTTCCTTGATACTGTATAATATCATCCAATTTCTTACCGTACTAACTCCCAGACTTTGGTGCAAATAAGCGACCACCTTTATGAATTAATGATTAAATACAGCTTTCCTCTCACACAAACTTGTTTGTAGGCATTAGATTCTCAATAAACATAAATAGTGCACTAAATTAGCAAGCTACACTTAACATTACATAAACAGGTCATCACTCACTTCGTAGCACATTGTTTTTGCTACGTTCTGGCTTCTACATTTCTAGCTAGCATCAAAAAATCTCGGCTTTAATTTACCGGCTACCTGCCTAATGTTACAACATTGGATTAAAATTATTAGAGCTACGTTTTACTCATTTACACGAGTTCCTTAGTTTAACCCCTATGACAGATCATTGCTAGCTAGAGCTAAATTCATCTGAATTTGTGGTTGCCGTGTACGCGATAAGTAGGCTACACTTCAAAATATCCACATATCATCTGACAAGATATCAATAGTTTGATCAGCTGCCTTTAGTAGCTCCAATATCCGTCTGGACATGTTTACTGTGACTTTACGTCTCTAATCTATCTGGTCTTGCTATGGCATGATGCTTGGCTGAACGTCCTGCCCTGATCCCGCCCTGATCCCGCCCCTATCCCGCCCCCTAATTAGCTCAAGGATGAAGAAATACAGAAATAAATGTACACAGAAATAAATAAATACAGAAATAAATACAGACAGAAATAAATCTATCAATAAATATATTGCATACATAGAAATAATTTTACAATTATTTTACTATAGTCTTTTGTTTTCTACATAATTTATTTCTGTCTGTATTTATTTCTGTATTTATTTATTTCTGTGTACATTTATTTCTGTATTTCTTCATCCTTAAGCTAATGATCTCTCATGATGGACTGAATGTTACAATGGTCTCTAACTCATAGTTTGCTTAGTAAACATTCACTTTATGAATAGATTAACCATGTTGTACTCTGTTCTTTGATGGTTCCTTGATACTGTATAATATCATCCAATTTCTTACTGTACTAACTCCCAGACTTTGGTGCAAATAAGCGACCACCTTTATGAATTAATGATTAAATACAGCTTTCCTCTCACACAAACTTGTTTGTAGGCATTAGATTCTCAATAAACATAAATAGTGCACTAAATTAGCAAGCTACACTTAACATTACATAAACAGGTCATCACTCACTTCGTAGCACATTGTTTTTGCTACGTTCTGGCTTCTACATTTCTAGCTAGCATCAAAAAATCTCGGCACTTTAAGATACTGAAATATTAAATGTACTAGATGCCAGAAAATGAGCCAAGAACTTACACATTCTTACCTTGGCACAGCTCCTTCATACAATGCAGTACAACTGTTCCACAACGACGATGCTGCTGTGTTTGAAACTGATGCTAGCTCGCTCTAGTTCTAACTATCCTACAGTGCAGTACCATGAACGTAAAGCCAATCAGTTGATGCAACTCTTTCTTTTTATGACTCTGCATGCAGCTAAATGGTACAAATTGGTATGCAGAGCCTCAACGCAAACAAGTAAAACATCTTGACTAGCACTTTTTTAGCAAGGTTAGCTAGCCAAAACTCAAATCTCTGGCTATCTGTTGCGTGTGTGCAGTCTTTTGTTTACTAAGGTATTCATAGCAACCCCAGGCATGGAAAGTCCATCTTCGCACTCTGATACCAATCAACCAATGGGGTTAAGGTGACACCGTGACATACATTGATTGACAGCTTACCTCATTAGCTTAAGGACAAGGAAATACAGAAATAAATGTACACAGAAATAAATAAATACAGAAATAAATGTACACAGAAATAAATAAATACAAAAATAAATAAATACAGAAATAAATGGCCATGTAAATAAATAAATACGTAATTAATATTTTTTCATACATTTATTTTTATATATTTACATTTTTTTATGTATAAGTACATTTATTTATACATTTATTTATTTATTCATTTATTTTTAATTTTGGCAGGTTTGGTCCTCCATAGTCGGGCACATCCTCGTCGCCAGTTGTGGTGTGTTAGGAATCACACACACGAAAGTATGTCCGTTTTATGGAGCTTTAATAAACACATTCACCTCGCATGGACACGTGTTTCAACGGTTCACTCTCTAACATTCTAGTCCTGTTATGATCTCGCGATAATATAATTTTATTATAAGAACGCTACAGTACAGTACTAGACTACTGCTGTGTTCGTCTTGGTAGTGATTGCGTTCGTTGAATTCGATTTAACGTTCCGTTGTACGGTTTAGGCTGAAATGAATTATTTTCATGAACAGATTGACAAAGTTTAGGCTGTGCCAATGAAGTTCAGGTTAGTAGTCGGATAGTTTCACCTATTGAAAGACTTTTGATTTAAGTAAGGGGTGTGCCTACATGTTCTGTCGCCATTTGACTTCTTAAACAGCTGTGTAGCTGTTTTTGTAGTGTGTCTCGCGTAGGCTACAGCATTGCAGTGAGCAACACTGGTTTGAAACCACAGGTAATGATAATTTCACCAACAAACCGTTTACTTGTAATGTAATGTCATAAATCCTACAACAAAATGGTATTTGTGAGGAATGTTTATTTTAACGATTGAAAACAGATGCATCATAGACCACTGTAGTATGTGTTGCCCGGGCAACAGAGGCTAATGTCATGATGCTAATGCATCAGTGAAATAGTAGACTACCGTTTCCGAAAGTAGATGTGGGCCTACTTCCTTAATTATATCAGCTAATATTGTAAATTACATTTCACAATTGCGTTTCACATCACAAAGTAAAATTTGTAAATAGTTATCACCCTGGCCTCTTTGCTTGTGGCGTTTCTGCAGCTGCCTTGCAGTAAAGCTATAGTTAGCCTAGCTATCCCCCAAGTCAACAGATGCGAAACTAATGATCTGCTACAGGTAGTCAGGCGTGTTTTCGTGACGCAAGTACCATCAGTGACTGTGGCTAGCAAATTAGCCACCGTTAGCTTCACTTTTCGCCACAAAAACTTAACTTGAGCCTAAACCATGCAACGGAACATAAATCCTAATAGAAGCAACTCAATCGCTACCAAGACGAAACCTTTGACACCTAGATTGTATAAGTAGGCCAAATATTGACTGAGTTTTAGGGGGGCGAAAATAAACATTATTAATAATAATAAATATATATGTGAGAGAACAAAGGTTGTGCTCTCGCCGAAGGCTTGAGCACACCCAATGAAACAGGAGCTAAAGACCAAGGGTGGGGCTTGGTCAGCACAGCATTTCCAGAAAGAATGTGTGTGCGTCTCACCAAGCTTGCGCGTGTGTCAAGTAGGGTGACCACCTGTCCCTGTTTGCGCTTTGTCATACAGCATTTTCAATGTGCGACGTGCGGGACAGGGGTCAAAATGCTGTGCGTCTAGTGTTAAGGGGCAGAATGAGTCTGTGAGAATTTGAGGCGTGCGCGCCTTGGAGCAATTAAACCCCAGCAGTTATTAGCAGTCAAATGACCCTGAAAACATTTGTAGACATCCTCAGAAGAGGGTAAAGAGTACACGCAGCAAGTTTGGTGTGAATACATCAAAGATTTGCTGAGATACGACCCAACTTCCTGTTTGCTGGCTTAACGGCACATTTTGATTGCCTGTACCGGGCAAACGGTTTTCCAAATCAAAAAACCATGTGATAGCTTTTGTGAGGCTTGGTCTGAAGATAATCTCTGACAACTTTGGTGAAGATTGGACAACAACATGTGTAGAGAAAAAAGTTTTTTAATTAATTCAAAATGGCGGCCGCATCAATTCGGTTATTATCACAAATTATGTGTCACACACGGGACGTCCCAAGATATCATGAGACAAAGGAATCACTTAATAAAGGCAAACAAATCAACAGTTATTGGCCAAAACGCATTTTTGCTTCCTGCGGTGGAATTGTATGAAATAGCCCATGGTATATCAGAATGATGTCATCCTGTTTAACTAAACAGATATTCAAATTTAAGACCGGCTAAAAGACTGTGGCTGGATTCAAACCTACAACCTTATACTTTGCAGGTCACTGTCCCAGTCCATTGAGCTATTCTCAGTGTTGAATATTGTCATGTTCAGTTACTGTATAAAAAAGAAAGCTGTTTCGTCTGTGGTAAGCGTTGTTAGATTCAGGCAAAGTTTAAACTACTCAAATTCAATCATATTTTGACATACCAATGTGAAATTGTTGATGGTACTTCAGAGTGATGTCATCTTGAACCCAATAAGGTTTGATAATAATAATCAGTCAAAATGATATTTGATTTATTGACACAAATATATTGAGGCAATGTGGACATTTAAATAAATACACCCCTTTCAGACATTTTGTATTATCTTTCTCATTCCATTTCACCCTACATAAAAACACACTTGCCCGCACACAATCCCAATCCGTGCCGTTTAAAGTTCAAGTTTTAAGTTTATTATCATTTACTCATAAACAGCATTTATCAGTAATAAAATTCTTTGTGCTCAATGTCCGTTCAATTTAGAGAATAAATAAATTAAATACTGGAGAATGGAGAAAAAGGGTAGGAAAAAGAGAGAAAAAAATAAAGAAATTGTAGTGCAAAAAGATATTTCAAGGACAGTTCAGCATCCTGATAGCCTGACATTGTCATACTCATAATTGTAGTCAGAATATGAGTCTGAAAATCTCCGTTGGGCTGTGACTACGGGGCGTGTTTCAACCGAACTCGTAAAACAAATGCCTCTTCGCTCAATTGGATAGACCTACAACCAATCAGAGCAACGTAATATGTTGTTTGTTGAAAACAAATTCAACCCAAGCGCTCTTTCGTGACGTTGTTGATTACGTTACTGTTGATCATCTGTCCATCATCGTATAAAGCACGCCCTGGCAATTTCATTGGTCCGTCCCGATTCTGGTTTTCTGTAGTTGTCCCCAATACGAGACCCTCCAGACCCAACTTCCCGAACACATTTTTTAGTGGGCGGGGAGAAGTTGGGCTGGCAGCCAGGCTAGCATCCTGATGGCATGTGGGTAAAAACTATCCCTGTATCTGCTGGTACGGGACCTTATACTCTTGTATCGCCTTCCAGAAAGCAGGAGGGAGAAAAGACTGTGGCAGGGATGACTAGGGTCAGAAATAATCCGCTTGGCCTTCCTCCTGCAGCGCTGGCTGTAAAGGTCCTGAATGGATGGCAAAGCAGTCCTTGTAATACGCTGTGCAGATTTGACCACTCTTTGTAGTGTCTTCCTGTCCTGGGCAGTGCTGTTGCCAAACCATGTTGTAATTCCACCAGTCAGTATGTTCTCAATGGTGCAGCGGTAAAAATTGGTCAGTACAGTGCAGTCCATGCTAAATTTCCGCAGTCGCCGCAGAAAAAAGAGCTTCTGTTTCGCTGTCTTTGTAACCACACCAATATGGTGTGTCCAGCTCAGATCCTCACTGATATTGATACCAAGAAATCTGAAACTTTTGACTCTCTCCACAGCCGTGCCCCCGATGTGAATGGGTGCATGTTCTCCCTGCAGCCGCCTGTAGTCCACTATCAACTCCTTGGTTTTTGCTACATTAAGCAGCAGGCTGTTATCCTGACACCAAGATGTCATTGTTGCCACCTCTGCTCTGTAGGCAAACTCATCACCATTCTTGATGCAGCCGATAATGGTGGTGTCATCAGCAAACTTAATGATGGTGTTGGAGCTGTTAGTGGTTGCACAATCAAAGGTGAACAGGGAGTACAACAGTGGACTTAACACACAACCCTGTGGGGCACCAGTGCTGAGTGTTAGACTGGTTGAGGTGATGTTACCTAGCCGTACTGCCTGTGGCCTGTCTGTCAGGAAGTTCAATATCCAGCTGCACATGGAGGGACTGATGTTCAGGTCCTGTAGTTTCATGATGAGCCTGGATGGTACTATGGTGTTGAAGGCGGAGCTGAAGTCGATGAAGTTGATCTCCCTCCGTTTACCTCCCTCCCTGCGCAAGTCACGCCCAAGCAGAAATGCTATTGCGAATGCATGAGGTTAAGATTTCGACCATGAATTACCTCCCTCAATCAAAACACATTAATCGCAACACTGTTTCCAGAATTTTTCAAAGATGGCTCAAGACCGCTTTCCAGAACCACAGTCAATTTCCAATCAAGAATATCCTCATTGGCAATAGTTCTATGGCACAACCCATGCACAAGTCCTTACAAATAGTAATGTACAATGGCCGACTCTCAGTTCCCTTTAAACCACACAACATGCACTCTCAGGGTGACCAACAAGATTATTTTAACTAACAAACAACAATATTACAAACATCTAACTGAACGAACGCAACAACTGAAATCCCTTGCATAGCTGTTGTAACCAAACTATTTTCCACAAGTCTTGGCGTTTTTTGACATGCCTCACTGCATGCTGGGTACCCTGATTATCTAGCTGTGCTCCGACTGCGTGATATGACGAGATGCTAGTAACTCGCTAAGGTCTCGGAGTTTCCTGAAATGGAACGCGTCTTTCTGCCTTGAAGCTGCGTGCGCATCATCATCAAAACCCCATGTATATGTCAAGATAACATCCAAGCAAACAATTGACATTTACATTTAGTCATTTAGCAGACGCTCTTATCCAGAGCGACTTACAGTAAGTACAGGGACATTCTCCCCGAGGCAAGTAGGGTGAAGTGCCTTGCCCAAGGACACAACATCATTTTGACCCGGCGGGGAATCGATCCGGTAACCTTCTGATTACTAGCCCGAATCCCTCACCGCTCAGCCATCTGACTCCCTGACTCACGATCTTGTTGCTTCAATTTAGCCAAATCTGACTGCTTTGTATACCATATGTACTGTGTTATGGTTGTTTGAGTTAAACAACTTGCTTAATGAATGAAATGGCTGTTAAATGTCAAATCCAACTATAAATGTATAAAAGAGAGAGTTCCAATCAAATCCGAATTATTTTTAAACCTAGCGGTCCCGCCCGCGGCCCGAAACACTGCCCCCTCCTCCCCCAGTTACTACGCACTAAGTATCAACAAATATATTTTTTAGACTGCTACACATGTTATATATCATTGGAAAGCTACGATTCTTGTGCTTCCATTGAAATAAACCAATTAAAGATCAACTCGCGACAGCAAGTACCGTCAACGTCTTTGTCCGGTGACCGTTCCTTCAGCAAAGTCAGAGAAAAAAGTTACTACTTACCTACGATTACTTCGGAATGTCGAAGGTTCAGAAAATCAGAAGGTTGCTGGATCGATTCCCCGCCGTGCCAAATGACGTTGTGTCCTTGGGCAAGGCACTTCACCCTACTTGCCTCGGGGGGGAATGTCCCTGTACTTACTGTAAGTCGCTCTGGATAAGAGC
Source organism: Hypomesus transpacificus (assembly GCF_021917145.1). Lineage (NCBI taxonomy): Eukaryota > Metazoa > Chordata > Actinopteri > Osmeriformes > Osmeridae > Hypomesus > Hypomesus transpacificus. Next base: position 550,679 of record NW_025814037.1, on the reverse strand, counting down.
GTCTGCTAAATGACTAAATGTAAATGTAGTTCTAAGTACCACCTTTCATTAGAGATAACAATTATACCTTTTTATCCTAATAATTTGACCTTGGTTACAAGGGTCATTTCTGGAGTCTCCAAAAGGCCCTTTTAGAAAACGCCTGGATGTACTCTTATGAAAACATGTGACAAATATGAATATATTGTGGTATTATGTTTGACTTTTGATTTGAATTAGGTAAGGCTTCAACCTGTGGTCCAATTCTGTCTTCCAGCTAATACATTCCATCTCTGGGCCTCTTCAGGCCTCTGTTTTCAAAACAAAATCTAGGCGGAAATAGAAACGTTCACTTTCCTTGTGTTCAAGCTTCTATTACTGAACACCAGTAGGACTGATAGGGGTCCTGACAACAGGGGAAATAACAAAGTGCATGTACTCCAAATGGTTCAAGAACAGCTTTCAATCTACTTTGGGCATGCTGTTTAGGAGTTTTTAGGCACACTTAACAGGTTCCCAGAAAAGGTTGAAAGACAACCTTTGCCTAAACTGACATGCACCAACTCAGAGAACTGAGTTTCAACATCCATTTACACATTTAGTCTCTATTTTTTACTCTACTCTTATGGCATAACTATGTTTAACTTAATGGCTGCACCTCTCTGTCACCAACTTTCTCTGGAGTGGGGGGTGGTAGAATGACATGGTAAAATGACAAAAATCTGTTAAGTTTAAGAACATTGACTAAATGTGTGTAATGCGAAAGGATAACACCAAAATGGAATTGCTGTCCTAAATTATATTTTTTATTAAACAACGTAGCAACTAGCAATTCCATGAATCCCATGGAAACAAAGGCAAATGTGTGAGATGATCTGATGTGGAGCACAAATCATCCAAGAAGCAGTACTTCTCTTGAGTGTTTTTTATTCAGATTACTTATAATTGGATTCAGGTCAAAAGTCTATAACTTGAACTGGTTTCATTACTTAAGACACTAAAAGTCAGCAGCTTGGCATGCTGGAACATGGAAAGGATTAAACATTTAGACTTTCATCAAAGTAAAAATTGCTGGTTTGTCCTTTTTCATCAATGTCCTCAAAAAAGCAGTCTGCAGAGCTAATGTGTCTGTGGGGTGACTGTCTGTCTCTGGAGGGCTGGCAGGCAGGGGCAAGCAGGGCCTGCAGGCAGGCAGTCAGGGCAGGCCAGCTGGATGAAGCTGTCCTGGGGTCAGGGCTGAAGAGAAGCTGTCCAGCTAGAGGGGGTAGTCCAGCAAGGGATCTGTTTTTCTCTCAGCATCCTCTGTTGAACTCTGTTGAGCAGGCCTCTGCATGACCCTCCAAACCTGTAAAAGTGAAGAAAGGATCCATGGCAGTGGTGAAAAATGAAGCTTTTTACATCTACACTAGACAAACTACAGTTTTGACTGTGAAATGCAGTGGCATTACTTGAACTTGAATCCAAATGTGTTAACCTGATGGAGACCCGGCCATGCAAAGTCACTCAAAACATTTGGCTCGATTCCAGGCTCTGGCAAGAGTATTTAGCTCTAAACTGTTCAATATACACTTCTGACCAAAGACCAGCTCGACCTTTGACTGTAAACAGTGATTCTGATTGTCAGAGTGAAACTAGCCTGGCTAACATAGGTCGCTTTCTCAGGAAAATGACAAATGAAATAGGCTTGTTTTGAAAGATTCTATATACTGGCTATCCTCAGCAGACTCTTCCTCAGCAGTCTACAAAAAGCAGCCATCCCTGACATTTTAGGAATTGAATTTAGTGAATTACGATATTGTTTACACTCTGCCAGTGAGCGAGCCAAGTCTGTCTCTGAGGCAAAGTCAAAACAATGTACCCCCAGGATGCAGTCTCACTCCACTTGCAAGTTTGTGGTCACCCTAGTGTCAAGGAGCAGGATGAGCCTGTGAGAATTTGGAGCGCGCGCTGTGGAGCAATTCAATTGAATTCAATCATATATAGACATACCAAGGTGAAATTGTTTATGGTACTTCAGAGTGATGTCGTCTTGAACCCTATTAGGTTTGAAAAACCATGAGTCAAAATAATATTAGATTTATTGACACAAAAATATGAGGCAATGTGTACATTTACATAAATACACCCCTTTCAGCCATTTTGTATTGCATTTCTTATTCCATGTCACCCTATGTAAAGACATGTATTCTACACATCTGTAACACATTTCAAGTCGATTAGATCTATGGTTCATAAGGAGAAGGGTTCTGAAGTTTGGACCAAATTTGGACAGTACAAGAAAAGTCTGACAATATGGTTCCTTGAGGCTTTTTTGTTCCCATGAGAAATAATGTATACCAATTTACAGGCATTTTAGACTAATGGGGCGCTGGGGAAATCACGTAGACTTTGGGCGTGTTTTATAGCGCCACCTATGGGCGCACATGGGCCACTAGCCGTGTGGTAGTAGTGAGGGACCTGTTGTTTCATTGGGCCAAATTGGAAAAAATTGGGTCCAGGACTTTTTGAGCTATTGGGCCATTTAGCGGAGAAATAATATCATTAATCATAATAAGAAGAATACTGACAAAAACAATAGGTTTCCTCCTACCGGAGGAACCCTAATAAGAATACTAACAAAAATAATAGGTTTCCTCCTACCGGAGGAACCCTAATAATAAGAATACTAACAAAAACAATAGGTTTCCTCCTACCGGAAGAACCCTAATAAGAATACTAACAAAAATAATAGGTTTCCTCCTACCGGAGGAATCCTAACTAATAAAAACAATAGGTTTCCCCCTACTGGAGGAACCCTAATATATATGAGAGAGAACAATGGTTGTGCTTGCCGAAAGCTTGAGCACACCCAACTAGCAGTGGAATCGCGATTCTAGTACCACCTGCCCACTGAAAATAAGCCCCTAAAAATGTTTATAGCCTAAGCTTGAAATGTTCTGGAAAACTGGCTAATACAACAAGTTTACTGGAAGCAATCATTGTCAGTAACAACAACAGCAAAATGCGACCATTTGGTCGCAGTCTACAGCCCTGCCTGGAGAAGCCAGCTGTGCTCCGTTTTGCTCCTAGTTTCAGACTTCACCCCCAGTAATTTGTACAGCTGAGCTAGCTAACTACTACACTACCACTGTGTGGGAATCGCTGGAGCTAACCAGGGCGTACAAAAATAAAGGGTTTAGATATTACAGCCTGGAAACATTGCTAGCTACTCTGGCCTTTGACCTGCAGGGCTCTACATATGCGACCAAAATGTGTACGGGTGCGACTTACATTTTTCCTAGGTCGCACCAGTGCACCTAACCTCCGCTGTCTCTCCAGGACCGAAGCGTTTGTTTCTTCTTTGACGGAACTCACACTCATGGTTGGATCATATTGTGGTCTAAACTAATCAGAGACAGAGATGGGGCGGGTCTTTACCTCTGATTGGCTGTGGTCCAGATATTCCAGTAGGCCTACACTGCTCCGTGCTGCGTGATTGAAATTACAAGTTGAGCACCAGAGAATCAGTTATGGCAGACCTGGGCATTGTATGGCCCGCGGGCCACAACCGGCCCACAGGCTGTCCCAATCCGGCCTGCGTGAGGTAAATCAAAAATTAAAAATAAATACATGTGTTGAGCTGTAGTAAATATGTAGTCCTGAAAGAGTAGTGATCAGGCAATTTACAAATGTGCGCTTGTGCAACCTCACCGACAGGAGAGTTAGCTGTTGGTTAGCCCTCGAAAATGAAAAACGAAAGGTTGACACAGAATGTAGAATTTTTAACAAGACACAGTCCTGCATTTGTGCAATGGGCAGGAGGGGCTGCTGCCCTGGGCCACTAGGGGGCCCCGGCACGGGAGATTAAAAAAAAACTTTTTGATGCATTTACCCACCTGTAGTGAAGTCCACGTTCTATTAGCGTCACGTGTCGTTGCCAGTATCAAAGCATGCAAGACAACAATGGCTTCGCATGAAGGCGATGTCAAACGAGTTTGACCTGCTTCGCCAAATTGACTTCAATTATTTGATTTGTGACTTTGCCTTCAAAAAAAGTAGAAGAGTGGACTTAAACTTGTCCCACACTGATTATCTAGCCTATGTTCTTTTTAGTAGGCGGCCACAGCCTGATAATTAAATTGTTCAATCGAGTTGTTTATAAATATGTGTTCACTACCCTTACGGAAAGAAAATATATTTACCAATACATGATTTGAAATACATTTTAATATATTGTAATATATTATTTTCCATTACATTGACCAATATATTATATATGGATTACATGAGATAATATATTGATGATAACTATATTACTAATATATTATAAACTTTGATATATATTCATTTAATATATTGCAATATATTACAGAATACAGCAATGATTGCCGTTTTCCATATATTGCAATATATGGAACATGAATCATCATTTTTGCGCTTCCGGGAATCAAACCAGCAACCTTCTGATTAATAGCCTGATTCCATAACCGCTCAGCCATCTAGAAGGTATTCTAATAAAGTTGTCAACGGCAGTATTTCAAATGGAATCCCGATTCAAACAGTACCACCTGCTAACTGAAAATGTGCCCTCAAAAACGTAAATACCGCAAGATTGAAATGTATTTAAGGGGAAATGGCTAATTCAAAAGAAGTTTGCTGGAAGCGATCATTGTCAGTATATATTTCAAATATTTTTCCAAATTGTACCTATATTTCAAATATATTCCACTATATATTGAACACATCTGTACGTTTATTTCATGTTTATCTTTCCATATAATTACGATTCCCCCGTCAGGAATAGGCTTTAAGGTGACTTCCCCCTGAAGTACCCTGCAAAGTTTCTTAATATGTAAAAATATGACTGAATTAGAGCTGTTGGAGCTTGGACTAAATGTGACTATGATTGCCATAGGAGAAACGTGTTATTTTATTATTCAGTAACTGAACACTGCAAATTCTAGATCTTGAAATGGCTCAATTGGATGAGAGTTTGTGCTGGTAAACGAAGGGTACCAGGTTTAACTCCAGACATTTTTTGTTTGTTGACAAAACAGTTTCTAGTTTTCTGGGCAATCCCGGTGTAACTATCTATTATGTTAATTTTACAATATTTTGCCATTTTGAAGGAGGAATTCGCCATTGCTGCTTGCAGCTATAATTTTTACATATAATTCAAATATTTTCTACCATATATTAAACATACATGTGGCAGTACATCTTTACATATATTACCAATACATTTCCCATATAAATCGGAATACATTATGGTGGTGGTATTTATAGATATAAAATTGCATTTGTTTTGGGATATATAAACACATATATTTTATATTCATGATGAATATGTTGCAATATATGGAAAACGGCAATCATCGCTGTATTCTGCAATATATTGCAATATATTACATGAATATATATTATAGTTTATAATATATTAGTAATATATTTATCATCAATATATTATCCCATGTATTTCCGTACAATATAAATATTAAATCCCCTATATGGACGTATATTGGCCAATATATCACATGATATTTTCCAATATACTGCAATATATTTTCCTTCCGTAAGGGCATTTTGTAAAATGTCACAGAAACTATTCAAGCTCAGTCCCATCTCGGATTTTGCAACTGTAGTTAAAATACAAACTGCAGCCACCTATTTCTTGGTATTTGCTTGGCGAAATTGCTAACAAATTGTCATCGTAAATTTCATACAATTATACACTACGTTCTTTGTTTCAGTTTTACCTAATTTCCACATTTCCTCCTTGATTAATATTGTTTTGTTAGATCGTTCATTCGTTCATTCATTAATTCATTCAGTAGGCTAGGCTTGTCGTAGGGGTGAACTAGCCAAATAGGATGCTGGCCGAAAATGAGCTTCCCCTCTTTGAAAGACCAGCAGCCGCCACTGATTACAATGTATCACATACTGATATTTTTGTCTGTCATATAATTACCAATCCCTCTCTCTCTCTCTAATAGGTATTGATAAAAATCATTATATATTTATATATATATATATATATATATTGTGGTGGGCCGTTATCTGCGTTAACACGCTGCGACTTTTATCGGCGATAAAAAAAATATCGCCCTTAATTTAATCTCAAAATTGGGTTGGGAGCTGGGTCTACACCACGCAAGCTATGATGACTTTCACCTTGATATTTTTGCGCGGATGTATACCTAGCCGAATTGCACTGTAAGGGGCAATAACGAGTCTTCGAACGTGTGTGTATGCCTTGTGTATGAAATTATCACATCAAACGTGACGTGGTAACATGGATGCAGCTATGAAGCCGCCGGGTTTGCTTCAGGGAAAATGTATTATTAAGAAGCTTCCCAATGGAAACCTCTGCTTTTTGTATAAAGATGATCCATTTCATATTTTTAACATACAGCAAAACAACTTTTTAGTGTTTGTGAAGATTAACTAGTTAAAAATAAAATGAAACACTGATGTAATTATTATTTTAGTTTTTACTGTTACTTTGATAGTCTTTTCCTAGTTGACCAACATGTAAAATATTTACATAAATATTTATAGAATATCCTAATTCTTCTGATAACCAGTAGCAGCTAATCAAAATATATACTTTACTGCTTTTTACAATGGGGGAAAATGAATAGTAAGCAGAATTAAGTTCAAGTTATTGTTGATGCGGCCCTTCAACACATTTCAAGTTTCTCATGTGGCACCTTGTCAAAATTAATTGTCCACCCCTGAGTTACGGAGCTGGGCCATGGAGCTAACCCATGGAGCTGGGATTTTGATGCTAAGGAGGGTGTGGCAAGCTGGTTTAGCCAAGGCCAAAGGGCAATATAGCCAAATTACAGGTGTGGCCATCAGAAGGGCATGCGACAGCAAGGGGGGACCCGCTATAAGACTTTGAGCCATGAAATGTTAGGTCAGTAGCACTTTCTATTTTGAAATGTTTTATTTTGCTTGCAATGTTTTAGTTTGGCAGCTCATTGAAGCACTGTTCACAATATTTTTATTTGATATACTGTTGAATTGTCCTTCAAATAAAACCAATATTTACCTACACCTTATTCTTGTTTAAGATTATTTACATAATATATATGAATGCATATGGAGCGTGATAAAAAGGTGACCTTGAAATTCTGGCGACGCAAGGAAAAGTTTGGGTGCACCTAAATAAAAAAAGTTAGGCGCACTAGGGGGGTATTCCAAGTAGCGGGTTTAATGAAAACAACATTCTCAGCCCTTGGGTCTTCATCGATAGTGTTACTCGCCGTGGATTTGCACTCAGAATTGACCAAATACCTTTTGCCACTGAAATAAAGAAAAATAATTGAAATTATATTTGGTCTTCTTTATTGCCTACAAATAGAAATCTAACAATGAGTAGCCTATTTCTATCGGCTATTGTTCCTACAATTTACATGATTCATATGATTCCTACAATTTACATGATGTAGGCTGAACAGACTGAACAGTGTATTAACATTAACCAAATAATGCCAATACCGATGGAATTACAGTTATTTGACTCTTTGGGTTAAATCAGAGCAATAATGGTCAAATTAAGGTTAAATAATATTATCATTTTATCATATTGCAAATGAATGCAATCAATTAAGTTAACTCGTATGCCTACTCTACCATGATTATTGTAAACCAGAGATAGAAAGCATGAGGTGAGGAAGAAGGAGTAGGCCTAGGCCAGGCCAGAGCTGAGGAGAGGGTCTCAGGAGATCAAGAATCCACAGAACAATACTTCACAATTCCTTTTATACCCAAGAACAACTACAATCACCCCAGAATCTTGACCCTTACTTATCAACATGACTAGCAATGCTACAGTAAGTTACACAATGAGATGTGAGAGCCATCAAGTTGAGACTCCATCCAGTAACTCCATATTTTACCATATGAGAGGTGGGGGCAGGTTGATAGCCTTACAAGATCAGCCTTTATTCTTCTGCCCTAAGTACACCATCTCTTGGTCAAAATAGAAATTCAGAAAATTCTACTATTAATATTCATATAGGTTATTGTTCCTACAATTAACATCACCATGCATCCTCTTGTAACTTGTGTTCCAGTAAATCTTTTTTGAGATTAGCCTTTATTCTTCTACCCTAAGTAGGCCTACACCATCTCTTGGTCAGTTTTTGGCACTTTCTTCAAAAGGTGCAATTTGTACAACTAATTTACTTGTAACATGAGATTACATTAGCTACATTTCACTGTTCCACATGCAAAATTCACCTGCCATTAAATGAACATCTCACTGTATACAGCATGCCCTGTTGTCAGAATGTGCAAATCGTTTTTATATTAATTATTCTCATAATGTCAGTGTAACTGACAATAAAAAAAGCCTGTAAATACAAGTAGCCTACATGGAGAGAGAACTACCAGTAGCTACCATACATAGTAATTCTCTGCATCCATTTCTGCGGCAGCAGTCATTAGGTCTCTTTGTCATCTTAATCATCATCATCATCCTTTGATAAAAAGCATTCTGTTGAGGGAAACTCCTACTACCAATTGAAATAGCAATTGATATTTAAACTTTGTATCATGTCGAATATGATTAAAACCATGGTGACGTCGAGGCTACAATCACAAGCGTAGCCTATAAGCAAAATATGCATTACCTGTTCGTAGTATGTTTTTATATGTAGCCTAATATAACATTGAACATGCTATTTTAAGTCCACCACTTTTTCTCCTGTAATATTAACAGACAGTGGGGTTAAATGTTCAATGTATGGACTGGCTATTGCATTCAAATAGTAAATGCATTGACTCGGCAGTCGGCAGCAATTGTTTCCCACGCCAATTGTAGTTAAAGGCTACGCTGCTACAGCCGTGTTGCTTTTTTTCTGGAATATGTGCTCAGATTGACCATGAACACGAAATAAAACGTATATCTAAAGTGTGGTGAAGTATGACAACGTTTTTTGTCGGCGGTTGCCATGGTGAATCCTAGTATCGGAGCTCCATAGATGTTGGCTTTTGGTAGTATTCATGCACACGCTAAAGTTGCCGTACTCCGAGTTGAGTTAACAAGTTCATATCAGCTTTTCTGGAACCGAATTTTCGGAGTTTCCCATGTTAGAGTAACTCAACTCAGAGATCAAGGTTAATCTCAGAGTTTGTTAAACCCGCTACCTGGAATACCCCCCAGACCTGTTCTCCGTACGTCGCTTATGACATCCGAGATCAAATGACACATCCAAGATGACATCATCATGCTAATCATGATCTGGCTAATTCGGTTTTTCCAACACCCTTGTTGTTTATGATTAGTATAGCTGGATTGAGTTGTGCGTTGTTCTAAAAGGGGGTATGTATCGATAGTAGAAACCTTGATCAGCAACGCTGCTACTGGCTGCTCACATAAGTCTATGGCTGATCAACATGGCCAAAAAGAACGCCCCGTGTTTTCCGCAACAGAGCAAGAGCTTGCTCGAAAGTTACTCCAAATTGGAAGATTTAACCGAGCTGCAGGGAACACCTCAAAGTCTGCAAAATCCAGGAGAGGGCTGGCAAAAAGTAGCAGACAAAGTAAATGTAGTGACCACGTTAGATGTTTTATCGTATATTACAGTAGGCTATTTGTCTTTGTATTTTCTTATTTTCATAAATACTTTGTTTATCATCTAATGTCATATAATAATTTAATGTGGTTCCAACAATTAATGATGTAAATGACACCCTCACGAGAACACCGATAGGCTATCTCTCATAAAGTACGCTATAGTACCCTGTCTCGCTGTGCTAATTAGATCTATCTATCACGCAATGTGCGATTAATATTAAATTCTACTAATTATTTGTGCACCTTCTGCAACAGGTTTTTGTCATAAAAACGGACAAGACATGGCTGTGACAGACTTCCTGTATCACCTCTGCTTGTAAAGCCGCAATCAAATCCTGTTTACATAAATTAAACCTGCCCCCGAGCAGTTTCAAGCTTACGGACATGTTGCTATGACAGCAAGTCCAGGATGAGCTTCGAAGAACCGAACAATCCAGAATCATGACAAATCGTCAACAATCAAATCCAGCTAACTGAGTTACCGACGTACAGAGAACGGGCCCCAGGTCACTTTTCTTAATTGATTGAACAAGCTACATTGTTGACCTTATATACCTGCAATGCCGGACAGTTGATGCGTTTGCAACGTTACTTGCATGATCAATTTCTCCGATTTCATCATCTGGCTCACTGAAGAGGGTTTTAGTGCAGGGGCGGATCTAGAACAAATATTCATGGCGTGGCAAAGGGTGGCAGGAGATTTTGAGGGGTGGCACCCCCGTGGCAGAATATGCTGATTTAATCGCAGTCATATTAATCAATGTTTATTTTGAATCAATGTCTATTCAAATGGCTGATAGGTTTTTCAGCATTCAGGCTGTCTACTCTTTTACCCCGGTCCCTAAATATGACACGAGGTACGAATATGACTATCTGTTGAATCTCGAATATAAAACTGATTTCACCTTGGTCTCAGTCGGCGCAGTGGGGAGGGTGGGTTGGAGTCGTCTAGTCCTGCATTCACTTGCAGTGGGATATTAGCAGGCCCGAACGTAATTCACGAGCGCAGAATTTTCGACGAAAGACTTTCAAATAGACTGCATTTCTCTAAGGATTTTTTTTTTATAAGCTTGTCAACTCATATTTTGTCTCTATTCTTTCTAAATATTTTACCTGTAAACAGCCCATTGCCACCAGTGTAGCCAGTAGGTCTGTGATAGCAATCAATGGAAGTATGTCAACCCTGAAACTAATACAGTTAAGTCTACGTTTGACTACCTACTGAAGCCAATATTAAAACGTTAGGCTAGTCAAAAATGCTCAGATTCAGAATCCATTCAGCCCTGAAGAATTGACACGGAAACACACCAAAATTACAGGAATACACTGGGCCAGGGAGTTTTCAGGCGATCTTTATGAGGATGGATCAATACTTTTCTGCAAAGTGTGTCAACATTCAATCGAGATCATCTTTGGTCGCTCTGACAAAAGAACAGGACGGCTATCGGAATTACGCAGATATTTAACCACAGAAAATTTGAAAAAAATCTGCAGATTTTGTTTGGGCTTGTATATTAGAAATTCGCTCTCATGTCCGACTCAGCGGAGTGGGTAGGGGTGTTGGAGTCATCTAGTGCTGCATTCACTTGCAGTGGGATATTACAAATTCGCTCTGGAAAATGTCCAACTCGGCGGAGTGGGGAGGGTGGAATCGTCTCGTGCTGCATTCGCTTGAAGTCGGATATTAGAATTTCGCTCTCGCAAATGTCAGATGAGCCACAACTTTTCTTTGTTTTCAAAGCTGCCAACTGGGTTGGCAAGGCTATTTTTAGGGTGGCAGTTGCCACCCCATGCCACCCCGGTAGATCCGCCCCTGTTTTAGTGGATTACTTCACAGTCATGCCCTTAACAATTATATCATGAATTAGGTAAAATAATATAAGGCTACCTTTCCAAATGACCACCGCTCTCTCCTTCGCCAGTAATCCTAACCATAGTCCTAATCCTAACCCATAGTAGGTGAGTCGCTACCAATGATGTTCACTACCATCACTGCCTCATCTGAAAATGTTTTTTGGAGGTGGACCACCACCCTAAAGTGTATTCCAAACTAAGTGTATTTTATGTTAATGTAGTTGTTGTTTCATAGCACTCTGTTAGGCTACTGTTAGGCAGTGTAAACATGAAAGCTATTTATGCTTCGGCTACAAGTAGTTCTGTAGAAGAACAAAACGTTACTGTGTAGCAACTAGACCTACAAGTAAAGTTGATCCCACCAGTTTTATTGGACTCCTTCCTGTAATTCGTAATCTCTTTTTTGGACATATCTTTTTTTTTTCTCTGGAATTGACCGCTTCACCAAACTTCTTGAGTTTATTTTTGTTGCAATTTCGTCTCACATTTGTAGTTTTTTTGTTTGCAGTTATTTGCGGAACAAATTTACTTTTAAGTGTGTGCTTTCTTTTGCTGTATTCCTATAGAATGACAATCTTTTCTTGCTCTGACCAATTTGGTTTTCTTGCCTTCTTTTCTTCCATTTTTACCTCTAGCTCTTGTAACGTGGTGTACTAGCAATACAAGTGAACAAACGCGGTCACCGTTTTACTGCTGTGAAATCACGTCCAATGTAGTAAATCCATTAATGTTTCTCCTTAGCTAAGGAAACCATTTAAGGGATTCTGTGCAACCCCCTTAAGTAAATCCCTTAGCTAAGGAGAAATTGACCCTTCAGTGTCATAATTAAGGAAACAAAATTGATATGCTGTAAAGCATGATTTGCTTCTCAGTACATTATATACGTGTGAAATCAGTTGCTGAAAGCATGTGCAAAGCTCAAAAATGTGTTTCACTGAAATGTGGAGTTAGACCGTTGAACAGTTTCTCACCCGTTTTCAGCTCAGGTTTTGTATAGGCAGGGCAAAACCCAACCTGCCTGCAAGACAGGCAGCTTGGCCAAAAAATTGCAGGTAAACTAAATGCGTATTTTGGTAAAATGTATAGGCTCATCTTTAGTGATCAATCAGATCACATTTCTTTAAATGTGCCTGCTGGCAGTAGGCTAAATGGAAATTAATCTTGGAATGAGATCTTGCTAGCGAAAATAATTATATCAACTCTTTCAGAATAAGTATAAAAACAAGGCCAATAAGTATCTGATTGATACAAATTAATAGACACTTAGGAGAATATATGTAGGCCTACTGAAAGAGCTTATATCATGTACTATAAATGTGTATATCCATGTAGGCCTTATTGTAAATCCCTCTTTGATTTCATTGACTGGGACATGGCCAGGGAATATGATGAATTGATTCCTCAGCTGTTTAATCGCCAATAGCCTACACTTTTCTTACAGCAACGCATGCTGCGGCTTTGCCAATGTTTTCTGCATCGCCTATACTGTATAAAAATTTACCTGACGCCAAAAAAACTCATAGCAATGCATAGAATCTGAAGCACAGTAAAAGTTTCAAGTAGCTTTATTGTCAATTTCTTCACATGTCAAGACATAAAAAGGAATCGATATGACGTTTCCCAATCTCCCACAGTTAAACATAAAAAGCACAGGCACACAGATAAGACAAGACATTTCTTAAAACATATCGTTACATATTCACATGCAGAAGCATACGCTCATGAAGCATAAATCTTGCTGCGGCGTGTGATATTTGCAATGTACGGCCTTGCAAATAAATGAATCCTTGTCGGCTGAATCAATATCGCTCAAACAAGAACTCATCCATGCGAAAATAAAGGAGACTGCCCTCCTTTCAGTCACCACTGCCCTCCAGTCTGCCAGAGCGGCTTCGAGGTCATCCGTCATCATTCTGCTGGACCTTTCTGCAGCATTTAATACGGTTAACCACCAGATCCTGCTGTACAGACTTTCTGAGATGGGCATCACTGGCACTGCACTCCAGTGGATCTCATCCTACCTATCGGGAAGATCCTACCAGGTCTCCTGGGGAGGCAAACTGTCAGACCCTCACCAGCTCTCCACCGGTGTCCCACAGGGCTTCGTCCTTGGACCCCTCTTCTTCTCTCTGTACACCACCTCACTTGGACCAATCATCACCTCCCATGGCTTCTCCTACCACTGCTACGCTGACGACACACAGCTGTATCTGTCGTTCCCCCCGACCGATCCGGGGATCTCAGCTAGGATTGAGGCCTGCCTCGCAGACATCTCCGCCTGGATGACCGAGCACCACCTCCAGCTGAACCTCGCCAAAACAGAACTTCTCATCATCCCGGCCAAACCCTCCATCTCCCACGAACTCTCAATCACCCTGGGATCTACGACGGTGACCCCCTCATCCTCTGCCAGGAACCTTGGGGTTACCATGGATGACAAGCTCTCCCTCACGGCCCACATTGCTGCGGTCTCCCGGTCGTGTAGATTCACCCTCTACAACATCCGGAAGATCAGGAGATATTTGTCTGAGCACTCCACCCAGCTGCTTGTCCAAGCACTTGTCCTCTCCAAGTTGGACTACTGCAACTTGCTGCTCGCCGGTCTCCCAGCATGCGCAACCCGCCCTCTTCAGAGGATTCAGAACGCAGCGGCCCGCCTGGTCTACAATTTACCCAGACGCTCCCACGTTACCCCGCTCCTCATCTCCCTCCACTGGCTACCCATCACGGCCCGCATAAGATTCAAGACCCTGGTACTGACCTTTCGAGCAGTGAACGGGACTGCACCCGACTACATCAAGTCTCTCCTGCAGCCTAACACCCCCACCCGCCACCTAAGGTCTTCTTCAGCCAACCGCCTGGTGGTCCCACCGCTCAAGACTGCCCGGTCCCAACACAAGCTCTTCTCCTGCCTGGCCCCCCAGTGATGGAATCAACTCCCCACCTCCATCTAAGACACAGACTGTCTCTCCACCTTCAAGAGAAGGCTCAAGACGCACTTGTTCAGGGAGTACAACGGTACTTAGGAATGGTTTGCTGAACCCAATGCTAGTTTCCTCAAGGATCACAATGACTCTTGCTTAGAGACTTGTTGCTCTTGTTGGTTAGTGGTAGCTGATTTAAACTGTTGTAATCTATTTTAGTTAATCTTATATTTTATTTTACTGTTGCTTGTTTTTCTACAGGTACACTACAGGTGCACTTGCACTTACAGATTCATGTGTTTTAAATTGTAACTTGCTGAACTACATGCTCTTATGGTTTTTCCCTTTGGCACTTATTTTTTGGTTGTTCACAATGTGTGCTTGTTTTGGCTACCCACAATATTTTGGGGCTATCTTGTTGTTATTATCAGTGACCTATGCACTTTGTAAAGCTCTCTCTTGGAAGTCGCTTTGGATTAAAGCGTCTGCTAAATTAATAAATGTAAAGGATCTTGGCCATCGCGAAGAACTCTATTGGTATGGAAAGCTAATCGAACTAGAATATATCTCCTTGGTCAGCTGGGTCTCTCAAAAATGGAGCTGCCAATTATTTTCAGGGGGTGTGGCAAGCTTATCCAGCTACACTTACATTAGCCTGCTCTGGAGCAGGTTAGTGCTAATTGATATGTTACTATGGTGATTTATCTAAGTTGCTTCCACGAACCAAAAAGAGGGGCGTTTTTATCTTAGCCTGAAAATTAGCTCGCTAAACCACCATCATACCTTTTTTTGAGCATTTAAATATTTTTCTTGTTCTGCCTGTTTTGTAATATACGTGCCTAATATTTCAATACTAAAATAATAGGCCTATCGGCATTATAAGTATTATAACTATTATGATATTTTAGTTGGCAATTTTTTGGTGCCCCCTCAAGAGTTGGTGCCCTACGGACAGCGCGTAGAGCACGTAATAAGAGCGGCGGCACTGGCGACTAGTCTACACAAACACTGTTTTTGAAGTGATTTAACATAATATTTTTATCGAACGAGTTGCAATAAAGTACTCACATTAAGGAAAGTTAGGAGTGCGTTCATAACGTGATATAACATTTTAGTTGACATTGTCCAGGGCCCCTTAGATGTCATGTGCACCTGGGCAAGTGCCCAGTTGCCCTAATGGTTATTCCGGCCTTGCCTGATTTAACATACTTTTTTTTCATTCGAATTTGGATGGGTAGTTAACAACACATTCTTCTGTGGTGTGATGAACTTACAGAAGCTTTTATTCAAGCTGTTAATTTATGTCATACCTAACACTGGAAGAGGGCAGTACAGTGGGGAGTGCAATGGGATACAGTGGTGGTCATAGAAGCAGTAGAATAGGAACTACTATAAAAGCCTGTGTTCCCTGGATTGCTGAAACACTTCCAGGACTTGTCCACATCATTAACTGTGCGAAATACTGTCATTGTGGCATAGAAAATATTGTGGTGCCAGTCTGGACATTATTTATGGCTGAGTAGGACTGGTACAGTACTAGTAAATACAACCATTGTGCAAGCCTAAACATTACTAGAGAACCTTAAAATTATTGACATGCCACATTTTAAAGTCAGCCAAGTGTAATATAATTTTAGGATGTATGTACAATTAATGTGTTTTAAATGTGGTTCATTGATAAGAAACATGCTGGAACAACAACTTGTGTGGTTTGCAGAAAGGGGAGATAATTAAGCTCAGTTTGTAGAAGGTTGAGAGGTTGTAAAGTGTTAGGAATTGTTGGAGGTTTGTTTATAGTAGGTCAGATGGTTATCTGTTAACTATTTCTGAGGGTAATCAGGGGCGCCGTATAGGGGGGAAAAGTTAGGACAATTCCAACAAATAGAAAAACTAATAGAAATGATAATCTCATAAATAATAAATGATTCATGGGGACCAAAATTCCTGGCGACGCCCCTGAGGGTAATGACCCCACAAAGGACAGTTGACCATTTTGGATGACCATATTGTATTAATAACAATAAATAACTAATTGAAAGACAACATGTCTACACATGTCTATCAAATGTCCATTTGGACATCCTACCAAAAGGTAAATTGAACTTGCGGTTCAAGAGGTTTTCCCAAATGTTCACTTTACAAAGAAAATCCATCATGGCGGACCTTTTGGGTCTTTGAGGCTTTTTTGTTTGCATAGACTTACACAGTAGACACAGCAAGCCTGCTCTTTAAAGATGGCATCCCTATTAATTTCTATAGAAAGTGCTCAGTGGCGCAGTGAGGCAAGCGAGACCACGAAACTGCACGCTTGCAACTAGCTGTACACGTGATACTTTGCGACAACCTGTCGCGAGTGAGCTGAGGCATTGCAATAAAGTCAGAAAACTTGCAGATTGGGGTACAAGTCTGATTAAGAATCAGATACATGGTGCGGTTTTTTGTAATAAACACGCACCACTTAGAATGTTTCACACGCACTTAGAATGTTCTTAAGATGCTCTTAGCGTTAAGAGCTTCTTAACGAATCTGGGAAACCCGGCCAATGCCATTATTGTGGCGTTAACTGACAAGTTCAAGTTCAAGTTCAAGTCTTTTATTTGTCAGGTGCACAGAGCAACACAAGGTTAGACTGGGCACTGAAATTCTTAAGACAAGACAACGCAAGCACTTGGCATAACATAACATATAAGTACACAGAACAAATTTACATCTATGCTGAGCTTAGATAAGTGAACTTCCTAAATATACAGATAGCAATAAATAAACGACTATACTAACCCTAACACTAAAACTTCCTAAATTACAGATAACAATAAATAGTACGCTATACTAACCCTAATACACAAAAAAAAAAAAAAAAAAAAAAAAAAAACCTGTTACAACCCTATAAACTAATCTAACCTAAATGGAGTACAATGCAGTAGTGCAAATTTACAGATCAGTGACTTTGTCAATGACCAAACAGGAGCCTGGTGGCGAGGTACAGTAGTGCAATGTTACTGAAAGAGCAACCAGTAGCTGAAAGTGACAGTGTATAAGTGACTAGTGTGCAGTAAAAATGTCCATATCAGTGTCCATTGAGAAGCCTGATGACCCTTGGGTAGAAACTGTTGTCCAGTCTGCGTGTGCGCGACCGGATGCTGCGGTAACGCCTGCCAGAAGGCAACGGGGTAAAGAGACTGAAGGATGGGTGGGAACAGTCTCTTAGAATCCTGCTGGCTTTCCTAAGGCAACGTGTGTGGTAGGTGTCCTGTAGGGCTGGGAGCTTCCTGCCGATGATGAACTCAGCAGAACGGACCACACTTCGTAGGGCCTTGCGGTCCCGGTCTGTGCAGCTCCCATACCACACTGTGATACAACCAGTCAGAATGCTTTCTATAGTGCATCTGTAAAAGTTAGTAAGGATGACTGAGTCCATACCAAACTTCTTCAGTCTCCTCAGGAAGAAGAGGCGCTTACGGGCCGTTTTGACCACCTTGTCCGTGTGAACAGACCAGGTGAGGTCATTGCTGATGTTCACCCCGAGGAACTTGAAGCAGCTGACCTTCTCCACTTCCGATCCATTGATGAATAGGGGTGCATGCTCCTCCTCCTGCCGCCTCCTAAAGTCCACAATCATCTCCTTGGTCTTGCTGATGTTAAGAGAGAGGTTGTTGTCCTGACACCATGATGTCAGGGTGTCAACCTCCTCTCTGTAGGCTGACTCGTCACTGTCAGAGATGAGGCCCACGATGGTTGTGTCGTCAGCAAACTTAACGAGGAGGTTGGAGCTGTGCGTAGCCGCACAGTCGTGGGTGAACAAGGAGAACAGGAGAGGGCTGAGCACACAGCCCTGGGGGGTGCCTGTGTTGGTGATCAGTACAGATGAAGTGCGGTCACCGATTCTCACCACCTGTGGCCTCCCCGTCAGGAAGTGGAAGATCCACTTGCAGAGGGAGGTGCTTAGTCCCAGGTCCACAAGCTTGGAGACCAGTCTGGAGGGGATGATGGTGTTGAATGCAGAGCTGTAGTCAATGAACAGCATCCTCACATATGTATTCCCCTTGTCCAGGTGGGAGAGAGCGGTGTGCATGGTCAGAGCGATGGCATCGTCTGTAGACCTATTGGACCGGTATGCAAACTGCATAGGGTCCAGTGTGGGGGGCAGCGAGGAGCAGATGAATGATTTGACTAGCCGCTCGAAGCACTTCATGATGATAGAGGTCAGTGCTATTGGGCGATAGTCATTCAGACATGTGACCTTGGTGTTCTTGGGCACAGGGATGATGGTGGTCCTCTTGAAGCAGGTGGGGAGTACAGACAGGTTAAGGGAGAGGTTGAAGATGTCACTGAAGACCCCTGCCAGCTGGTCAGCGCAGCCCCTAAGGGCCCTACCTGATATGCCGTCTGGGCCAGGTGCCTTGCGAGGGTTGATCTTCTTAAAGCATAACCTCACCTCAGCTACAGTTAGTGTAGGCACACCACTGGCTTGGCCTTCAGGTAGCTCCACTGCAGGGGGTTCACTGTCCCTCTCAAAGCGAGCGTAGAAGGAGTTCAGCTCGTCTGGCAGTAGGACAGAAGACTGGGTCTCATTGTAGCCTCTCCCTTTGTAGTCTGTAATGGCTTTAAGTCCACTCCACATGCGCCTAGGGTCAGAGCCATGGTAGCTGGACTCCACCTTGGTCCTGTAGGCCCTTTTCGCTGCTTTGATGGCCTTCAGAAGGTCGTATCTGGCCTTCCTGTACTCATCAGGGTCCCCAGAATTAAAGGCGACAGTACGGGCTCTCAGCTTGGCCCGGACCGCGGCATCAACCCAGGGCTTCTGATTTGGGAAAGACCGGACAACCTTCTTGGGGACAACGTCATCAATGCAGTGCTGGATGTAGCTGGAGACAGTGTCTGAGTATTCGTTAATGTCCCCATCTGCTGCGTCCCTGAACATCAGCCAGTCAGTGGTGTCAAAGCAGTCCTGGAGGGTCGCCACACACTCGTCACTCCATAGGTGAACTGACCTCTCAACCGGTCTGACCTGTTTGAGCTTTTGTTCATATGCGGGGAGAAGAAGAATGGAGGCGTGATCAGCCTTCCCAAAGGCAGGGCGGGGGAGGGGTTTGTAACTGCCCTTGAATGTTGTATAACAATGGTCAAGGATCTGGTCTCCACGTGTGAAGAAGTCAATGTGCTGATAGTATTTGGGCAGGACTTTCTTCATGTTAGCTCTGTTGAAATCACCAACAACAATGAAGGCTGCCTCTGGGTGCACATTTTCCAGACCATTGATAATCCCATACAGTTCATCCAAAGCAGCGGCCTTGTCTACCTGGGGGGGGATGTCATAGCGTTGCGTAACCATAAAATTATTGTGGCTATCAGACATGATTTATTCATCTTCGTCTTTGCTCCCGAAGACCATGTCAACAATATATAATGACGCCTTAACATGTCACAATATCACTAATTATATTAGGCTATAATTACGTTTGTCATGCCATGAACATGGAATGGCTACAGCAGGGCAGGCAACTGTAGATTATCAAGCCCTTTCTCCTTGTGCTTATTCAGCTCAGCTCGAGCAAATAAATGGGGTGCTAGTTTACCCATTTTGGATTGGTTTCAAATTTTACCAAAATCTGGAAAAATTATTCTATGAAAAAGCTAGAAGCATGAGCCAGGTTTGAGAATAAAAGAGGGTACAAGCACAAGGGAACATTGGCTGATAGACCAGGATTTCAACAGAAAGCCTGGTTGATGTTCCAAATCATTAGTAAATATTCTTATATTTTTTATTCAATATGAAAGTTCAGGTTGTTTTTATTTATGTCATATATACATTTTTATTTTATTTTTTTACCACAAAACGGTTATCTGTCTTTCTCTCCCTTTCTTTCTGTCACAGGGGGTATATTTGAGACCTTGGAGAATGAACCCATTAGTGTTGAAGAATTGGCCTTCAAATTTGCTGTTACCAACATTAACAGAAACCGGACCTTAATGCCAAACACCACCTTGACCTATGACATTCAGCGAATAAACCTTTTTGACAGTTTTGAGGCTTCTAGGAGAGGTAAAATTTAAATATTTTCCTATTCACTCTATCAATTTTTTTATATAAATGTACTTATAACAGTGAGAAACATTTATTCTAGGTTTTTGATGCCTCTGTGGTTTTCATACTGAAACATGTCATATGACCTTTCCTTTACGCCTGCCGCTTTTGCATATTCATCACCTTTTCTACTTTCAAGCTTGTGACCAGCTGGCACTTGGTGTTGGAGCTGTCTTTGGGCCCTCTCACAGCTCTTCAGTCAGTGCTGTCCAGTCCATCTGTAACGCTCTGGAGGTGCCTCACATCCAGACCCGCTGGAAACACCCTTCTGTGGATAACAAAGACAGCTTCTACATCAACCTATACCCTGAATATGCCTCCATCAGCAGAGCTGTGCTGGATATTGTGCAGTATTATAAGTGGAAGACAGTCACTGTTGTGTACGAAGACGCTACTGGTTAGTGAACAGACATGTAGACCTGTATATAGAATCTGAGTACTTGAGATTTCTAATGATTTGTGAGTGTTTCCAAATTGCCATTATAGATACCTTCATTGTATATGTTTGCATCAGTCAAGAATCAAACATAGATTTTCTCAGACAAGAGCGCTGGCATTTGATAATTTTTTTTTAAGCATTTAAAAAAAGCTATGGGAGTTCAACACATGTACTTCCTCATTATTCATGTGAAAGTATGTATTCATTTTCTAATGTGATTTTTGGCGTAACCTTTCTTTCATGCTTATCTCTTCAATTTGACTCAGAGAACATCCTACATTGATTGATTGATTACCTTAAAGGTCCCATGATATGAACATTTCACTTTAGGGTTTTATTTAACATTAATATGAGTTCCCCTAGCCTGCCTTTGTTCCCCCAGAGGCTAGACTTTTAGATAGGTGTAAAGCAAGCCCTGGGAATTCTTCTCCGCTTTTGAGAAAATGAAAGCTGAAACGCTTGGTTTTGAAAATGCTGGTTTTATGATTTTATTAAGCCGAAGGTTACCTCCCCTTTCTCTGCTTTGCCTGCCCAGAGAATCTGGCACGCCCATGAGAAACTGAGCTACTACGACCGTGCGAGTGCAATATAAATTTTTACTCGAGACATCATGGCTTGCAAACAAACGAAGTACACGAAAAGTTGCTCAGTGTTTGGATGTACAAATGAAAACCAAAAGTGCTTTTTAGTTCCTTCATCTGAGCCTCTGAAGACCCAGTGTTTTAATTTTATTTTACAATTACATTTCGCAGACGCTCTTATCCAGAGCGACTTACAAGTACAGGGACATTCCCCCGAGGCAAGTAGGGTGAAGTGCCTTGCCCAAGGACACAACGTCATTTGGCACAGCCGGGAACAGAACCAACAACCTTCTGATTAATAGCCCGACTCCCTAACCGCTCGGCCATCTGACCCCATTTTCTCTGGAAATGCGCCGACACAACTTCCCAAAGTTTTGTATGTCTGCGCCAAACATTTTAGCCACGACTGTATCCTCAACTTGGGCCAATACAAAACTGGCCTTGCTGACCGTCTGAAATTAAATTCTGGATCAGTACCAACTCTCCTTGGTCCAGCTACAAACCTCTGACAAATAAGTCAACTAACGCTATATCATTTTGTTACTTTACTTTATATGGTTACCTAGCTTGCTACCCTTAGAATGTGGCTGTAACATTAGCTCTGCTGCTAACAGCTTAGTTGCTGTCGCTAATGTAAAGGTAGATAGCATCAAGTATGTGTGTGAATAGACATACTCAAGTGTTGTTATTTAGATAACCATTCTGCTGTTGGTGTTATGGCGCGCGCGATATCCGCCTTTCCCGTCATTGAAATGACTGAGTGTGCACCTCTGCAAACCAGGGTGATCAGATGAGAATGGGGAAATTTGAGGCATCTTACAGCAACGGGGCTACGAGCCATTGCAATACATCCACTGTAAACATTAGCACATGTTGCCACCCCTCTCCTCATCGTAAGTGTTTAATGGAGTCAGATGGCTGAGCGGTGAGGGAGTCAGGCTAGTAATCAGAAGGTTGCCGGATCGATTCCCCGCTGTGCCAAATTATGTTGTGTCCTTGGGCAAGGCACTTCACCCTACTTGCCTCAGGCGGAATGTCCCTGTACTTCCTGTAAGTCGCTCTGGATAAGAGCGTCTGCTAAATGACTAAATGTAATCCTACAGAAACAGCACGTCTTGAGGAAAGCTCATAGTGGGACTGCTCATAGTGGCTGAAATCATGCACCAAGGCTGAATTTTGGGAAAGAGACTTCAGATACAGTATTAGGGGACCACTAAGGCCTATATAAAAGCATCCAATAACCCCAGAATCAGAAGGGATTTTTATTCGCCATGAACGTTTGCACAAACAAGGAATTTACTTTGGCAGGAAGGTGCATACATTAAACATATAGGAATATTTAAACTTAAATATGTGGACGAACTATACAAAAGGAGCAAAGTCTAGCTAATATTAAGGGGGGTCTGGCTAATACTAAGGGGAATAAAAAATACAATATAAGTAGCCATAATTTACAATCTAACCTAAAAATACAGATAGTGCAAGAGAACGATACAATAGTGCAATGTGCAGGGTGTCTTTGTGCAGATTGTGATTTGATTGTCAGTGTGAGACCTTGGCCTTGTTAATGAGGCCAACAGCGGATTGGAAGAAACTGTTCTTGTGGCATGAGGTTTTTGTCTTGTTGGACCGCAGCCTTCTGCCGGAGGGGAGTAGCTGGAACAGGGAGTGTTCAGGGTGGTAGGGGTCAGCCACTATCTTCCTCGCTCGCCTCAGGGACCTCGAGGTGTGCAGATCCTCGAGGGAAGGCAGATTACAGCCGATCACCTTCTCAGCAGTGCGGATGATACGCTGCAGTCTGCTGTTGTCCTTGGCAGTGGCAGCAGCGTACCAGATGGTGATAGAAGAAGTGAGGATGGACTCAATGATGGCTGTGTAGAAGTGCACCATCATTGTCTTTGGCAGGTTGAATTTCTTCAGCTGCTGTAGAAAGTACATCCTCTGTTGTGCTTTTATGGTGAAGGAGCTGATGTTCAGTTCCCACTTGAGGTCCTGGGAGAGGATGGTGCCCAGGAAGCGGAAGGACTCCACAGTGCTGACTGGGGAGTCACTCAGGGTGATGGGGGTGAGTGGGACTGTGTTCTTCCTGGAGCATTGCGCTCTAAGTTGTTCTGGCTACACCAGGTCACCAGGTTGTCAGCTTCCCACCTGTAGTCAGACTCGTCCCCATCAGAGATGAGCCCAATAAGGGTGGTGTCGTCCGCAAACTTCAAGAGTTTGACAGACGGATGACTCGAGGTGCAGCTGTTGGTGTACAGGGAGAAGAGCAGAGGAGAAAGGACGCAGCCCTGAGGATATCCGGTGCTGATGGACCGGGAGTGAGAGACTTGTGTTCCCAGCTTAACGCACTGCTTCCTGTCAGACAGGAAGTCTGTGATCCACCTGCAGGTGGAGTTGGGCACGTTCAGCTGGGAGAGCTTGTCCTGGAGCAGGGAGGGGATGATGGTGTTGAAGGCAGAGCTGAAGTCCACAAACAGGATCCTGGCGTAGGATGCTGGGGAGTCCAGATGCTGCAGGTTGAAGTGGAGGGCCACGTTAACGGCATCATCCATGGCTCTGTAGGCAAACTGCAGTGGGTCCAGGAAGGGGTCTGTGATGGATTTGAGGTGTGCCAGCACAAGGCGCTCAAAAGACTTCATTACCACAGAGGTCAGGGCAATGGGTCTGTAGTCATTAAGTCCTGTTGGCCTTGGCTTTTTGGGCACAGGGATGATGGTGGAGGACTTGAGACAGGCTGGCACATGGCATGTCTACAGGGAGGTGTTAAAGATGTTTGTAAACACAGGAGACAGCTGGTCAGCGCAGTGCTTGAGGGTGGCAGGAGAGACAGAGTCCAGCCCAGATGCTTTGCGGGGGTTCTGCCTCTTAAAAAGTCTGTTAACTTCACCCTCCTGAATGGAGAGAGTCGTCACTGTAGAGGGGGGGGGGAGGCCTCCTGGATGGGAAGGGGTAGTTCAGGACTGTCCAATTGTCTTTCATATTTGCAGTAGAACTTGTTCAGGTCGTTGGCCAGGCGGGAGTCATTGGTGGAGTGGGGGGCTCTTGGTTTGTAGTTGGTGATTTGCCTTGGCCCTCTCCAGACAGAAGTAGAGTCGTTAGCAGAGAACTGACGCTTCAGTTTCTCAAAGTAGTCGTTTAGCCACTCTCACCGCCTCGCTAAACCTGTTCTTCGACTCCTTGAATCTGTCTCTATCCCCACTCCTAAGAGCTTCCTCCTTCTCTGACCTCAACCTTCTCAGCTCTGCTGAGAACCAGGGCTTGTCGTTGTTGTAGCTCACCCTGGTGCGTGTTGGTATACAGCAGTCCTCACAGAAGCTAATGTATGATGTCACAGCCTAGGTGAGTTCATCCAGAGTATTGGTAGCAGTGGTGAACATATCCCAGTCAGTACAGTCCAAGCAAGCCTGCAGATCCTCCGTAGCCTCACTGGTCCACTGTTTTGATGTCCTCACAACAGGTTTACAGAGCTTTAATTTCTGCCTGTATGCAGGAATGGCAGATGGACCATGGTATGGTCAGAGTGGCCCAGTGCTGCAAGAGGGATCGCGTGGTAGGCTCTTCTGACTGTAGTGTAGCTGTGATCCAGAGTGTTCTCTTCTCTGGTTGGGCATGTGATGAATTGTCTGTATTTAGGGAGTTCGTGGCTGAGATTACCTTTGTTAAAGTCGCAGAGTACAATAACAAGGGAATCCGGGTTTGCTCGCTTCACACTCAGAATCTGGTCGGCAAGCGTGCGTTGGGCCTCTTTAACCTGTGGACCGGGCTCCATGTAAACTCCGACCAAAATGAGCGACGCAAATTCTCGTGGCGAATAAAAAGGTTTACAGATTATAAAAAATGATTTCAGATCCGGAGAACACTGTTGCAGAATCACTGTCACATCTACACACCAGCCACTGTTGATGTAGAAACAAATACCACCACCTTTGGTTTTGCCAGAGAGTGCAGTGTCCCGATCAGCTCTCACGAGTTGAAAGCCTGCCAGATGTAAGGCGGTGTCCGGGATCAAATCGCACAGCCATGTCTCCGTGAAGCACAAAACCGAAGATGAAAGAAAGTCTCTGTTTTTCACCATCAGTAGCTGAAGTTCGTCCATTTTATTGCACAGTGAACGTACGTTGGAGAGGAAAAAACTTGGAAGAACTGTTCGGATTCCACGTCTGCGTAGCCGAACTAGCGCTCCCGCTCGCTTTCCCCTTCTTCGGCGTTTCACTGCATGAGCAAAGCCTACCGCGGCATTGGCTAGAATTCCCACTAAATCTGCCGCTGGAAGCAGAAAAGTGGGAAATAAGTCCACAGGAGTTGTGGTCCTTATGTTCAGAAGTACTTCTCTTGTTAGAGAACCCCGGAAATCTTGGCAGAACACTGAATTAACAGACAAAACGAGACAAGACAGAGCGCACCTAGCATCCACGGCCACCCTCACCGACGCCATCTTCATCTCAAGCAACAACATGTCATGGGACCTTTAACATTAGATCCCCACTAAAATGTATTGAAGTATTAGCAATATGAAATCTCCTGAAAATCCTTTTGTTTATCGACTATTTGGAACTCAAAATGCCAGTATCATAACAGACACAAGATCATTGTGTCTTTTGCACTATTACTACTACTTCAACAATATTTGGCTTGTCGTTCATAGTCTTGTTAACTTTTAATTTAGATACACAAAATGTTATTTTTCTTTCTAAAAGGGTTGATTCGTTTGCAAGAGTTGATAAAGGCTCCATCCAGATACAGCATAAAAATCAAGATTCGCCAACTTCCCAGTGGAAGTAAAGATGCTCGTCCACTGTTAAAAGAGATGAAGAAGGGGAAGGAATTCTATGTCATTTTTGATTGCTCCTACCAAACATCAGCAGATGTCCTAAAGCAGGTGAGTATTGTTTATATCCCTGTAGAAAAACTTAAATTAAATTCCAGAGCTTCTTCCCACCCAGAAAGGTTGTTGCAGTCATTAATTGGAAGTTGGAAGATGCATCTGTTTGGGTAGATGTACTGATCTGATCTGCACACAATACAAGAAAAGGTTGAAAAGGTGTAATAATGGAAGTTATATAGTGAGTGAGTTTTGATACTGACCATATTTAATTGCTTTTGAAATAAGCTAATTATTCCAGTCAGTTGGGTCTCTTCCTGCAGATTTTGTCAATGGGCATGATGACTGAATACTACCACTTCTTCTTCACGACACTGGTAAGCGTCAACATTTGGCATTCAATAGGACTCTTATAGTTAGTAATTTGTTTATACAGTGATCCATAAATAAGTCACTGTGTGATTTTGTTCTGTAAGAATGGTATACAGTTTTTATTTATAGATTTATTGATAAATGGCATGATATTGTTCTTCCATGGTCATGTTAAGTCAATCTCCGGGGTCTCCAACTGTGCTCCTGGAAAACTACCTTACTATAGTTTTAGCTCCAGTTCTATTCTAGTACACATCACTCAAGGTAGTTACAACTAGGGTTGGAGCAAAAGAACTACAGGAAGGTAGCTTTCCAAGAACAGGGTTTGAAATTCTCGCTTAAGTGTTTGTTCTGAAGGTTTGGTTTGTGCCTCATAAGGACTTGTTTGCCCTGGACCTGGAGCCTTACCGTTACAGTGGTGTGAACATGACAGGGTTCCGCCTTCTCAACATAGACAATTCCCAGGTGGCCTCTGTAGTAGAGAAGTGGTCTATGGAGCGCATGCAGGCCCCACCAAAACCTGAGACTGGCATGTTGGAGGGCATGATGACAGTATGTTAGCCTTCACTGCACCATACATGTTTACAACTCAAGTTAAATTGTAAACTTGTCATCCACACAGACTCAACAACAATTTGTAGTTTTGTTGTGGGACTGAGCCATTCATCAGTCTTTTTGTAGATAACTGTATAGGGATACTGTTGCACTGACACATCTAAAGTATTGATTTGCATTTGCATAGGTAGTTTCACGTGAGTTGTTCTGATGTGTGTGTGTTCCCCCCAGACAGAGGCAGCTCTGATGTATGACGCTGTCTACATGGTTGCAGCAGCGTCCCAACGCTCTTCCCAAATCACTGTCAGCTCCCTTCAGTGCCACAGGCACAAACCATGGCGCTTTGGATTACGCTTCATGAACATGTTCAAAGATGTACGTTTTTACGTTTATGAATGTATATTCTTTCCCTGTGCCTCTTCTCCCTGTCACAGCTGACTGCCTATATTTAACAGTATTGATTAGAGCATGCAGTAACACGTTCCAGAAGATACATCTTGATGATACAGGAGTGATGCTTTTTTCTAAAGATTTGGATTCTAAATTAATGTTAAATAAATGTACTTTACAGACAGTGACTGATGTCATTCTGTCATCTGTGCTGCAAACACAGATGGTCATGTCACTGCTGTGGAAAGTCTCAGGACAAGTTCATGTTGAGGGTTCTTTATTAAACTAGTGCAGTGCCCATGAAGCCTGTGCCATTGATGGAGCTGGTGATTAAGTAGGCCTACTGTAGTTTATTTGTTGGTAATTTAATTTGACATTTTTGTCCACATGGGCTTCAAAGTTGGATTAATAAATAATTGACAGGCAACTAAACTAAAAAAACATTAATTAATAACCAAAAACTAAACAAAACCAGAGCATATCAATCCAGCAGAATAGATAAACGGTATCGGTCATTTACATATATATATATAGGAGAGATCAGTCACTGAGGCAGGGAGTTCATGATTCTTACAGCCTCCGGAAAGAAGCTGCATTTGAGCCTTGTTGTTCTTCACCAATTCTTTAATTATTATTATAAATTTTTAGGATTCCTCCCAATCCCTCCCCCTTCCTACACCTATTGTAATGGTTAGGTTACTAGAATAATGATAAATATAGCTGCAAGCAGCAATGTGGTGGCCAAGCAGGTCAGATGACCCAGAAGAAACTTTCGACATCTAGTGACTGCGGTTTACCTGGCTTTCTTTGCAGTGGCTTATAGTCTCGCTAAACAGAGAATCAGAGACATGACAAGCTTGTCAGCTTTGGCTGGATTTGAACCTCTGACGTTGCCAGGACACCAATTTATCCTAGTGAGCTATTCTCAGTGCTGGAAATCAGATTTCAGTGACTGCGTAAAAATATAAAGAATTTTTCCTGTGGCAAGCGGTTGTCAGATTTGTCCCAAGTTTAA
The DNA here is from genome assembly GCF_021917145.1 of Hypomesus transpacificus. Taxonomy (NCBI): domain Eukaryota; kingdom Metazoa; phylum Chordata; class Actinopteri; order Osmeriformes; family Osmeridae; genus Hypomesus; species Hypomesus transpacificus. The sequence goes on along the minus strand of NW_025814037.1, from coordinate 522,098 downwards.
ACAGCTGTAATTCAGTCCTATTTTGATATGTCAATGTGATTGTGGTCTGAAGATAATCTGTGTAAAAGTTGGTGAATATTTGATACATTTTGAGTAGGACAAAAACGTTTTATTAATTAATGAAAATGGCGGCATCAATTTGGCTGGTATCACAAGTTAACATGTGTCAGACATGGGATCGCCCCCCTAGAGGTTAGAGGACACATATCTGTAAAGCACAATAAATCTGACTCTTCTTGAGTATAGATCCCCTGAGATTGAAACATTATCATTACCATTATGATTATACTGTTAGACAGCTACTGTGGCATACCTGGCTTCACTAAACAGATAAACAAGTATCATGACATGCATGATGACTTTGGCTGGATTCGAACCTATGACCTTACACTTCAGAGGAACCCGTCTTATCCCAGTGAGCTATTCTCAGTGCAATGAATTACTGTGTTCAGTTACTATGTAAAAAAAAGTAAGCCGTTTTTCCTGTGGGAAGCGTTGTCAGATTTGAACCAAGTATAAAAAGTTGTAATTCAGTCATATTTTGACAAATCGAGGTGATTGTAGTCTGAAAATGATTTGATTACATGTCCATGAAAATAGGAGCAACGGCAAACGAGGAGTTCAAAAAAGTATGTTTTTATGAAAATTCCAAATGGCCGACGCCCAAAATGGTGGACACGGGACAATGTGATATATTTCGACTTGGTATGCCACGTAGAATCAGAAGAGACCAATCTTGTGATTTTTGACAAATCTGTTCAGAAGTTATGATGCAAGAAATCCGATGCACTGGCTAGATGTAGATTCACTATATCTACAAAGCACAATAAATCGGATTCTTCATGAGTATAAATCCCCTGAGAATGAAACATTATCGTGGCCATTATGATTATACTGCTCGACAGCTACTGTCACATACCTGGCTTCACATATCTCAACAGATAAACCAGTATCATGACATGCCTGAGACTTTGCCTGGATTCGAACCTACGACCTTGCACTTCAACGGAGCCAGTCTATCCCAGTGAGCCATTATCAGCACTGGGAATTGCTGTGCACAGTTACTGAATACAAAAAGGAAGCCGTTTCTCCTGTGGCACACATGGTCAGATTTGGCCCGAGTTTAAACAGCTGTAATTCAGTCATATTTTTACATGGCAAGGTGATTGTGGTCTGAAGATAATCTGTGCCAAATCTGGTGAATATTGGATACATTGTGTAGGAGTAAGGAAAAAAGTTTTATTCATTCATTCAAAATGGCGGCCTCATCAATTCGTCTGGTATCACGCGTTAACATGCATCAGACGCGGGATCTCCTAAGATATCACGAGACATAGGAATTGCTTAAATACGCCAAACAAATCAACAGTTATTGGTCAAAACACAATCCTACCTATTGTAATGCCCCCTAGAGGTCAAATGACACTACCTGTCTCAAACCTCTTAATAAGAGGGCCTTGAGTCCATACACCAAGTTTGGAGTCAATGCATCAAAGCTTGGCTAAGATATTACCTCACTTCCTTTTTCCGGATCAGTTGCTCAATTTGATTGGCTGTAACTAACAAACGGTTGCAGAAATCAAAACGCCATGTGATGTCTTTTGTGAGGCTTGGTCTGAAAATGTTTGATTTGTTTTGATTGGCTGATGACTTTGATTGGCTGTTCCAGTCGAGTGTAGAAAGTCTAAAAAATATGTGATTTCTTTTGTGTGGCTTGGTCTGAAGATGATCTGTGCCAAATTTGGTGAAGATTGGACAAACCTTATAGGAGAGGTAGCGAAAAAACGTTATATTCAAAATGGCGGCCACATCAATTCAGCCACATAAATTTTATGTGGCTGTAACTAACAACGGCAACGGTTGCGAAAATTAAAGCTCCAGGGGATGATTTCTGTGAGGCTTGGTCTGAAGATCATATGTGGCAATTATGAAGAAGATTCGACAAGAATTGTAGGAGGAGTAGCGAAAAAAACGCTTTTCCTTTACATTCAAAATGGCGGAGAATCTATAGAGCTGGGTATGATGTCATAGAGTGCGTTGAACTCGTCTTGATCCAGGGAATCCAACGATACCTCATTTTGGACAATGGGGCATATGGTTCAAAAGTAACATGTGTAAACACACCTTCAACTTTGACCCATTGGTGGCGCTAGATGGCTGGAATGGGAGACATGAAACTTGGTGAAATTGATGAGGGGACTGGTCCCAAATAGTGTGCCAAAATTCACAACTTCTGACCATTTGGTTCTAGGGGCTGCCATAGACTCCCATGGCAGAAGAAGATGTATAATAATAATAATAAGATTAGAACAGGGTCCTGAGTCCCTGTACCAAGTTTGATGTCAACGCAGCAAACATGAGATATTACCTCACTTTTATGGCAGCTTCGTTCACAAGTTTTTTTGGCTGTACCTGATAAATGGTTTTGAAAATCTAAAATGACTTTGATAATTTGTGTGAGGATTGCTTTGACTATATCCAGCAAGAATACATGTAGTTAGCGACTGCGTTGTACCTGGCTTCCTTTGCAGTGGCTTACTGTCTCGATAAACAGAAAACCAGTGAGATGGCAGGCTCGTTGGCTTTGGTTGGATTTAGTTTTTCAACTGCTTATATCAACTGTCAGATTTGGCCCAAGTTTAAACAACTGTGATTCAGTACTATTTTGACATGTCAAGGTGATTGTGGTGTGAAGATGATCTGTGCCAAATTTTGTGAATATTGGATACATTTTGTTGGAGGAATAGGGAAAAAACCTTTTATAAAAACATAAAATGGCGGCCGCATCAATCAGCTGGTATCACAATGTGTCAGACACGGGATCGCCCTCTAGCGGTTAGATGACACAACCTTCTGTGGACCTCTTTGGAACAGGGTCCCGAGCACCTGTACCAAGTTTGATGTCAATTCAGCAAAAATTTCCTGAGATATGATCTCAGTTCCTGTTTTGGCGGTTTCATCGCCGACTTTGATCAGCTTTACCGGAAAAACAGTTTTGAAAATCAAAAACCATCTGAAAACGTTTGTGAGGCTTGATCTGAAGATACTTTTTTGCTTATTGCAGTGCCACCTAGAGGTGAAATGGCATGACCTATTGGACCTCTTTAGAACAGGGTCCCTAGTCTTTTTACCAAATTTGGTGTCAATGGAGTAAGGAGGTGCTGAGATATGACTTCACTTCTTTTATGGTGGCTTGGTTGACGACTTTGATTGACTGTTCCAGTCAAAAGGTTTAGAAAATCAAAAAAACGTGATGTCTTTTGTGAGGCTTGGTCTGAAGATGATCTGTGCCAAATTTGGTGAAGATTGGACAACTATATAGGAGAGGTAGCGAAAAAACGTTACATTCATTCAAAATGGCGGCCACATCAATTCGGCTGGTATCAAAAGTTAACATGTGTCAGAAACGGGATCTACTAAGATATCATAAGACAAAGGAATCACTTAAATAAGACAAACAAATCAAAAGTTATTGGTCAACACACAATCCTACCTATTGTAGTGCCCCCTAGAGGTCAAATGACACTACCTGTCTCAAACCTTTTAATAAGAGGGCCTTGAGTCCATACACCAAGTTTGGAGTCAATGCATCAAAGATTGGGTAAGATATTACCTCACTTCCCTTTTTCCGGATCAGTTGCTCAATTTGATTGGCTGTAACTAACAAACGGTTGCAAAAATCAAAACGCCATGTGATGTCTTTTGTGAGGCTTGGTCTGAAGATAAATGGTGCCAAATTTTTGCCTATTGCAGCGCCACCTAGTGGTGAAATGGCATGGCCTATTTTGGACTTCTTTAGAACAGGGTCCCTAGTCCCTATACCAAATGTGTTGTCAATGCAGTAAAGAGGTGCTGAGATATGACCTCACTTCTTTTATGGTGGCTTGGTTGACGACTTTGGCTGATGACTTTGATTGGCTGTTCCAGTCAAAAAGTGTAGAAAATCAAAAAAACATGTGATGTCTTTTGTGAGGCTTGATCTGAAGATAAATGGTGCCAAATGTTGCTGATTGCAGCGCCACCTAGAGGTGAAATGGCATGACCTATTTTGGACCTCTTTAGAACAGTGTCCCTAGTCCCTATACCAAATTTGGTGTCAATGCAGTAAAGAGGTGCTGAGATATGACCTCACTTCTTTTATGGTGGCTTGGTTGACGACTTTGTTTGGCTGTTCCAGTCAAAAGGTTTAGATAATCAAAAAAACATGTGATGTCTTTTGTGTGGCTTGGTCTGAAAATGATATGTGCCAAATTTGGTGAAGATTGGACAAACCTTATAGGAGAGGTAGCGAAAAAACGTTATATTCAAAATGGCGGCCACATCAATTCAGCCACATCAATTTGATGTGGCTGTATATAACAAACGGTTGCGAAAATCAAAGCTCCAGGGGATAATTTTTGTGAGGCTTGGTCTGAAGATCATCTGTGGCAATTTTGAAGAAGATTCGACAAGAATTGTAGGAGGAGTAGCGAAAAAAACGCTTTTCCTTTACGTTCAAAATGGCGGAGAATCTATTGAACTGGGTATGATGTCATAGAGTGCGTTGAACTCGTCTTGATCCAGGGAATCCAACGATACCTCATTTTGGACAATGGGGCATATGGTTCAAAAGTAACATGTGTAAACACACCTTCAACTTTGACCCATTGGTGGCGCTAGATGGTTGGAATGGGAGACATGAAACTTGGTGAAATTGATGAGGGGACTGGTCCCAAATAGTGTGCCAAAATTCACAACTTCTGACCAATTGGTTCTAGGGACTGCCATAGACTCCCATGGCAGAAGAAGATGTGTAATAATAATAATAATAATAAGAAGAAGAATACGTAGAAACACTTAAGGTGGCTTCGCGGCTTCGCGGCTTGGCCACCAATAATACTATCTCAAACTCATGGGTAAAAAGTAGTGGTGGGCCGTTATCGGCGTTAACGTGCTGCGTTAACGTGAGGCTCTTATAGGGCGATAAAAAAATATCACCGTTAATCTATTCTCAAAGTTGGGTTGGGAGCTGGGTCTATACTACCCAAGCTATGATGACTTTCACCTCGATATTTTAACGCCGATGTATACCTAGCCGAATTGCACTGTGGGGGGCGAGAACGAGTCTTCGAACCTGTGTGTATGCCCTGTGTATGAAATACACCACATCAAACGTGACGTGCTAACATGGATGCAGCTATGAAGCCGCCGGGTTTGCTCCAGGGAAAATTTATTTTTAAGAAGCTTCCCAATGGAAACCCCGACAAGACTTAGGTTGTTTGCACCTTGTGCTATGCGGAATTAATTTACTGTACGAGTTCTTCCAGTCTAAATACCACCTAAACGCAAAGCAGTGTGCGAAATACGGGGGGGTCCGGGGGGGCTCAACCCCCCCGATTAACCCATGAGGGGGGGGAAAGCCTCAGAAGCAAAATTTGAAGGGGGTCTCAAAATTTTTTATAAATAAATTGTCACTAATGGTCACTTAAGTGTTTTTAATGTCACCATGTCCAGTATTCAAAATAAAAACATTTATTTTTGCGAAGCCAGCCAGTCCAGTGTACGTGTAGTTAACAATGTGCGCCAAACAGAAACGTTGAGAAGTCAATGGCTAGCACGCAAAAGCAGAGTATATCATTCACACACTTTGGGTTCACATCCAAAAAGGTGGCACTCAGAGATTAAGAAGAGGCATCGAATGACAATGCTGTTGCAGCTAGCGCAGTGGGCCCACTCACTACCAGAACAGAGGATCCTCTCCCACCTAGTGATTCCCCAGAAGAACAACGTTTAGTTGAGGCCGAGATGCCAGATGGTTGGTCAACAAAGCAGGTAGGTGCATGGAAAGGCTGCAACTGTCTCCGATAGGCTACACCTGCCATTTATTCAGTTAATTGCTCTTGTAAATGTGCCAGATTGGTGCTTGATCATTTGATCATTGATCATTTGTCATGTCTGCATTATAATGCACAACTTTGCCTTCTTGTTATAAAACAACATGCATCCAAACAACTTTAGCCAAGGCAACCTCTTATGTCAGTGTTGCTTTACGAATACTAGCCTACCATATTGAATAATACTAGAATAATAGCATATCGGATTATCAAAAATTGTTAAGTTTGTATGTGTGTTTTGACATGTACATTTACATTTAGTCATTTAGCAGACGCTCTTATCCAGAGCGACTTACAGTAAGTACAAGGACATTCCCCCCAAGGCAAGTAGGGTGAAGTGCCTTTCCCAAGGACACAACGTCATTTTAGCACAGAATTTTTGGGGGAATCGATCCGGCAACCTTCTGATTACTAGCCCGACTCCCTCACCGCTCAGCCATCTGACTAACGATGAGGTGAATTATAGACTGATTGTCTTGGCTTGGTAGCGCCATGTTTATTTTACATAAAGCTCCAAAACACATTTTCGCTCTAATCAGCCCAAATTTTTTACTGTGGAACTCCCTACTAGCATCATATTAAAACGCAGAATGTACATGCATTAGCAGGGCACTGTGGTTACGTATACGGGGGCCGGTTCTGGTGGACCGGTCTGGATCAAAGTCCAGGGCCTATTTTTACTCCCAGTCCGTCCCTGCCTACTGCATATTGAGCATATTTAGATCGGTATTGCGCAACAATCGCGAGATGGGGACCCCCGAATATTGACATGTATTTCGCACACTGACTCAAAGCATCCCTTAGGTAATGCGGAAGGTGCCGGGCCAAGCACTTATGTAGCGCAGGGGAAGAGTTGTCATCAAACTACTGTTTGAGTGCAACCGAGGCAGGCCCGTCAGCACAGCTCTATCAGCCAAGATAACTAATCTCCTCGCTCACCTGGCTTGAGAAACCCGTTCTCAAAGACATACTTTTATTCATTATTTGGGTAGCACACATTCTGAATGCCTTTGGCGGAATTCAAATGAGCCAGTTGAATCTAGATTGAGCTACATGAATTCCAAGATTACAGTGAGATTAATCTCGAAAAAAAAAAATCATCTATGCCCACCACTAGTAAAGTTTTGAAATTTTGCACATTGATACAACATGCCACAACTAACACCCACACCAAGAATGGCCCAGAACAGATCACACAGGCCACGCCCATATGTCCATTTGTGAAAGTGATGGCATTTCCACCTCAATACTCCAATTATCCTGAAACTTGGTGTACATGCCAAATTTTTTATGAGGAACAAAAAAGCCTCAAGGGGCCATAAGGTCTGCCATGAATGATTTTCCTGTACAGTAAAAAATTGGGCAAAACCTTCAGAATTCTTCTTCTCTTGAACCAAAGGTCCAACTGACTTGAAATTTCATACAGATGTGTAGAATTTATATTTTTCAAAACATTACTCGGGAAAAATGAAAAACATGGCTGAAAGGGGTGTATTTATGTGAATGTCCACATTGCCTCAATATGTTTGTGTCACTAAATCAAATGTCATTTTGAATGACAAACCTAACAGGCTTTAGGATGACACCCCCCTGAAGTACAGTGCAAAATTCAAGGCCGTAGCCATGGAGGCAACATGGGGGGGGGGGGGGAATCTGCTGGGGAGTCTGAGGGTCCTCCCCTGAGAACTTTTTACATTTAGTTATGAATATGATTTTTTTATGATAATTTTGGACAGCGTGCGTGGTTGCCTGTCGTAGCGTAGCATTTATATTTTTATATCAATATATTGGGGGGGACATTTTGACCAGATTTGAATATTGGGCGGGATGTGTCCCCCCCAATTTACATTATGATTACGGCCCTGGCAACATTTCACCTTTATATGTCAAAATACGACAGAATAACAGCTGTTTGAACTTGGACCAAATCTGACAATTCCTGCCATTGGAAAAACAAATTATTTTATCAAACAGCAACTGAACGCAGCATTGTCCAGGTCTGGGAATGGCTCAATTGGATGAGATGCTGTGCTGGTAACCAAATGGTCGAAGGTTAAAAACCAGTAAGAGCCATAGTTTTATTTATTTTTTGTTTCTGACAGAAAGAAAGGTTTCTAGTCTTCTGGTCAATCCTGCGGATGTAAAACATAGCAAGCCACTAAAACAAGCCAGGTTCACCACAGTAGCTAGGTACTTGTACTCTAGATGCTAGTGAAAACTCAAATGTTTATCTCTGAGGGGATTACTACACCAAAAAAACCAGAACTATTGTCTATTATTGAACGACATCTAGTTAGCAACCCAAGGGAGCGGTCGTTTTGTTCCATTGCGCTGTTGGCGCAAGGGATTGTGGGTGCCTCAAATTCATGTTCAGATTGTGCTTTATTAATGTTGTGTTTATGTTCTAGTCAGTGTTGTAGTAATCTCAGCTAAGGTTTAACATTTGAAAACAGTGGTGGTTATTAGGGGTGGGGGAAAAAATAGATTTGCATTTGAATCGTGATTCAGTCATCTAGTAAATCATATTGATTCACATAGATTTTTTTTTTTTATAACAATGATTTTACTTCACTGCAAGAAAAAATATACATTTCAAGGTTTTGATGCAGTGGGATTTTTTTCTTCAAAACTTAACTGCCTATCACAAGACAAATAGAAACAGGTAACAGTAATCAGCAAACTAGAACTCAAATGTAAGCATATATTGAATCGATGATTATAAATCGTGAATGTAAAAATCCGTGACTAGAAGAAATTTATTTTTAATCGAATCGTGACCCCAAGAATCAATTTGGTTGGTTAGATGTACAGTTTTTCACAATAAAAGCCTGTAGTTGTACTCTCAAGTTCAAGTTCAAGTCTTTTATTTGTCAGGTGCACAGAGCAACACAAGGTTAAACTGGGCACTGAAATTCTTAAGACAAGACAACGCAAGCACTTGGCATAACATAACATATAAGTACACAGAACAAATTTACATCTATGCTGAGCTTAGATAAGTGAACTTCCTAAATATACAGATAGCAATAAATAAACGACTATACTAACCCTAACACTAAAACTTCCTAAATTACAGATAACAATAAATAGTACGCTATACTAACCCTAATACACAAAATTTGCAAATTTACAGATCAGTGACTTTGTCAATGACCAAACAGGAGCCTGGTGGCGAGGTACAGTAGTGCAATGTTACTGAAAGAGCAACCAGTAGCTGAAAGTGACAGTGTATAAGTGACTAGTGTGCAGTAAAAATGTCCATATCAGTGTCCATTGAGAAGCCTGATGACCCTTGGGTAGAAACTGTTGTCCAGTCTGCGTGTGCGCGACCGGATGCTGCGGTAACGCCTGCCAGAAGGCAACGGGGTAAAGAGACTGAAGGATGGGTGGGAACAGTCTCTTAGAATCCTGCTGGCTTTCCTAAGGCAACGTGTGTGGTAGGTGTCCTGTAGGGCTGGGAGCTTCCTGCCGATGATGAACTCAGCAGAACGGACCACACTTCGTAGGGCCTTGCGGTCCCGGTCTGTGCAGCTCCCATACCACACTGTGATACAACCAGTCAGAATGCTTTCTATAGTGCATCTGTAAAAGTTAGTAAGGATGACTGAGTCCATACCAAACTTCTTCAGTCTCCTCAGGAAGAAGAGGCGCTTACGGGCCGTTTTGACCACCTTGTCCGTGTGAACAGACCAGGTGAGGTCATTGCTGATGTTCACCCCGAGGAACTTGAAGCAGCTGACCTTCTCCACTTCCGATCCATTGATGAATAGGGGTGCATGCTCCCCCTCCTGCCGCCTCCTAAAGTCCACAATCATCTCCTTGGTCTTGCTGATGTTAAGAGAGAGGTTGTTGTCCTGACACCATGATGTCAGGGTGTCAACCTCCTCTCTGTAGGCTGACTCGTCACTGTCAGAGATGAGGCCCACGATGGTTGTGTCGTCAGCAAACTTAACGAGGAGGTTGGAGCTGTGCGTAGCCGCACAGTCGTGGGTGAACAAGGAGAACAGGAGAGGGCTGAGCACACAGCCCTGGGGGGTGCCTGTGTTGGTGATCAGTACAGATGAAGTGCGGTCACCGATTCTCACCACCTGTGGCCTCCCCGTCAGGAAGTGGAAGATCCACTTGCAGAGGGAGGTGCTTAGTCCCAGGTCCACAAGCTTGGAGACCAGTCTGGAGTCTCTCTGGTGTCCTTCAAATTAATGGATGCTGACTTCTAGTTAGCCATACAGGTAAAGTTTAGTTTGTTGGCAACAACGCTAAAATATTATTTTAATTGATATTGTGAAACTGCATTGGACAGTGTATTTCCATTTACGTCACTCAGTACACGTCGAAAAACTTTCATAACATGCAGGTGCCTGTGGTTCAGTTGTCTAGAGCGTGTAGCATCTGTAGTCCAGGGGGTAGTGGTTAAAATTGTGATGCATGCAGAGAATAATTTTTTTCGTTTCCTTTGTCGACAGTTAAGTGTAACCATCTCTTATGTCAATTTTACACTATTTTTGAATTTTGAGGAGGAATCCGCCATTGCTGGTTGCAGCGATTTTTGTTTTTGTATTTTTGTATGATTGTTTTTGGGCACTAGGGGTGCATCTCACTTAGGTAGTTCAGTAAGGCTATTTTTGGAGCAAGGGATGCAGTGGCCTTTATGTACTTTAAATTGTGATTTTAATGAACAGAATGCCACTATAGTATATAGCTCTGGGAATTTTGTTATGTTCATGACTTATCGTGTCTACTCCACAAGTCTGCTAACATTAGAAAGTTAGCATATAGCCCTCGACTGAACTACGTGTTGACCTCTAATTAACTACATGCTCACCTTTAATAAACTACATGCTCACCTCTAATAAACTAGATGCTCCAAATCTAGCACGTAGACTCAATTTAAGGCATATTTACCGACCTGTGATTTACAATAGAAGACAGTAATATTAACACTCTTGCCTTCATTCCATCAGTATTTTCCTTACAGGGCTTAAAGTATTCTGGCACCGTGAGAACTCTTTTGGGGGGGAACTTGCATGCTGTTTAATATTTTCGAGTTAATTGATTCCCCCTACCAATCATACGGGAAGAAGGCAGCTATAGCTAACGTTACAAGCATATCAGAAGCAGAGCAGGGCGGGTCCTGGCAACACATTAGGTGTATTCGACTTCATGCAGCGCCGGCAGCGCCGACAGTCGACAGTTTTTCACAGTCGCCTTGAAGCTGAGAATGAATCGGTTGCTTCAAGTCCGGGCTGCAGGCGGCTGCAGGCGACACCGGCGCTGCACAAAGTCGAACACACCTATTATGAATGAGATCCATACGCCACGTTAGCATTGTCGGTGAAAGCATGGAGCGCAATTTCATGAAGCATGGGGATGATGTCCCAGAGATAAATGGCACTGGGCGTGGATAGAAGAAGGTAGAGACGGCGAGCCTTTTGGCAGTTGGTGCAAGAAACTGAGAGAGGTTCTTGCACGTTTTTCTCGAGGAAGCTACTACTACTACTATATGCCAGCAGCGGTCAAAAAAGTGCTTGCTCATCATGTCATAGAGCAACTGCCCGTGCACTCAAACTTACCACGACGTAAGTTGCTTGCGGAGCAACTGTTAAAGCTGTTACAGTTGTCTATGACTGACCGTGTCTGCGAAATACGATTGTGCACATTTATTGCGGAACATGACTTGTAATTCACAATTTCTTAGCCACTGGTCACCCAATGTAGAAAACTAGCAGAAGTCAAAAAAGCGCTTCTCTCCAATCCCCCCCTAGTTGTATGGAATTGCAAAGACAGCAGAATGGATAGCAGAACCCCATTCCAGAAAAAATCCCTGAAAAGTGTAGGGGTTGTGAGGCAGGTTACCATACACTTTTGGGACATTAACCTTGGAAAGCTACATGCCGTGCCTGACAAAGAAAAGTGCAGTCCCGGGAGCGATGGAAGGGAGCATTAATGGTGCTGTTCTTCAGTGGCCCCAGAAGTTTGTCTCAGACAACTCATCTTTATTTCAGCAACTATCCTGAACTCCTAAACTACAGGCTCTGAATTGTAATGGGTCCTGAAGCCCACTCATTGAAGCCACCTCAAAACTATAAAGAGATGTGATCTTTTTCTACACCTTGGATGTGAAAGCGCTAAACTGGAATCTAGAGCTACCCAACAATCACAGCTCAAGCCCATATTTGAAACAATTCAAACAGATGTGGTAACTCAAAGGCTGCATCTAAAACTAGAAATTGTAGGGTGTGCTTGCTTGCGTCGGTTGCAGATGGGTCCGTTTATTATGAAACAATCTATTCTAACTACGTTGTCACCAGCAGTATTTTTCAGATGGAATCGCGAATCAAACAGTACCATCTGCTAACTGAAAATATGCCCCCAAACACGTAAATAAGCTTGATATTTATTTAGGGGGAAATGGCTAATTCAAAAGAAGTTTGTTGGCAGCGATCATTGTCAGTAAAAAAGCCAAAAGCGACCATTTGGTCTCAGTCTAGAGCCCTGCGTGGAGAAGCTGAATTGTGCTATGAGCAAGCTAGCCTAGCTGCTGTTGCTAGCCAAACTTTACTGATAGTGCCCGGAAATAAAAAACATGTTTTTTATTATAGCATTGAAGACAGCGACGCACCACACAAGCTTGAGTTTAAATACAATATTTAATGTGACATTATTTACTGTACGTGCAAGTCTTGAATTGCTTAAATGTATGAGGCTGCTAGTACACCACGGCACGATACGATAGTACATACTTTGCAACAGTCTATCCAGCCTAGCACATCTATGCACGTCGTATCCATGCGTCATTGCTAACGTGTGCTGACGTTGTGACATAGGCTAGCACTGAGTTCCCTTTGTTGACACAATGCACTTTTTGCCACAAAAACTTAAATTCAGGCCTAAACCGTGCAACGGAACGTAAATGAAAATTCAAGCAACTGAATTGCTACCAAGACGAAACTTTTGACACTGGCGTTGTCTATGTAGTCTAAATATTGATGGATCCTTAGGTGGGCAAAAATAAACAAGAATAAATATATGTGAGAGAACAAAGGTTGTGCCCTTGCCGAAGGCAAAGCACACCCCCAAAAATTATAATAACTAGAGAGGTGACAATTCCTGTGGAAATTGTAGGGTGTGCTTGCTTGCGTCGGTTGCAGATTGGTCTGTTTATTACCTGTAATTTTTTAGCATTCTCATATTGCATTCATTGATTAATAAGAACCCCTTTGAAGCTTATTCTCACAACGTTGTCAACGGCAGTATGTCAGATGGAATAACGATTCAAACAGTAACATCTGCTAACTGAAAATATGCCCCCAGAATCAGAAAGGGATTTGTTTGCCATGAAAGTTTGCACAGACAAGGAATTTGCTTTGGCAGGAAGGTGCATACAATAAACATATAGGAATCTTACATTTAAATATGTGGCCTAACTATACTAAGAGTACTTAAATTAGCAATGCTGAGTGGGATAGAATTAAAATAAAATATACAATAAAATAAGTTGCCTTAATTTACAATATAAATACAAATATTACTGGAGATACAAAAGCGTCAATAAGTTTGAGATTTATTTAGGAGGAAATCGCTCATTCAAAAAAAAAAGTTCACTGGTAGCGATCATTGTCAGTAACAACGCAAAATGCGATATAGCCCTGTGAGGAGAAGCTGCCCCGGTAAATTGTACTTCTACAGTATAATACTAAACTGTACAGCTGTGTTTATCTTGGTAGCGATTGCGTTGGTTGAATTCGATTTAACATTCTGTTGTACGGTTTAGGCTGAAATTAATTATTTTCATGACAGATTGACAAAGTTCAGGTTAGTAGTCAGATAGTTTCACCTATTGAAAGACTTTTGATTTAAGTAAGGGGAGTAGTGCCGAACATGTTCTGTCGCCGTTTGACTTCCTACGACTGTGTAGATATTTTTGTTAGCTAGACTAGCTATAATAGTGTGTATCGCGTGGCGTTGCAGTGAGCTACACTGGTTTGAAACCACAGGTAATTATAATTTCACCAACAAATCGTTTACTTGTAATCAAATGTCATAATAAATCCTACAACAAATTTTATTTTAACGATTGAAAACAGATGCATCATAGGCCGCTGTAGTATGTGTTGCCCGGGCAACAGAGGCTGATCTCATGATGCTAATGCTTCAGTGAAATAGTAGACTACTGTTTCCGAAAGTAGATGTACTTCCTCATATCAGCTTATATTATACATTACACTTCACAATTGTTATCACCCTGGCCTCTTTGCTTGTGGCGTTTCTGCAGCTGCCTTGCGGTAAAGCTATAGTTAGCCTAGCCATGTCCAAGAAGTTAATGAGCTGCTAAACTAATGTTCTGCTAGAGGTAGTCCAAGTGTCTTCATGACGTATAACGTCACGTCAGTGACTGTGGCTAACAAGTGAGCTACCGTTAGCTTCACTTTTCGCCACAAAAAGCAAATTCTTACTTAAACCATGCAACAGAACATAAATAACCTAAACTTTACAACCAAAACAAAACTTTTGACACTTACGTTGTCTATGTAGTCCAAATATTGACAGATGCTTAGGGGTGGGAAAAGAAATAATAATAATAAATATATATGAGAGAGCAAAGGTTGTGCTCTCGCCGAAGGCTTGAGCACACCCAATAAAACTAATAATAACAATAGGTTTCCTTCTTACAGAGGAATCCTAACTAGAAAGGTACATTTCCAGAAGAATATGTGTGTTTGCTGAAAGCAGTTGAAACAATTTTGTTTTGATGGCTTGAATAGTGAAGAAGGTTTTACAAACATGTTAAAAGAGGTATGTGCTTTAAAAGAAGGTGAGATTTTTTTTGTTTGTATATCTGTCATTGTTATGCATTGCGATAGTTTTTTACAGATGAAAAAGAATGCAAAAACAACTGGAAACTGGTTTTGAGCTTAAATCACAAAAAGGTTTGAGCACTTTTTCTAGCTCTCTAGTTAGATATAGTGATGAAGAGCGTTGGCCAATTGGATTGGTTCTTTGTTTCTTGTAACGTAGCAACCATTGGTCATCGTCTTTCTAACCTAGGATCTAGTTCTCTGTATCAACATGGAGGAGAAAATAATCATGTGTGCCTGCACACCCAGTCCTGTTCAGACACTGAATTTAAAGATTACATAAAATAATAATCCATGGTGGAGGGTTGCCGATGTTGTCGTTGTCCCTGGTGAGTTTATTATACTTTTTAATTCAATCTCGTCACATTACGTTATTTTGTTGTGCAACAGAAAAGGCTCACAACGCACTTGTTCCGGGAGTACAACGGCACTTAGGAATGCTTGGCTGGACCTGATGTTAGTTTCCCCCAGGATCACAATGACTCTTATTGAGTGACTTGTTGCCCTTGTAGGTTAGTTTTAACGAAGTTAAGTCTTGTACTCGCTGTGAAATATTTTACTGTTGATTGTTCTTCTACAGGAACAGTCCTGGACTTTTTGTGGTTCATGTTGTTTGAATTTGTAACTTGTATAACTGCATGCCCTTATGGGTCTTCCCTTTTGGCACTTGTTTAGTTTTTTCACAATGTATGCTTCATGTTTTGGCTGCTTGCAATGTTTAGGACTACCTCGTTGTTATGATCAGTGACTTATGCTCTTTTGTAAAGCTCTCTCTTGGAAGTCGCTTTGGATAAAAGCGTCTGCTAAATGCATAAATGTAACTGCAAAAGCTACTCCAACTCTGATTAAAATGTTGCTGCTTCTGCTGCAACAAGGCTGAACTATTGTGGGTAGTAGATAAGGTCATGTTACATCTAGCCAGCGGATCATATATGTCAAAGTGGTATTTGTACAGACTGTGTTAACACTGTAGGCGTGAATAATGCCTGTATTGTCGTCCATCTTTAGCGGAAGCGTAGCTACAGTTGAGAGAGGATTCAAAGGGAGATTTCCTGCAGTAATCTAGATACTGCTTTAAATTGAAAACGGAAACTATCTTTTGATATAAGTTCCTTAACCTCTGTTGTCAATATCGCCAATAAAAAGTAAATACTCTTCAGTTACGAAGCATTTGTTTGTAGCTAGGTAATGAACGTTAGTTATTACTGGAAGACCGTAGCTATGTGACCTGGTTTCGCCGTTATATCGGCAGCCATGATGACAGTAGGTGGACTGATACCCCTTTTCCACCAACGCATTTTGGGAGCCGGTGCCTAATCGCGAACCAGTTCTTCCTCTTTCGACAGACTGGGAACCGGAAAAGTGGTTCGTACGTGGTTCGCAACGAGCACCACTTCGGAGCTGGTCTAGTTTACGAACCAACAAAGAACCGCTTGGGGCGGGGTTACCGTGACCAACATAACGCTTTGGCCGCCATTGCAAAGTTTTTACAATTCATATTTCAGCTAAACGGTACTTGTAAATCAGAATCTGAATGAAAATGTATCGAGAAGTGGGCAGTGTAGTTGCTGAAAATGTGCTTATTTTATTGATGAAACTGCTCATTTGTAAATTTGCTCCGACTTTTATTATTCTCGATTGTAATGTAAACATTCGGGATGCGCGCGCAATGTGGCTGCAGAAAACCGGGAAAGATTAGAATTTTTAATGGCAAAAGGACCACACGGATAATACAAATAGTTAAATTTAAAAATACCAAAAAGGTCGAGGAGGACAGCCTTTAAAAGAGAAAGCGATTACCCATTGATCTGTCGCATCAGAATTTTGATTTGGGTCACGAAAGTCTTGACATTTGAGTGAGAATGTTGCCCGGTACAGACCGCATAGTCGAGTGGCAACCATGTCTTCGTCATGTCACTAAGTTCATAATTTAACAGTTCATAATTTTACAGTTTTACAGTCAATTTTACATTTTAAAAGTCGAGAAGGACTGCTTTCAAGAGATATGGGAATTCTGCTTTTAGCCAGCTGGTCACATTGTTTTTCTGATTTGTTAAAACTGGCCATGAGTGACACTGCGTCCCCGTTACACTGTTTTGACGTTAGCTACAGTCAGACTCGCTCACTGGCAGTGTGCACAATGTTGTGATTCACTCAATTTTACACCAGGAACGTCAGGGAGGACTGCCTAATGTAGATACGAGCCTGATGAAGATAGCCAGCATCTCGGATTTCTTTAACCAAGCCTGTTTAATTCGTCATTTGCCTGAGAAAGCGACCTCCGTTACCCAGGCTAGTTTTGGCTGATCACTTGGTCAGGCTATTTAAGGGTATCGGGGTCAAGTGACTTTTGTGCATAGACAAGTGAAACGTAAATGTATTTGTCCAAAGGCCAAGAGCCTCAAAAAGTTAATATCAAGCCCTGCAATCCAGTGGCCAGAGATATATGATGACCTGATCGACACTCCAAGTGTAATAGACCGGGGAGAAGTTCGTCTTTTACAACCAGGGAGTCAGGTGGCTGAGCGGTTAGGGAATCGGGCTAGTAATCTGAAGGTCGCCAGTTCGATTCTCGGCCGAGCCAAAATTATGTTGTGTCCTTGGGCAAGGCACCCTACTTGCCTCGGGGGATTGTCCCTGTACTTACTGTAAGTCGCTCTGGATAAGAGCGTCTGCTAAATGACTAAGTGTAATGTAAACAACTGAAATGCGCAGTTGAGACTGCTTGACAGTTGTGTGTCGTAGGGTGATAATTTGTCTATGGGTCAATGACGTATAAGGATTTTTAACAAGCCAATTTTTAAATACAATAAATATATTTTTTTATTGCATTTGTTCAAACATTAACAATGTTGTGTATGTATGAATTTATATAAAACAATTATTTAAACTATTTTTAGTGTTTTTTCATGTTCATGAATTGGCCATGACCTTTAAAAATGTCATGTGGTGCGACCGTGAAATATTAAATAAATTAACATATTTCCTTAACCTATTTACATTTATTTGTTAAGTTCTCAGTAATATGAAGTCTTTAGAAACTAATTATTTGGATTTCTTCTGAAATTCTATAGTTGTTGATATTTGTTTTTGTTCAATAACATCACAGTCACCTACCTACATGTAGTTAACATACGCATTTTTCCTATGAATTGCACAAAACTGAAAACAAATTCTAAACAATATAATTCCCTTCAGCATACTTGATCAGAGATTCATATTTTGGCCTCAGAAATGTCATATTGCATTTAGATTTTGATACAGTTATTGCCATTTCTGGTCGCACCACATGATGTGTGGTCGCACCAAATGATCAAAAATCAACATATTAGGAAACAATAATTTCCATGCAAAAATATAACAGATTTTTATTCAAATTTAACAGATTTTAGTAAAGCAAACATCATTTCGTCGTTTCATCCATGGCATTTTGTAAACATTTCATTTTCAAAACATCAAATTTTACTACTTCAACTTATTCTGACGGGACGATTGGGTATAGGCATTTCTTTAACCCCAGGAACTTTTGAACTTTTCCCAGTTAATTTTGCTCAACTTGGAGCAGCGAGAGGTTGCTGGCTCAGGGTATAAGATCACTGACTGACTGAAGTACAAAAATCAAAAACAGATCACTAACTGACATGCAAAAATCTAAAACAGATTTTTATTAAAATGTAACTGATTTTTTTCGGTGAAAGCAAACATTTAATTTTCATTTCCACAACATACCATTTTCATAAAAAATAAATTAAAAACTCTTCAGAGAAATTCATTCATGGCATTTTCAAAACATCAAATTGCTCCTTTTACTACTCCTACTCATTCTGCTGTGACCATTGGGATTGGTGTATAGGCATTTCTTTAACCCCAGGAACTTTCTAACTTTTTCCAGTCATTGTTGCTCAACTTAGAGCAGCGAGAGGTTGCTGGCTCAGGTTCTTTAAGGTGCCCTTCACAGCCATAATCTTGTCTGGAATCAGCTCATCATACTTTTGTATTGCCTCTTCGCTTATCCAGTGATGATGAATGCTTGATCCTGACTTTTTAGCCAGCATTTCATACAAATCCTGTGGAGTCTGCAGCTCGCCTCCTCGTAGAACGTATTAATCGGCCTCCCTCTTTACGGCACCACCAATACCGTCCGGGGCACCCTTTCCATGGGATCGTTCAGAATAGTTCCATGAAACATACTCAAATCCAGACAGGAAAGGTACGGTACTAAGCATGTAAAAGTTTGCTTTGTTCCTGTACTGTGTAACCGGTCCATCACTGATAACATGCAAAGCTGTAATCTTTGGGTAGGTTGCCCGTAGCTCCTTCAGTATGGGCTCCAAATGGGCCCATACTGCCCGCTCATCATGACGGAGGCTGTCTGACAGTGTTGCAAAGGATTTTGTGCCATGGACAGTGTAGAGGATAGCAGTGTGGATCGTGGCTTGCTTTCGACTGCCTCCAAAAAGATAAGCCTGTATCTCTGTGCTCATCTTGCATGCATAGTTCTCTGAGAAATCAAGGTGAAGAACCGCTTCAGAGTCAGTGAGATTTTGTTTAATGTATCGAAACTGCTCTGTTTGGTGGATCCAATTGAACTGATATATGGCTAAAGCTTCTAGCTTTTTTTGGAACAGCTCTTTCAATTCCTGTATTGGCCTGGTATGTGTGCGCTTTACAACGTTTGCAAAGGTTTTCTCTCCATTTGTTGAAGTTACCCGCTCCCATTTTTCCCAAGATACCGTAATACCGTCTGTCTCAGGAAATTCAACTTCGTCAAAGCAGCACTTAGGACAAACACGATCCATACATGCCTTATTTTTGGGGTCACATACAATGATTTTCACCAACTCTGAGATGCTGGTTGTCTTTAGCAGCCCTCTCTTGGCAAGTTTGTTCACCAACAGACGGATGTTTTCGTGTTCTGAACATGCACAGGTATCTCGGTCTTTGGACTTGGGCTCTGTAATGTAAAATGGCCGCCTTCGAACAAATTGTCTGTAAGACATGGACAGATGCTGTTCGACCTCAGTCTGATACTCTGTGTGGAGCTCAGTGAGGGGCTTTGTTAGAACTCTTCTTTGTACCTTCTGTTTATTTTTGGTGATGGTGTCTTTTTTCCCAGCTAAAAGAGTACTATTTTCGTCTCTGGACAAAAACTTGATAACAGCCTGCTTTCTCTCTCCTGACAGTTTCTTGCCTCCCCTTTGCTTGAATTTTTCACTTAGGCCTTGACTTTGTCTTGCCATCAATCTCTTCTCTCTCCTTCTACATTTATCCTTTAGTTTTCTCATTTCTGCCAGCTGTTTCCTCAGATACAAGACCTGCTTTTCTAGTGTTCCCTTCTCCTTCTGCAGTCTTTTGCTACGTTTCTTAGCTGAAGTATTCTTCCTCTCAACTCTCTCTGGCGTGGACGCGACTGGTGGATTAAAATCCTCATTAAAAGGTTCTGGGTCTAAGATAGGTAGACCTGCATTTTCTGATGGCTCTGGAGCTACAGCTACATCAGGCAGAACTGGCAGGGTGTTGTCCATAGATGGTGGTGTGAGGTCTGGCGGTGTGAGGTCTAACACAGCATTCGCCATCTTTTTCCTATCCCTATATGAATTGGATGCAGCCCTCCACTTCTCTCTCTGCTTCTTTTTCTCTCTACCAGACAGCTCACTTGAGTTAACATAGTGAATCTTTCCCTGCTCTTTTCTTCTCTGGTAGCTGAAACAGATATAATGTCATAAATCTACGGCGTAGTGTTTTCTTTTAGACAAATGACAGTAGATGAATATTTCAATGCAAAAATCCATGTCCTCCACACAAGAACAATATGTAGGTCATGGTGCTTTTCAATTTATTTTCTGCATTTTACAGCAAACCTTTCTTTTCTCCTGGCAAGGTACTGTGCTCTTGCTGCAGGGTCGGAATTGACGCGTTCCCTGTGGCGAGCAGTCTTTACCTTACTTGGCAGCGGCATCTGATAAAATGGATTAAAATATATTATTATTATTAAAATGTTATGTTTATGTATTTTTCTCATTATATTGTACAAATACTCATCATTAACCGTTGTCTCTGAAATACATGAAAAAATTGTGAAAAGCCTTAATCTTGTTTATTGAAGATTAAAATGAATTACTATTTGTATATAAACCATCAAAAGAATAGAAAAGCACAAAACTTGTCGATATTGGATATATATCAGTCTTGGAAGGCATAATTTAATGGTCGCACCACATGATATTTGGTCGCACCACATGATTTTTTTTTATTCAGTCAAATTTTACAGGCACAGCATTGGCCACCTAAATAAAACTAGCTAGTTTCGCGCAGAAGGCCACTACGATATTTCCTATCAAAACATCAATTTGTAAATATAAATTAACATTTATTGTCTTTTTGAGGTCATACCACATGACATCCAAAAGTGGAAACTACATACCAGCCATTCAAAAAGTTACTTTCTTCAAAAATGAGAGAGGGTTACAAACCTGCTTGTTGCTTTCAAGGGTAATTTGCAAACTGATGTATGATGCAACTTCCTGTCGTTCAGTGGAATTCAAAATAAAAGCTCCAAAATAGTCATTTCTTGATGGTCGCACCGCATGACATTTCATAAAATGGACATACTCGGACAAAGTTTGTTTGTATATTATAACAGAAATATCAATAAAAGAGTACTGTAATTTCATATAAGACTACAAAACACTTTGGAAATGATGCCAAACAGGGCAGAAAATGCATTTTAATACATTATGAGCAAATTTCCAGAAGTTTCCAAAATGGCACTCATGCCTGACCGGTCGCACCACATGATATTTTGACACTTTCAGTAACAATTTTTTTTTAAATGCCATATGATTTTTGAAAAATGAATGTGGTTACATAAAGTGGAGAGACACTAAATATAAATAGTGTTTTTTTCTATAAATCTTAACAATTTTTTACTGGAGAAAATGCAGTCGGACAGTAAATTTAGGCGTCATGTCATTGACCCCTATACAAATGGCGAGTTGAACAAACACGTCGGATGCGCCGTGTTTTTTATGCCGATGTAGGTTCGCAAAACCATGAGCAACAACAGCAACGAAACTTCCGCCATTGTTTATGTTGTGTTTGGCGCTACCGCGCTAGCGTTGCTGGGAAGTATGAGACGTATACAGTGACGTAATGACGTGGCTCTGTGATGGCTCTCCCCCGTGAAATAGCAAACCGGTTCTTAGTAAGCTCCGTTCTTGAGCCAGCTACGAACTGGCTCTAGCACCAGCTCCGAACTAGCTCCCGGTTCACTTTGGTGGAAAGGGGGTATGAGAAAACATATTTGTTAGTCAAAGCGAAGCGAGCGGATATCGTGGGAGAATTCCTACTGTGTTAGATTTACTGTTTCAAATTGAAAACTGAGAAGATATTTAGAGTAAAGACAAGTTACTTAACATATATGTGTTCAATATCGTCAATTAAAAGTAAAAACCTTCCAGTTATGAAGCGTTTGTTTGTAGGATTAACGCCAGCTGCACCAAGCACTTACCCCAGCCCCGGTTTGGCTGTTCGTGACGGTCAGCTATGACAGTTTTGAGCCTCGATTTTTGCAGATTTCTGTAAAACTTGCAAAAATAAAAATGATCTAGCTAGATTATGTACGCTTTAAGCTCCATGTACATACCTTATTTGGCCAATTGGGTTGGGTTGGAAAAAAAGCCTAACCGTTTTTAGTTATGAAGAGCCATCGCGCTAGCTCGATTATGAGAATAACAGAAATGTAGCTACAATCCACACCTCAAAAAAGTTAATTTAGACGCAAAAATGTACGTCCAATCTCAAAAATAAGGATATTTTCCGAGACCGAAGCCCTGCCGAAACAAGAGATATCCCTTATAAGTCTGTGCGGTCAAAAATATGACTCTACCAGCAGTTTCAAAAACTTGTTCCTTCTGCTTTCTCTGACGAAATTCTCTATATTTCTCACCAGATTTGCACTGATCTCTATGGGGCAAGAGTTGGACTTTGTCTAGCTTTCGTGGGGCTCTGAACAAATGTGTGAGTCTATTGGATTCCACAGACAACTGTCTACGACCAGCACATAATTAGGTGTCTATTGATCCAAAAATGAAGCATGAAGATTGAAAATTGTGGCAATGCTGGCAAACTAGAAATACTTTTTTAAACTGATTTCGAAGGTCCACTCCTATGGAGTCAAATTAGGGTCAATAATAATTTGCAGGAGCAGAAATAAGTTTGCATTCGTAAATAAGTGTTGTATAATGCAAATTATTTTTGACGCACACTTTTTTACGGATGCAAATCTTTTTCTGCTCCTGCAAATCTTGTTTCCTGCTAATCTTGTTCTGCTCCTGCTAATCTTATTCTGCTCTTGCTAATCTTGTTCTGCTCCTACTAATCGTTTTCTGCTCCTGCTAATCGTTGTCTGCTCCTGCAAATCTTTTGCCATGTCAAAATCGGGTCAAAAAGGTGTCCTATCAGCATGTTGCTTGTTGAGTAGCCAATCAGAATGCTGATCACCGACCATCCAATAATGGGGCGCCAAGTTCTCTGGAGTCATTCAACATGGAGGAGCCTGAGGCGAATGCATCAGTGACACAGGTGGGTCAATTACAGGTTAATTATATCACGGAACATGCCAACAAAGTTTTATAGTTAGCTACATTCATGTAAGACACCTTTGCGTGCATTCCAGAGTTTCTTAAGTTCCATAATTGGGTTATGTGGTCGCTGCTAATGTAAACACTTATCCTACTAATATGGGAAGAAAAAGGTAGGCTAGCGGAAGGTTGACTAGGTTCAGTTTCCAATCGGAATAGCTATAAGTGGTCACAAGTTAGAAAATAAGGTAACGTGGGCTACTTTATGCGATCATTAAACAAACTATTCTAGTGGAGTTTGTTGGCTCAAAAGCGCAGCCTTTTTGAGCTTGGATTGGATTCGGGTTGATGTGTGTTTGTCTGATATATTGTGGCCTTTCAAAATATTATTGTTGCAATTGACTTAACTGTAAATGTAGTGAAACACAGGTGATGGCAATGCATACAGAGAGCTTTTAAGAGTTTATAATTTGCGGAGGATGTAGGCAAGGCTATTATACAGAAATTGTTCATGGTATAATTAAATTAATGTATTTTCTTTGCAACTTTGTCAGGTGGGAGGTCATCTTCTCAACCGACTGCAGTCGAGATTGGAGCAGACCTCTCAATGAAAGCCCATGGATCTGGACATTTTGGAGTTCATTTGTTCAAGTGAAATTACTCATTGATAAACTGTTAACACTTCTCACTAGTCACTTTACACACTGTCACTTTCAGTCACTTGTTGCTCTTTCAGCTACTGGTTGCATCAGCAATATTGCACTAATTGTAGGACACACTTGTCTCAGGTTACCTTAGGTTGTATATTACATGTATATTGTATGTATATTACAGGTCTAGTATACCGTTTTGTATATTATTTTGTATATTAGGAAGTTTATTTTGTATTTTGGCTTATCATAGGTGTAATCTATGTTTTGAGTACTCATGTCACGTTATGCCAGGTTGTCTTGTCCTAAGAATTACAGTGCCCAGTCTGACCCTGTGTTGTTCAGTGCATCTGACAATAAAAGACTTGAACTTGAAAAACAGTAGACAAAAACATTTGGTCAATCCCTGAAATAACAGTACTAATCACTATACTATATACTACACAATACTAATCCTCTCAAGATGGTGCTATATTTATCACTAGTCTCATTTTAAACATTCTGTGTTGTGCGGTGGCAGTCTAGGCCTTACATTTAATGGGTAACTCTTACTTGATAGAGTAAGGTCAGCTTTATGTGAAATTGTTGGCAATATACATGCTGCATAACCAGTATGTAAGAGGAGAAACGTATTACTCACACAAACACACACTCTCAGAGCACAAGAGCAATGTGAAGGTTATGAATCGACAAAATAAGTTACTCAAATCAAACGTTTGATCTTATTGATGTAACCTAGACCAGACTGAAGCTTGGCTAAGAATCAGAGGTAGCTAGGAAAGGGGTCATGGACTCGGTATTCCCTGCTATGGGTTATTCAACAAATGAATGAGGAAGGAGACGGCCATAATGCACTTTATTTTCTGATGTCTTGTTTAAAGGTAAAGATTTAAATAGATGTACATCATTCATTAGGCCTACTTAAGTTAGTGTGGCAACAATTCCCATATAGTGCTCACACAAGCCACTAAGCAGCTCCAAAGCTGCGGTTCAGCTACTGTGCCTGCTACAACCGTACCACCAAAACCACACCGACCGTACCACAGCTTTGTCTCCTGTCCATCCTGAACAGGTACAGTAATCTGCAAAAAGTGTGTATTTCATGGACAAGTAAGACTGCACCCTGACAGTGACTGTCTACCAACTCAAATACTATTGAACAAAACATTAGGCTATATCACAACACAGTATCACATCGAAATAAAAAGGTATCTTTACCTGTTGGTATTCTAGCATTTTTTTTACATTATGAATTTCATTACGCTTCTTTGGTGAGACCTCTAGGTACCCTGTTAGCGTGTTAGCCATTAATACATTAATTTTCCAACATGAAATGCACAGTTTTACAGGTGTGTGTGAACAATTTAAAGTTTAAACTCAGTCTTGAAAGCAAATTTAGATTATGAAATTAGGCTGCTTGTTTGACTGTGGGTAACATTGAGAATGTTTTTTGACAATCTTACCAGACATCCCAAGTCTCCCGGAAGGTCAGATTTTGACACGGCAAAGGATTTGCAGGAGCAGAAAACGATTAGCAGGAGCAGAAAATGATTAGCAGGAGCAGAAGACGATTAGCAGGAGCAGAAGACGATTAGCAGGAGCAGAAAACGATTAGCAGGAGCAGAAAACGATTAGCAGGAGCAGAAACGATTTGCGGGAGCAGAAAAAGATTTGCATCCGTAAAAAAGTATTTGTCAAAAATAGTTTGCATAATAAAACACCTTTTTACAGATGCTAAACTATTTCTGCTCCTGCAAATGGTTTTCTGCTCCTGCTAATCGTTTTCTGCTCCTGCTAATGTTTTCTACTCCTGCTAATTATTATTGACCCTAATTTGACTCCATACCCTCCACTCTAAGCGTTTCAGTCAGCACTCTTGGCTCTCACATACACACCCATGTAAATCTTAGAAATGGTTTGAAAAACTTAATATATGATAATATACACATAATCAGTGATATTAAACAAAGTTTAATTGATATCTAAAAGCTGAATAAAAATTGTATATCAACATTTTAAAGTTTAAATGGTGGCTGTAGCTGAAAGAGACAGAAAAAGTTTAAGACGATTGAGAGGATTTGAAAAAAAACTCAATTGGAAAATTGATTTATATTAATTCAAGCATAAGAGGTACAAAGCTAAAAAGATATAGCACCCATTGCCTGAAAGTGCTGAATTTTTTGATAGCTGAACGATTTTAATAGCTGAAGATTTGAAGGCGCTGAAAGGTATTGCGGCAGGAATAGAATAATATTAATATAAAGAATATGAATAAGTTGAATAAAGATTAAAAGAACAATACTTGGAATGCTGAAGAGCAAGATATGAAATAAAAACGCGCAAATAAATCTATTGTGTCTATACAACGCTGTTTTCAACAGATTGACTAGATATCATTTGAAATGATAACGTTACTTGTTTTCACTTCTATTGTGGAAGCAAACTGGATTGAGTTAGGTGGGTAGAACGTTACAGCTTAGCAACCAAACTATATCTTGATTCAACTCAGCTTCAGTTAGCTAGCTCTAGATATCTTGCTGAAAAATAACCTGACAAAGATCTGGACAAACATGCATCGTGAACTGTAGATTTACATAACAACACGGGTTATTTTAATGAAACACAGTCAGGAACATGAAACAACGTTAGCCAATAAACTAGGCTAAATCATCACACATTCTACCTATGCTCTTGCGTTAGCAAGCTAAACTAGTTTACATGCCTACAGTCTGGGTGTTTTTGCTATCTAAATCAGCGTTAATAAAAAGCAGATGACCTAGAGTCTAGCTAACATTGACTAAACAGTCATGGCTGATGTTTGTCTATACCGTAGCGTAGAAGATCCCTGTGTAATTAGACCCTCGACACCACACAAAAGTGCGCCTGAAACCAAAATGGACATGTCATATCATTAACCCCAATACATGGGGAGGCTCAGTAGATGTCGTAAGGGGGTAGCGTTGGGGTGAAAGGGACGAGCCAACAGCCCACCAAGGTTAGCAAAGGTTGAGGCCAAAAAAGTGGTACTGGGATGGATGGGAAAGGTCAAAGCCCCCAGGGGCCTTTGATAATTCCTTTCAGTGGCTAAAGACATTTATTCATTGTTTTGAAACGGTAAATGTCTTTTATTCTGGTTTTGTTAACTCTTAACGTTTCTTTGTTCCAGCATTGGAAGTTTATTTGTTTACCTTTATGAGACGATACACATTCAAGAATAATTATACTCACCCCGTTTTACCTCTACCTCAGGCTCAGTGGAATGGCTTGACAGGGCAAATTATTATTAACAAGACAGATGGCTTACGGAAAGACTTTGACCTAGATGTCATCAGTCTAAAGGAGGATGGCGTGGAGAAGGTGAGCATTTATCTTACTTCAGTGTGTACTCTGATAGTAGATAATTTTAGCATTGAATTACTCTTGAGAACTTCACAAGAAGACGGCAACAACCACAAAATGGGTATGTTGACGCAACTACACACAGGTACAGGTATTTGTCTAGATATGAAATGTAATTCAAATGCTTTCTTTCTATCATTTTTACAAGACAATCGCGGGCAATAGTCGACTGAATAAAGTGTGGAAAAAGGTTTGTATTGTGGTTGTAAGCACTTTTTGCCATAGGTACTCAATATCAATCAAACTGTTCTATATGCTTAGGTAATTTGACTTATTGGATTTAGAGATATATATTTTCCTCACACTTTCTTTAGCGTTTCTTTCAGCTCCTGTCCTAAATGTGCTCTGTTTTGTTCCCAGAATTGTATATGCACGTATTCATTCCATGTCTTCTTTAGACTTTATTTCGATTTCTATACTTTCACAGGAAACTCACAATGTCAAATATTTGTACATGTTTTTTAGTGAAGTGCAGTTTTGATGATTGAGGTTATGTTTGTAGATTGCTGTATGGAATTCCAACACAGGCCTTAATTTAACTGACAGCAACAAGGACTTGTCCACAAATGTCACAGATTCCATGGCCAACAGAACCCTTGTTGTCACCACTATTTTGGTAAGAACATTTTTGACATGAATATGCTGGTCAAACATCTGCTTTTCATGTGGAATAGACAAATGCTCTGATTAATGTATATACTATGTCATCTTGCAGGAAAATCCATATGTCATGCATAAGAAATCAGATAAACCATTGTATGGGAATGACCGGTTTGAGGGCTACTGTCTGGACCTGCTAAAAGAGCTGTCCAACATTTTGGGATTTGCATATGAGGTCAAGCTGGTGTCTGATGGGAAGTATGGCGCTCAGAATGACAAGGGAGAGTGGAATGGCATGGTCCGAGAACTCATTGACCATGTAAGTCCTGTGACTGTGTTTTTGTTATTGGCATCTACTCCTTCAGTTCAGTTGCCATTCGTTTGGTATTGCATCTGGACCAAATGTAAGCCTTCTAGACAGTGGCCATTGCATCTGGACAAAACGTCAGCTTTGTGGACAATGGCTTATAATGTATAAATATGTTCAATGAGTCATACACATTGTGTGAATCAAGTACAGTCTAATTAAGTTTTTCTTCAATGTGTTATCTCCCTGCTCACCGTGTCAGGTGGCTGACCTTGCTGTGGCTCCTCTCACCATCACCTATGTGAGGGAGAAGGTCATCGATTTCTCCAAACCATTCATGACTCTTGGCATCAGTATCCTGTATCATAAGCCCAATGGCACAAATCCAGGAGTTTTCTCTTTCCTCAACCCCCTTTCCCCCGATATTTGGATGTATGTGCTGCTGGCATGCCTTGGTGTCAGTTGTGTGCTATTTGTCATTGCAAGGTAAATGGGCACTTGATAATTGCAAGTAAAACATTCTGTACACTGCATTGGTTGATATTAATATTATAATGCAATTTGAATTTTGCTGGATTTTCTGTTACATCAACCTACTTTTCTGAACTAAAGTAACTCAGTTAGAGTAACTGTGTCCTGGTTTGACTGCAGGTTTACACCATATGAGTGGTACAACCCTCACCCCTGCAACCCTGACTCAGATGTGGTGGAGAACAATTTCACTCTAATCAACAGTGTCTGGTTTGGAGTTGGAGCACTTATGCAGCAAGGTACTGCTTCCAAGAGGCTGAGTGGTATCTGTCATATATAATTACATCTCAAAAACCATTTAGGGTTTGTTAAAAGCATAAAAAGAAAGTAAAATCAAGTGACAACAACCCTTATGCCGCCAACGAACAAGGTGCTTTGTGATGTATGATATTTGAGGTACAGTAGACTATTGTTCCTAATTTTTTTCCATTATGACAAATCAGGTGAAGGACATATTCAATTATTTCATACTGTCCTGTGGTGTTGGATGGTGATCCTGTACTTCCCAGCCCTGTAGCTAACCCTTGCCCAAACTGACAAACGCCCGTGCAGAGCAATTGCAGCAAATGCTCTACTAATTCAGAACCCTGAACACTCCACCATCCATTCACTTGTACATTTTGTACATCTATTCTTTCTGCATAATTGTATTCATCCTATGGTCTGCACCTTTTTGTATCCACAAAAGTCTCTAGAGGTGAGGATTCCTTACTGAACTGCTGCTCCAAAAGTTTCTCTGTAGTTTTTTCTTGTCATCCTTGAGTGTTTAGGTTGGCACAGGTGCAGTTCAATGCTTGTAAAAAGAGTTTGACTTGATTAGAAATGTTAAAGTAAAAAAAATCTCAGCATGTTGAACTTATTTAATTAAGACCAGTGTACGTACACATTGTATATCTCTCCACCTTCAAGAGAAGGCTCAAGACGCACTTGTTCCGGGAGTACAACGGTACTTAGGAATGGTTTGTTGAACCCAACGCTAGTTTCCTCAAGGATCACAATGACTCTTGCTTAGACTGTTGGTCTTGTTGGTTAGTGGTAGCTGATTTAAACCGTTGTATTATATTTAATTATATTTTTATTGTTTTCCTACAGGTACACTTGCACTTAGAGATTCATGTTGTGTAATTGTAATTTGCTTAACTACATGCTCTTATGGTTTCTTCCCTTAAGCACTTATTTTTGGTTGTTCACAATGTGTACTTCTGTTTTTGGCTACCTGCAATGCTTTGGGGCTATCTTGTTGTTATTATCAGTGACCTATGCACTTTGTAAAGCTCTCTCTTGGAAGTCGCTTTGGATAAAAGCGTCTGCTAAATGAATAAATGTAAATGTAATGTATATGTAATGTCAGAATCAGAATGGGATTTATTCGCCATGAAAGTTTGCACAGACAAGGAATTTGATTTGTCAGGAAGGTGCATACAATAAACATATAGGAATCTTAAATTTAAATATGTGGTCTAACTATACTAAGGATACATAAACTAGCAATACTAAGTGGAATACAATAAAATATAAGTGGGCATAAAATAAAATATAAGTTGCCAATTTACAATATAAAACATGATATAAAATACAAATATTACAGGAATTGAATGTAGTGCAAAATGTAAATAGTTTTAAGACATGAAGTCATTTAAAGTCAGTGTGAGCTCTTGGCTTTGTTGAGGAGGCCAACAGCGGAAGGGAAGAAACTGTTCCACACTGTGTGTGGCATGAGGTTTTGGTCCTGATGGACCGCAGCCTTCTGCCGGAAGGGAGTGACTGTCAACCTTGTTACAGACAGTTACATAATAAAGTGATTTTAGTGCTGTCAGTTTAACGCGTTATTAACAGCGTTAAACGCAAACCCATTTTAACGTCATACATTTTTTATCGCACGATTTACGTTTTTTTGGTCAAGCAAACTTTTTAGTTTTTTTCACATGCTGTTGCAGCAACTACTGACGTTAGCAAACCTACAACACCACACCGGATCTAGCTAGACCGAAAACAAAACAACAGGCAAGCTGCACACACTTGTTTGGGCTTGCGAGCTGGATAATTAGGCTAACATTATGCTTTGAGTGGATGACGAGCGGAAGACGCCAAAATGGATGCCAACACAATTCTGAATGTACTTGCCAAATGCCAAATGGTTCCATTGACAAGACCAAAGTGATCTTTCTGTTTTGTCGTTGTGAACTGAGCTATCATAGCAGCACGTCCGGTCTGAAATACCACTTGATGGCAAGCACACAGCTGATGCAAATTCTCCGCCCCCCGTCAAAGTCAAGCGATTGCAAAGTAGTTTTCAATAAAAAAATTAAAAAAACATATACACTAAGCAATCCGATCCACTTTTCAATGTTGATAAGAGCATCAAAATGAGAAAAGATAATGGGACAAAAAGAAATCCATGGACATTTAGAATAGATAAAAATGTGCGATTAATTGCGATTAATCGCGAGTTAACTATGACATTAATGCGATTAATCGCGATCAAATATTTTAATCGTTTGACAGCACAAATTGATTTAGGTGTGTGTGTGAGTGAGAGTGCCTACTCATCCTCTGATGCATCAGTGGGTGTGTGTGTGTGAGTGCTTACTCAACCTCTGATGCCTCAGTGTGTGTGTGTGGGTGTGTGCCTACTCATCCTCTGATGCCTCAGCGTGTGTGTGTGTTTGTGTGTGAGGGAAAGTCTGTGTGACTCATCAGGTGGAGGGTCCTCTCTCTAGGTACAGTAGTTGACTTTGTCAAGGACTTATGCAACACTGCTATTGTGTCAGCATCCCTGTGGAGGGGCAGGTAGTGTGGATTACACACACACACACTCCCCTATACCTATGGGAAAACACACATGGATTTGGCAAAGCATCACGAAAGCTTGTCCCTCTCTGTGCCAACCTGACTCCGCCACGCCTTTCCCACCCATGCCGAGAGAGACAGAATTTTGAATGTTCAACAACTTATTATAAGCTTTGAATGTCAGATCATTTTGAGACCATATTGAATGAATAAATATATTGAAGTTTGTAAGTTTATGGGCTGTTAAGTCCCATTAATAAAAAATAATTATACATAAATTATGTAGATGTATTGATAATGTAACATAGTTGTTAAGTTGTTGTCTTTTAATAGCTTGGCTTAGTTACACTGACATTCTGTGACTGTTTTTTCTTTTTGTGGGGTTCACCAGAGCTTTGTGTACATTATATAACCCAAACCTGAATGCTCTGCTATACCAAATTGTGAGAAAATTGAAAATTAGATTAGATTCAACTTTATTGTCATTGTACAGAGTACAGTACTGAGGCAACAAGATGCAGTTTAGCATCTAACCAGAAGTGGAAAAACAGCAAGAAGTGCAGAGCATGGCATGTGTAAAGTGCAATAAGTGAACAAATAGACAGTAAATACAAACAGCAATTGGGACAAGAATAGCAGCAATGAATAAGAGGTGTAAATAAGTATGCAAAGTGCAGGTGCAATGTAGTAGTGGTATAGTGCAATGTTCAGTGCTGCAAGAGTGCGTGATGACAGTCAAGCCAGGATGGAGGGGGGGAAGTACAGTCACTGGTGGGGGGCTATCCCTGTTGAGTTTAGTAGAGTGACAGCCGTAGGAATGAAGCTGCTCCTGAACCTGCTGGTCCGGGAACGTAGGACCCTGTAGCGCCTCCCAGAGGGGAGGAGGGCAAACAGTTTGTGGCTGGGGTGAGAGCTGTCCATTTCGATGCTGTGTGCCCTCCGCAGACATCTCTTGCTCTGGACAGCCTCAATGGTGGGGAGTGAGGAACCGATGATGCGTTGGGCAGTTTTCACCACCCTCTGCAGTGATTTGCGGTCCGCGACAGAGCAGCTGCCATACCACACTGAGATGCAGTTCGTAAGAATGCTCTCTATGGTACAGCGGTAGAAGTTCTCTAAGATCTGAGGAGACAGATGGGCCCTCTTTGGTCTCCTCAGAAAGAATGAGAAGGATGAGATGTTGAGGGTCCAAGAGAGGTCCTTAGAGATGTGGACACCCAGGAATTTGAAGCTGGCGACACGCTCAACCTCCATCCCGTTGATATGGATGGGGATGTGTGTGCCAGCTTTTTTCCTGAAGTCCACAATCAGCTCTTTGGTTTTTATCCAGAAAAAGTATTTCCTATCTAGAAAAAGTATTTCCTATATTTTAAATACAAAATGTATTGTATTTTGATACATTTTCTGGCACTAGTACGTTTATTTTAATACATTTATTTGAGGGGTATTTTGCATTAAAATACATTTTGATGTATTTTTGCCTATCTCTGTGTGTATGCACACAGGCAGTACCTATTCCAAAGCCCCTGTGCGACTGAAGGAAAAACCAGCGAAAAGCACAATACAGGGTACTGGCATAAACCTGAAAACTAATAGAATGATACAACTAACTAGAAACACGCACTAAACTAACACAGAACAGTTGACAGAAATGAAATACATAACCATAAAACCTGTCAAACACAGAAACAAACGACTCAAAAACAGTCGGACATGGGGGTGTTCCATCAACGTAGATTAAAGTAGGCTGCAGGTTCACAAGCCTCTGTATTACTGAATCCTCTCCTTCAGGCTTCCCCAATGTAATAGGTGCAATAGACATGTGCATATCCAGGCTCCTGGAAGACTTAGGGGGGTGACCACCTGGTGCCCCCATGGTTGAAAAAGCATTGCTAAAATGCCCTCTAGAGTGGTAAAAACTAGAGTGCCCATTTGTTTGCCTCTACATAATAAATGATAGTGTGCCCTTTAGATCTTTTTTAATAACATGTCTTAATGAGTTCCTGTCTAGTGAAGAAAATGTGATGCTGTGGCCTATAAGGTGCCCTTACAATGGCCTAAACTTGACTTCCCGTGCCCTTTCTTACAATGGAAAAGGGTGCTATTATGAAGTGCCCTTTATGCCGCCCCTACTTGACAGTGTCCCAATTGATGCCCTTTCCAGAAGAGAAAATTAGTTCAGTCAAGACAATCAGGTATTAGATTTGAGCATTTATTGTTACATGACATGGACATGTAGATTTACTTTGGCGGAGTGGATGATCTAAGGGAAGCACTCCCTGCCTCCTCGATGCAACACATACATACATGACATATGAGGCAGGGAGCAATAGAGATATAATCCCCCTGTTGGATAGATACACAGACAGCATGGGGGAGAAGGGGACGGTGGAGGGTGGCAGCAGCACTGATCATACAACGACCGGGGTGAGTGTGTGCATATCCGCGCGTCTTTTAAAGGCGCCTTATCGGACGTGGCCCAATGGATATGCGCTGCTTCATGGGTGTGGTAGTGGGAGGAGTAAGGAAGGTGGAGTAAGACGCCTTACGTCCCCGATCACTGACTGACACGCGCTGCCCGATTGCCCTGCCAGAACTAGCTGCGCTTATTTCAGTCAAGACAATCACGTATTAGATTTGAGCATTTATTGTTACATGACATGGACATGTAGGTTTACTTTGGCGGAGTGGATGATCTAAGGGAAGCACTCCCTGCCTCCTCGATGCAACACATACATACATGACATATGAGGCAGGGAGCAATAGAGATATAATTCCCCAAACACACGCCACCACTCCGCCATGCAGACTATGTGTAGAGCGGAGCGCCGCTGCTCCTGAGCCACAGGAGGACCCCCTGACATCCCACTACGTACGTACTAGTGGCAAAAACAGCGTTTTATGGATGCGGGGGTCATGCTAACATTGACGATGACTAAGACTATGTGTGCATATCCATCGTGTTACATACCATCTGATGTGCGGTTTACCGAGCAGTCCCACACGCACATCCCGTCCAGACCCGGCGCTGGACGGAAGGTGAACCTGCGACAAGCCAAATACACCGACCATCTCCCCGGTACCCTTCTCATCCGACATCGGGCAGACAGCTACCTCCAGAGAGCTGCCCCTCTTTGCGCCCGTCAGCAAACCCATCAGGATGTACACAAAGGCAGCATGTACGCCGGAACACGAAGATATGCTTATCTAGTGAGAATGACTAGTGTCAGCAGAGCACCTGCTGTTCCCTGGCCGGTATCCAGGGTGTCTCCGCAGATATCTTGACTCGGCCGCTGGATTCTGATTGATTGCTACCGAATCAGAGCACGTCTGCGGATCACCAGTGCTGAGCCAAGATCTACAGGGACATTCTACAATGCTTGTGATCCGGTAACCTCTCATCCATACAGGGCAGAGTTACAGCTGTCTCTAGAGACCCATTCCTCTAGCGCCCGTCGGCAACCCCAAAGATGTACGCGAGGCGCATGTTGTACCATCAGTGTTCCTATGTGAGAATGAGATAAACAAATGTGTCGGCAGAGCACCCGCCGTTCCCTGGAGTCCAGGGCATCTCTAGAGATATCTCGATTCAGACACTATGGATTCTGATTGATAGCTACCAGATCAGAGCACGTCTGCGGATCACCACGCCTAAACCGAGATCTAAAGAGATATTCTACTGTTATGGGTTAACAAGCCGACCCAGTCACCATCTGCAATGCAGGCTCGTGTATTGACACACTGCGATTAGTCCTTTGACCACATGGCCGCAAGCTCATTCACGTCAAGCTCATAGATCTCTGGACTCCTACGATGTCCAGGGAATTGGGGCGTACATGGCGCTCGTAAGCCGAGGACGACCAGTCCCCATCATTTCAGCGTGGCTAGGCACTTGGAGATGCCCAGGTGGCAGCCCCAATCCGGAAGCTTTGCGATGTATACCAATCCTGGGACAGCCCACAGCGAATCGTTGAGCGAACCAGGATTTCGTCATGGCCTTGCCGGCATCGGTGACAACAGGGACACGGAAGGCGGGACTCGGAAGGCGTCACCCCGGGCGACACCGCGTGACATAGGAGAGTGGACAAAACGCAGTTAGATCGAAAAATCACAATAGAGGCACCTTGCAAAGTATCAGGTTGGAATGTTCAGGACACTAAACGTTCACTGCACAATAGTGGTGAATTCCCCACACCGTGAAACATTAAAAGGTTGTGAAAACACTGACTCGAGTGTTATCGCCGTATAGGGCCTATAGTACCCTTGTTCAGTCGGACACCAGTAATTTGAAGAGCATAGCCCTATGACAAGCAATGTCACGGAAGGCTCACATAAGTGGCCCTTGACCAACATAACCCTCAGTGGCCTATGTGCAAGATGGGTAGATGATAGTAGACGTAATCTTGATCCGAATTCTGCTCTCTTGGCCCGTTCAGCAGCTTGCTGAGGGCTCCAAACACCTTAATTGAACACCCCGATACCAGTGTGTAACACGTCTGCGCTGTGCGCTCATTGCCCCTGCTTAGACCACAAAGTTGCATCCTTCATCCATCAGTGTGGATTGAAAAACGTCCTCATGTATTCGCCGGCAGACAACATAGGCCCTACATGTGCACCGCGCACTCACCCCGGCCTAAGGTCTAGCACCATCCAAGAAATGGCGGCATGCTTGCCAATCGGAACTCCTGAAATTAAAAAGACAGTGAGCCACTCCGTCTCTATAGCCTGAAAGAATGCGGTGCGCAATGAGATTCCCACACTCTGGTCCAAGTGAGCAGTCTGACTAGATTGATATGCACAGACCTCCTTATGATGTGGACCTTGCTTCAATATTATAACAGTAAACTTTTCCTACGCAATAACAAGCATCACGATGGAATGCAATTCGTGTAAAGCCGTGAGATACGTCTCAAGAGCCAGGAAGTAACCCCGTGGCCACAAGGCCTTGTCCGAAGAGCTCGATAACCCCCAACCTAAAGAGGCAGCCGCGTCGATACGAAAATCGAGGCGGAGGACAACTCCACGGAATCGTGATAAAAGAACCGACGCCGCGCCAAAGGCTGCACAGCCCACCCAGAACGTATATCCGACCGCACCAGTCAGCATCATGAAAACTAGCACGGGTTGAGAAGTCCAACGGACGGGACACGAACTCTGGGGCACGATGCATGCATAGAAGCGGTGCCCGAGCGGCCACAACGACGCAGAGGACACGCTCCGAGGGTAACGACGCCCGCATGAAACGCTATCAGGAAATGCCGAGACACCTAGAGGCAGCGCGGGTGGAGATCACGGAACATCTTGACAATCGTCCAGCAGGTGCACGATGCCGACTGGTGCTCATTACCAGGATCCAACATGGAGCCACCGACAGCGTGTCGATGTGTGCGGGCCGCTGCGGCGGCCGATACCACCGAGAGTAGGCTACAGCTGCCGCCCACCGACGCCAATTAGGTGCCACTGAGAGGCATGCAGCAGAATGCGCGGACCACCGGTCGTTGACCTGCAGGCAGCCTGAGAAATAGCTGTCTACTTGAGATGTGAATGCCAGAGTTAAATCCAGTCCTTCAGAACAGACAGGAGGGACCGTTGCAATCGTTTGGTTTCTCGTAACTGATAACCTATGTACTCGCGGTGAATCTAAATATTGGCACTCGGAATAAAGCGTCTGCTAAATGACCAATGTACCGCAGTCACATTAACACTGACGATGTCAGTCGTCCCAACCTGCAGAGACCCATTTCCGGGTGGCGGCTTCTCCCACCGGGAACTCCCGGGAGACGTGGAATGTCTGTATCGGAGTATATTGAGTAGCCTACTATTGGATTCAGACCCCGAAAATGATTGTTCGACTGCAATTTGTAAATTTAAATATACAGTATATATGTTTTACCTCCCAAAAAATCCCAGACCTTGTACAATGTATTTATGTATTATTTTCGCCCCTACCACTAGTAACTTCAGGCACTTGTTTAGTTTTCCACAATGTATGCTTCATGTTTTGGCTGCTTGCAATGTTTGGGACTACCTCCTTGTTAAGATCAGTGACCTATGCTCTTTTGTAAAGCTCTCTCTTGGAAGTCGCTTTGGATAAAGCGTCTGCTAAATGCATAAATGTAATGTAGTAACACTAAATCAACACTTGGTCCAAGGGTTCTTCCCAAACTACCTCAGAAAGGCGGGGTTAATCTCATTCAGTTTTTATATCAAATACGATTCAATATAGTAGTGCATTTGTACACGCGGTGAATCTAAATATTGGCTTCTCCCGCCCGGAACTCCCGGGAGAAGTGGAATGTCTGTCTTGACAGTTTCAAAGCATGTATGCAGATAGACGTACTTTCATGCGATGGTGCAACAGTACCCATCGACCCACTAGACTATAGCCACAGCGTAGGGGCACTCTGACGGCCCATCACACGTCAAATACACCCGCAACGATTTGCATAGCCACACTCCGCACATTAGATGCGTGAGTCCAATTATCCCCACGCTCCCACAGCATGAGTACGGTGGGGCCCACAGCTTGCTAGCTTGTTCCTTCCGGCAAGTACGTAGCATGACACTCGTAGCTAGCAACGCTAGACGCTGGTGTTTACCGTTACGGTACCCTCTTGCCAGAAGGCCTACATGTTTTGCCACACCAGCGTAGTGCATAGAGCTAGATAACCGGACGTTCATTTGAAATGTCCGAAGTCACACATCCGAGATGGTAGTCTACGCTGTGGGCCCACACACGACGACAGACAGATACTGTGACGCTACTCAACTGGTTAACCGATAATATAGGGATACCATATTTCACCTTAGTATGTATTTGACGTTTGAAGTAATTTGGCTGCCTTAACATCTGCCCGGAGACAGCAAACGAATTTAGCGTCTCTGGCTAACTGCTCAATTACACTTTCTATTGATCAGTGCGCACCCCTGAAATTAAGAAAATTACAATGAACAATATTGGCAAGCTGTTACGTAAGCATCGGCTAATACATTCCTGAAATCCGAGTATTCCGTTGCACAGCGTATACTACTGAATGCCATGGCAATCGAGCAATACAATCCATTTAAAGAGCCGCAGATACACAACCCTCTCATTCGGGTACGCCATTCCTGATTACCAGCCGGTGGTGTCCTAAGACACGGTACCACGTCATTCCTCCCCTGAAGTCAATGCGAAGTCGAAGGCCACGTGAGCGCCTCCGAAGCAGTACCGGGGATCGGCGGATCCACCGCTGTCGTCGACCCCTCCTCCAGCGCGACGACCCGAGCACTCGTTTCCGCCAGAGACCTCGACGTCCAGAGGGGCCAACAGCACCGGGTCTTCCTCCCTGGACCAGAGCATTCTCAGCGGGCACCGTTCGGGAAGCGAAGGAAGGAGAAAGGAGCGGCCTTGCAGCACTCCACGAACGTGCAGTTCATCATGATTACACTCAAGGAAAGAGACACGACCAAGACATAGTAGAGTCCAGGATGCGTTGAACCGCCAATCCTGGTAGTAAGCGATCTTTGAGCCGACGCGAGTTACGCCGGGCCTGGCTACCTGCATCGTCGCAACCGCCGTCGGGGTGGTTCTCAGAGGCTGCGAATCCAGGCGAATGCCCGAAACCTCCCGAAAACACCCCCAACAACAACAGGTCACACCCGGATCGCAAGAGCCGGACACAGCAACACAGGCGAAAGCATCAACCGACAATGCAGGAACACAAACACATTGGCAGCAGCACTGATCAAACAACGACCGGGGTGAGTGTGTGCATATCCGCGCCTCTTTTAAAGGCGCCTTATCGGACGTGGCCCAATGGATATGCGCTGCTTCATGGGTGTGGTAGTGGGAGGAGTAAGGAAGGTGGAGTAAGACGCCTTACGTCCCCGATCACTGACTGGCGCGCGCTGCCCGATTGCCCTGCCAGAACTAGCTGCGCTTATAGGCTGTGCCCTACAGTCTCCCCTACAATGTTTAAGATTCCTATATGTTTATTGTATACACCTTCCTGCCAAAGCTAATTCCTTGTTCAAACTTTCATGGCAAACAAATCCCTTTCTGATTCTGATGTGCTCACCAGTGTTGGGTATAACGCGTTGCGTTACAGTAGTCAGACTACTTTTGTTAGGTAACGAGTAACTTAACGCGTTACTTATTTACATTTAGCAGACGCTCTTATCCAGAGCGACTTACAGTAAGTACAGGGACATTCCCCCCGAGGCAAGTAGGGTGAAGTGCCTTGCCCAAGGACACAACGTCATTTGGCACGGCAGGGAATCGATCCGGCAACTTTCTGATTTCCCCGACTCCCTCACCGCTCAGCCATCTGACTCCCTATTTAATTGAATGAATCCGTTACTAGTTCCTTGTTCAAACAAGAAACGCGTTACTTAATTTAGTCCTTTGGTCGAGAGCACTCAGCATGTAGCTAAAAATCCAGGAAAGTTGAGGCTACTTTTCGCTAGGTACCTACGAAAATGTCTTAATCTGCTAGACAGGTGGGTTCCCCTTCGTTCTTTTGGTGCGCAGTCTCACAAGCCCAATATACCCGGCGTCATGGAGCCGACCAGCTAAATAGTTATTTAAGACTTGCATGTACAGGCCTACGTAATGTCACATTAAATGTTGTATTGAACTCAAGCGTGTGTGATGTGTTCCTGTATCGTTCAGTGGTTTCGGTTTAGGATTATATTACAGTAAGTAAAATATTCCGGTTCAGTACATAAGTGAACACCATTTTGCTACCATATACCTAGCTATAGCTTAGCTTCGTTTAACTCCTGGATTCAAACCTAGCCCTTGTAGAGCTAGCTAACTGCAAAACTTTTGCCTGACATTTTACAACATTATTTATTGATTAAAGAGTTTTTTTTATCAAATAACTTCATGCCAATATTGCTTGTCATTATAGTGGATTATTTCCTTGATCCGTCTTGCTGTAAAATGAGGATTGATCATGTTACATGCGATTGACACTTAATATTCAGTACAATATGTGCTATTGCTGAGGTCAACCCATTAAATGTGCCTTCTGGGCATAAGAGTGACCAAGGTGAATTGTCTTAGAAATAAAATACTTTTCTTAATGTAACGCAAAAGTAACTCAACGCCTTACTCTCTACAGCAAGTAACTAAGTAACGTAACTAGTTACTTTACAAGGAAGGTAACTAATAACTGTAATTAGTTACTTTAAAAAGTAACGTTACCCAACACTGGTGCTCACAAGGAAATGGTTTCCCAAAGTGAGGCTGTGACGACACGAGAGGTGACATCACATACATTCATACACATTTGATAAGATTTAGAATTTCTGGGACATGCACAGGTACGGGCTTATTGATGCTTGGGCAACAGTCTTTTTGCCCTGATTGGCTGATCTGCCTCTCTGAAGAAAGAGCCTAAAAAAACGTTGTTTAGTTTTTGTGGCTGCATCAATACGATAAGCCCATCATTAGTCAGAATCAGTGTTGGGTAACGTTACTTTTTAAAGTACATTTATTCATTTAGCAGGCGCTTTTATCCAAAGCGACTTCCAAGAGAGAGCTTTACAAAGTACATAGGTCACTGATAATAACAACAAGATAGCCCCACAGCATTGCAGGTAGTCAAAAACAAGAAGTACACATTGTGAACAACCAAAAAAATAGTGCTAAAGGGAAGAAACCATAAGAGCATGTAGTTAAACAAGTTACAATTACACAACATGAATCTCTAAGTGCAAGTGTACCTGTAGGAAAGGAAATAGGATTAACTAAAATAGAATACAACAGTTTAAATCAGCTACCACTAACCAACAAGAGCAACAGTCTAAGCAAGAGTCATTGTGATCCTTGAGGAAACTAGGGTTGGGTTCAGCAAACCATTCCTAAGTACCGTTCGTTGTACTCCCGGAACAAGTGCGTCTTGAGCCTTCTCTTGAAGGTGGAGAGACAGTCTGTGTCTCTGATGGAGGTGGGGAGTTGATTCCACCACTGAGGGGCCAGGCAGGAGAAGAGCTTGTGCTGAGACCGGGCGGTCTTGAGAGGTGGGACCACCAGGCGGTTGTCTGAAGAAGACCGTAGGTGGCGGGTGGGGGTGTAAGGCTGCAGGAAAGACTTGATGTAGTCGGGCGCAGTCCCGTTCACTGCTCGGAAGGTCAGTACCAGGGTCTTGAATCTGATGCGGGCCGTTATTGGTAGCCAGTGAAGGGAGATGAGGAGCGAGTTAACGTGGGAGCGTCTGGGTAGATTGTAGACCAGGCGGGCCGCTGCATTCTGAATCCTCTGAAGAGGGCGGGTTGCGCATGCTGGGAGACCGGCGAGCAGCGAGTTGCAGTAGTCCAACTTGGAGAGGACAAGTGCTTGGACAAGCAGCTGGGTGGAGTGCTCAGACAGGTATCTCCTGATCTTCCGGATGTTGTAGAGGGTGAATCTACACGACCGGGAGACCGCAGCAATGTGGGCCGTGAGGGAGAGCTCGTCATCCATGGTAACCCCAAGGTTCCTGGCAGAGGATGAGGGGGTCACCGTCGCAGATCCCAGGGTGATTGAGAGGTCATGGGAGATGGAGGTTTGGCCGGGATGATGAGAAGTTCCGTTTTGGCAAGGTTCAGCTAGAGGTGGTGCTTGGTCATCCAGGCGGAGATGTCTGCGAGGCAGGCCTCAATCCTAGCTGAGATCCCCGGATCGGTCGGGGGGAACGACAGGTACAGCTGCGTGTCGTCAGCGTAGCAGTGGTAGGAGAAGCCATGGGAGGTGATGATTGGTCCAAGTGAGGTGGTGTACAGAGAGAAGAGGAGGGGTCCAAGGACTGAGCCCTGTGGGACACCAGTGGAGAGCTGGCGAGGGTCTGACAGTTTGCCTCCCCAGGAGACCTGGTAGGATCTTTCCGACAGGTAGGATGAGATCCACTGCAGTGCAGTGCCAGTGATGCCCATCTCAGAAAGTCTGGAGAGCAGGATCTGGTGGTTAACCGTATCAAACGCC
This sequence comes from Hypomesus transpacificus, assembly GCF_021917145.1. NCBI lineage: Eukaryota > Metazoa > Chordata > Actinopteri > Osmeriformes > Osmeridae > Hypomesus > Hypomesus transpacificus. Next base: position 479,563 of record NW_025814037.1, on the reverse strand, counting down.
GCAGAAAGGTCCAGCAGAATGATGACGGATGACCTGGAAGCCGCTCTGGCAGACTGGAGGGCAGTGGTGACTGAAAGGGGGGCAGTCTCTGTGGAGTGGCCGGCCTTGAAGCCCGATTGGTTGGGGTCGAGCAGGTTGTTCTGAGAAAGGAAATTAGACAGTTGGTTAGATACAGCACGTTCAATTGTTTTAGAGAATCAGGGTAACAATGATACCGGTCTGTAGTTCTGGAGGACGGCAGGGTTAAGGAAGGGTTTTTTGGGTAGAGGGGTAACTCTGGCCTGTTTGTAGGCAGAGCGAAAGGTGCCAGAGGTAAGAGAGGAGTTTAGAACATGGAGCAGAAAAGTTATGATAGAGGGGGAGATGGTTTGAAAGAGAGGGGAGGGGACAGGATCAAGGGGACAGGAGGTGGGGCGATGAGAGAGAATGAGGTCAGAGAGCTCTGCCTCGGAGAAAGAGTTTAGACATTTAGTTGGGTCAGTAATGGAGGGTGAGGGGGTAGGAAAGGTGGGTTTAGGGAACTGACTGCTAATGTCGGCGACTTTTTTCTCAAAGAAGGAGGAGAAGTCGTCTACTGTCAGGGTGGAGGGAGGGGGTGGGGGAGGTGGATTAAGAAGGGTGGAGAAGGTAGAGAAAAGTTTGAGGGGGTTTGAAGCAGATTTAATTTTGTTAAGAAAGTAGAGGGTTTTGGCACCAGTTATGTGAGAAGAGAAGGATTTAAGGAGGGAGTGATACTTATCAAGGTCCAGACCGTCTTTGGACTTGCGCCATCTACTCTCAGCTGCTCGAAGGGTGGACCGTTCTTCACGAATAACATCCATAAGCCACGGGCAGGGGGCAGAAGATCATGCAGGCCTGGTTGACAGGGGACAGAGAGAGTCAAGTGATGCAGTTAAAGTGGTTAACAAGGTGTCGGTGGCAGTGTTAGTGGGGTGGGACGAGAACTCGTCAATGGGAGGGAGGGAGGATGTTACAATAGAGGAGAAATGGGAGGGGGATAGGGAGCGGAGGTTGCGCCGGAAAGTTGGGAGGGGAGGTGGGAGGGGTTGGAGGGAGAGAGACAGAAAATTGGATAAAGTAGTGATCAGAAATGTGCAGTGGGGTTACAGAGGTTAAGTCAATGATACAGTTACGTGTCAGGATGAGGTCTAGCTGTTTGCCTGCCTTGTGGGTTGCCGGTGTGCTCAGCAGTGTCAGGTCGAAGGAGTTCAGGAGAGACAAGAAGTCGACAGCCTGCGTTCCTTGGAGGTGGATGTTGAAGTCCCCAAGGACTATCAGGGGGGTTCCATCATCTGGGAGGACGCTGAGGAGCATGTCCAGCTCCTCCACAAAGTCGGCTAGCGGTCCTGGTGGGCGATAAAGAACAATTAAGCATGCTTTGATAGGATCAGTTAGCATCACATAATGGTGTTCAAATGATTTGGCAGTAACAGAGATTGGTGTGGATGTGTATTTAATATGTGGGGAAAGAAGCAAACCTGTCCCACCACCCCTGAGCGGGGTGAGTGAGTGAAGGAGTGGTTGACGGAGAGAGCAGCTGGAGTTGCAGTGTTTTCTCTGGGCGGATCCACGTCTCTGTCAGTGCAAGGGCATGAAGAGAAGCATGGGATGCAAACGCCGGGATGAAGTCTGCCTTGTTCACAGCAGACTGGCACTTCCAGAGCCCTAAAGAAAGAGAGAGGGTAGGTGGAGAAGATCTGGATAGGTAGTGAAGGTTAGAAGTTGACCGAATATACTTTGTGACATCTACGTCTACGGGTAGTGTAATGAACAGGAATGCTAAGGAAACACATGCTAGCTATGTAACTATGTAAAGGAACTATTTACAGTTACTAGTTACATTCCTTGTAAAGTAACTAGTTACATTACTTAGTTACTTGCTGTAGAGAGAAAGGCGTTTAGTAAATTTTGCGTTACATTAGGAAAAGTACTTTATTTATTAGACAATCCACCTTGGTCACTCTTATGCCCAGCAGGCACATTTAATGGGTTGACCTCGGCAATAGCACATATTGTCCTGAATATTCAGTGTCACTCGCATGTAACAATATATATATATAACAATATCAATCCTCATTATACAGCAAGACGGGTCAAGGTAATAATCCACCATAATGAAAAGCAATATTTGCATTACGTTCTTGAATCAAGAAACTCTTTAATCAGTAAATAATGTTGTAAAATTCCAGGCAAAAGTTTAGCAGTTAGCTAGCTCTACAATTTACCAGGGCTAAATTTGAATTTAGGAGCAAAACGAAGCTAAGCTTTAGGTAGGTATATGGTAGCAAAATGGTGTTCACTTATGTACTGAACCAGACAATTTTAATTACCGTAATATAATCTTAAACCTTAACCACTGAAAGATACAGCAACACATCACACAAGCTTGAGTTCAATACATTATTTAATGTGACATTACGTAGGCCTTTACATGCAAGTCCCCTTTCCTGCCGGACCATTCAAATATGGGCATTAAAATGCCCATGGTTCCCGCCTTAATATCTTTGCCGTCCAATCACCGATTTTATTTCTGAAAACTTTCAGACACTCATGACAACTTAAGCTCAAAGTACATATCATTGGTTAAGGGGTTACTGGGAGGGGAAAATAAATGTATCGTCAGCAACGGCAGCCATTATTTTCCGAGGCGGAGCCAAAGCGGAGACCATGGGAGATTGCCAAGAGTTAGATTTACAGCTTTGAATTGAAATCGGAGACAATATTATGAGTAAACACTAGTGATGGGAAGTTCGGATCATTTTACTGATTCGGTTCTTTGAATCTCGTTCAGTAAAATGAACAAATCTTTTTCTCGAGTCATTCGTTCATTTCAACGGGGGGGGGCATGTAGGTTAGTGCATGACATGTGCACCAGCAGATACTATTTCAAAAGAAATTCCTGCATTAAAATAATGTATCATGAGAGTTTGTGGGATTTGGTCATTTATTAACACACTAGCATTTAATTATCACGGCAAACGATTACACTGCACTAAACTGTAAGTGTAAATGTAAAGTGAAAAAATGAAAAGGTCAGTATGCTGATTTGAGCGAATAACATTCATGTTTTACTTCCTTATGCAAAAGGGAATGAGGAAACAGTTTCCTTTTCAAAAAAATACAATGCGGGTCACGTGAAAAAATTATTCAAAGACTTGTAGAAAGACCGAGTCTGGAAATGAACGAATCGTTCGTTTCCTCTAGCCACCATTACAGAGCCTATGCAGGTCACGTGAAAAATGATCCAAAGACTCGTAAAAAGACAGAGTCTGGAAATGAACAAATCGTTCATTTCCTCTAGCCACCAGTACAGCTGCACCTCCAGTCATCCGTCCGTGAAACTCCTGAAGTTTGCAGACGACACCATCCTCATTGGGCTCATCTCTGGTGGAGACGAGTCTGATTATAGGTGGGAAGCAGACAACCTGGTGACCTGGTGCAGCCAGAACAACCTAGAGCTCAATGCTCTCAAGACAGGGGAGATGGTTGTGGACTTCAGGAAGAACACAGCCCCACTCACCCCCATCACCCTGTGTGACTCCCCAGTCAACAATGTGGAGTCCTTCCGCTTCCTGGGCACTATCCTCTCCCAGGACCTCAAGTGGGAACTGAACATTAGCTCCCTCACCAAGAAAGCACAACAGAGGATGTACTTCCCTCGGCAGCTGAAGAAATTCAACCTGCCAAAGACAATGATGGTGCACTTCTACACAGCCATCATTGAGTCCATCCTCACCTCCTCCATCACCACCTGGTACGCTGCTGCCACTGCCAAGGACAAGAGCAGGCTGCAGCGTATCATCCGCACTGCAGAGAAGCTGATTGGCTGCAATCTGCCTTCCCTCGAGGACCTGCACACCTCGAGGACCCTGAGACGGGCGAAGAAGATTGTGGCTGACTCCTCCCACCCTGGACATTCCCTGTTTCAGTCACTCCCCTCTGGCAGAAGGCTGCGGTCCATCAGGACCAAAACCTCACGCCATACAAACAGTTTCTTCCCTTCCGCTGTTGGCCTCCTCAACAAGGCCAAAGCTCACATTGACTGAATGTCTTTAAAACTTTTTACATTTTGCACTACACTCATTCCTGTAATATTTGTATTTTATATTGTATTTTATATTGTAAATTGGCAACTTATATTTTACTTATTGTATATTTTATTTTAATTGTATTCCACTTAGTATTGCTAGTTTATGTATCCTTAGTATAGTTAGACCACATATTTAAATTTAAGATTCCTATATGTTTACTGTATGCACCTTCCTGCCAAAGCAAATTCCGTGTCTGTGCAAACTTTCATGGCGAATAAATCCCATTCTGATTCTACAGAGCCTATGCGGGTCACGTGAAAATGATCCAAAGACTCGTAAAAAGACCGAGTCGGGAAATGAACAAATCGTTTGTTTCCTCTATCTACCAGTACAGAGCCTATGCAGGTCACATGAAAAATGATCCAAAGACTCGTACCCGAAGACCGAGTCGGGAAATCAACGAATCATTTCTGTTTACTTGGACGAGCCTATGCAACAGTCCCGATGCACGGCCACGAGAAAATGAACGAATCACTCTTTGAGAGGACTCGTTACTCCCGAGTCCTTGTAAGGGTTCAGAATGAACGAATCGTTCACGAACGACACATCACAAGTTTCTTAATATGTGTTGTTAATATTGTCAATTAAAAGTCGAAACTATGAGTCTAAACGTGAGTTTTTCAGAAAAGAATTACGTGACCGGTTTGGCCGTTTGTGACACAGGCAGCTATGACGGTAGTGGCACTGTTTAGCCTCGATTTTAGCAGATTTTAGTGAAATTTTGAAAAACAACATTAACTGGCTAGATTATGTACACTAAAAAACTAAATGTACATGCCTTGTTAAGCCAATTTGGTCGATTGAGGAAGAAAGTTGAACGTTTTTTCGTTTTCGAGGAGTATCCAGCCATAGCGCTAGCTACTTTTGGGGAAGGAGAATTCCGGTTTCCCCCATGTTTCCACTAGTCACTAGAATGGTCATAACTTTTAATCAAAATATGATATTTCTAATCTGTCTTCTGTTCTACATTGCCTACAGATTTGTGGCTATTCCACCCATTCATAGTTTTCCTCCATCTTGTAATTAAAGTGGTTAACAATTAAGTTGTCTGATGAGGTATGGTGGATGGAGAAGTTTTTGTAAAAAATGGCTGCCTGAAACCACCTTGATAAAATATGATTTGCTATAAGTAATCATATGTATATATTTATTCACATCATAAAAATCCCTTAGTTCTCCTCTTCAATATGGTATAAACAGTTAAGGTGTATGATTTAATATGAACATTTATAAAATATTAATATCATGTTTCAACAGCATATGGAATGTTCGGAATGTTGTCTAACTATTTAGCTGGTCGGCTCCATGACGCCGGGAAAATTGGGCTTGTGAGACTGCTCACCAAAATAACGAATGGGAACCCACCTGTCTTAGACAGTGTCTAGCAGATTATGACGTTTTCGTAGGTACCTAGCGAAAAATATCCTCAACTTTCCTAGACTTTTAGCTACATGCTGAGGGCTCTCGACTAAAAGACCAAATTAAGTAACGAGTTACTTTGAACAACGAACTAAAAACTGATTCATTCAATTAAATAAGTAACGCGTTAAGTTACTCGTTACCTAACAAAAGTAGTCCGACTACTGTAACGCGTTACATTGTTACACCCAACACTGGTCAGACTCAGAATGGGTTTTATTCGCCATGAAAGTTTGCACAGACAAGGAATTTGCTTTGGCAGGAAGGTGCAAACATTAAAAGGTCACATGACATGAAAACTTCACTTAGGAGGTTATTTAACATGAATATGAGTTCCCCTAGCCTGCCTTTGGTCCCCCAGTGGCTAGAATTTTCGATAGGTGTAAACCAAGCCCTGGGTGTTCTTCTCCGCCTTTGAGAAAATGAAGGCTCAATTGCTGTTTGAAAATCTCCTCCTTGTGACGTCACAGGGAGCCAGGCTACCGCCCTTCTCTCCGCCCAGATAATCTGGCCCGCCCATAAATACTGAGCTACGATCGTGCAAACGCAAATACGATATAGTTTTTTCCTGGAGAGATATCATGGCTAGCAAACGAACGAAGCATAACAGTTGCTCAGTGTTTGGATGTACAAATCAAAACAAAAGTATATATTTTTTTCCTTCATCCAAGCCTCTGCACAACCAGTATCTTAATTTTATTTTCGCTGGAAATGCGCCAACACAACTTCCCAAAGTTTTGTAAGTCTGCGCCAAATATTTCAGCCACTACTGTTTCCTCAACTTGAGCCAATACAAAGCTGGCCTTGCTGAAATTAATTTCTGGATCATTATTAACTCTCCTTGGTCAAGCTACAAACCTTGGACAAGTTAGTTAACTAATGCTATATCATTTTGTTGCTTCATTGTATATGGTTACCTAGCTTGCTACCCTTAGAATGTGGCTAGGACACATCAAGTGTGTGTGTGAATACAAACGCTGTAACGCCATTGTTGTACACTTCTTTGTTATCCGGATAACCGTTATGCTGTTGGTGTTATGGGAGTCAGGTGGCTGAGCGGGTAGAGCATCAGGCTAATCTGAAGGTTGCCAGTTCGATTCCCGGCTGGTGCACATGACATTGTGTCTTTGGGCAAGGCACTTCACCCTACTTGCCTCGGGGTGAATGTCCCTGTACTTACTGTAAGTCGCTCTGGATAAGAGTGTCTGCTGAACGAATAAATGTAATGTAAATGTTATGACACGCGCGATATCCTCCTTTCCCCTCATTTAAATTATTATGAGTGTGCACCTCTGCACACCAGGGTGATCAGATGAGAATGGGCAAATTTGAGGCATCTTACAGCAACGGGGCTATGAGCCAGCTGAGATACTGTCGCTAATGTAAAGGTAGATGGCATTAAGTGTGTGTGTGAATACAAACGCTGCAACGCGAGTGTTGTACACTTCTTTGTTATTTGGATAACCGTTCTGCTGTTAGTGTTATGGTGCGCAATATCCGACTTTCTCCTCATTGAAATGACAGTGAGTGGGCACCTCTGCAAACCAGGGTGATCAGATGAGAATGGCATCTTACAGCAAAGGGGCTACGAGCCATTGCGATACATCCGTTGCAAACATTAGCGCATGTTGCCACCCCTCTCCTCATCATTAGCATTTAAAGCTACAGACACAGAAACAGCGCGTTTTGAGGAAAGCTCATTGTGGGACTGCTCGTAGTAGTGGCTGTAATTATGCACCAAGACTGAATTTCAGGAAAGATACTTCAGATACAGTAATAGGGAACCACGAAGGCCTATATAAATGCTTCCAAAAACAGCATATCATGTGACCTTTAAACATATTGGAATCAAAACATTTTATATGAGGACTAGCTAAACTAAAGGTGCATAACTAGCAATACTAAGTGGAATTAGAATTAAAATAAACTATACAATAAAATATATAAATAAAAAAATGTATAAAGTAAAGTTAAATACAACTAAATTGCAATATCATCCAGTTCTGTGTCAATTTACTTTGCCACGATTGCCCTCTGCCCCCAGTCACATGACATTGTTTGTATTCTCACTTTTTGAAGTGAGAGATGGAGATTATGACAAATGCCCTGTGAATAGTAATAAGTAGCTACAGCAACTGGCTAACGTAGCTACGTTATGTCCAGTCTGTTACATTATTGTGCGCTCTGTAGAGAACAAAGAGGCTCAGGTGATATTACTGTACTGTACTTTATAACATGGTATAGTACTGTAAATAAATATAGGATTCAAAATGTTGATCGCTATATTGAGCTTGTATGAGAAAGAAAGTGACTGCGGGGGGGGGGGGGGGGGGGGGTTAATGTTAGAGCAATAGCCCCTCCAAATGTCTGTGCACGTACCTGCTCTCACCCCTTGCTTACATTCAAAACACACTGTATAGGCCCCTGACAAATCTTTTCAGTGTTTTTGCAAAGGGTTGATAAGTACATTGTTGCCAACAATGACATAATAACAGTGTACAATGACTGAATAAAGATATTCTATTCTAAATATTGCTGCAAGCAGCGATGCAGGTTCCTCCGCAAAATGGCCAAATATTATAAACATGTACACTGTAGAAGATCGAGACTTGGACAACAAGAGGGCAAAACTATTTCATGTTTGGCCAACAACAATACGCTGAACGTAGATTTGAACTCATGAGCACAAGGTTACTAGTCAGTCTCTCTAGCCTCTCTGCTCACACGGCGCAGAGATTTTATGATTACTAAGGGCTCATTATTAACTTTTCATAGATTATTAAAACTCTTCTTGAGTTGATCCCTTTCCAGACTCTCAGTCAATGCACAATTAACAATAGTCATGTGGTCCACTCGGCTAGGGCAGCGCTCATATTCAACTACTTTTGAGAATAGCCTGTGACAGTACAGCAGCCGACTCTCTGGTCACATTAAACTACACAACATGCACAATCAGGGTGACCAACAAGATTATATTAACCAACTATCAATAACATTACAAACGTCTAACTGAACGAACACAACAACTGAAATCCCTCGCACGGCTGTTGTAACCAAACCATTTTCTTTGCGTCCAAGTCTTTGCGGTTTTTGACATGCCGCACTGCATGCTGGGTACCCAAAGGGGCTGACACTGATTATCTAGCTGTGCTCCGACTGTGATTTGAGTATTAGCTTTGGTCAGGTTTGGGACAAAGGTTAAGAAACGGTTGACATTTCAGGTGAAACTGCACATGGTATATCAGAATGATGTCATCCTGTTTAACTAAACAGAATCAAAATTATGACAGGCCAAAAGACTGCAGCTGGATTTGAACCTGTGACCTTGCTCCTAGCAGTGCACTGTCTTAGGCCGAATCCCAATACTCCCCCTTACCCCTTCCTCTTAGTTTTGCGTGTTCCCGTGAGAGCTTGTGGTGACCCAATAATGGAGTTAGGGGTAGGGCTAAGACGAAGGGGTATACACCCCTGAAAACCAAGTAAGATCGGGAGCTTACTTGAAACCGAGGGCTATGTGAATACCGCGCGACCGGCAACAATGGCGGCCAGATCATCCAAAGTCCGATGAATGTTATATTTTCGGCTTAATTAATTGATTGAAAAATTATGACAGCCCTGTTTTGTGATATACAGTCCTGTACATATATATTTGTAATATAATCGAAACGTTTCTAAAAATCGCACATTTTGCACAAATTGCACAGTTTTAAGTAAACTCCATTAGCAGCGAATGTCGTTTGATATCAGTGCATAACACTACTTGCTTTGAAGATATCGATACGTGCTAGATGACGTACCCGAAACCAAGTGGCGTCCCATTTCTTAGGGATATATAGCTCTTACCCCTCAGTTTCGAGGGCTAGGGGTAAATTAAGGGCTATGGTTAAAGGGAAGGGGTAATGGGGAGTATTGGGATTCGGCCTTAGCCTACTGAGCTGTTCTCAGTGTTGAGAACCATTGTGGTCAGTTACTGTATAGAAAAGTATGCTATTTGTTCTGTGGCAAGCATTATAAGATTTGGCTGAAGTTTAAACAGCTGTAATTCAGTGATCTTTTGAGATATCAAGGCAGGGGCAGGCAGGCAGGGTAGGCCAGCTGGAAGAAGCTGTCTTGGGGGCAGGGCTGAAGAGAAGCTGTCCATGTAGAGAGGGGTAGTCCAACAAGGGGTCTGTGTTGCTCCAGCATCCTCTGTTGCATCCTCTGTTACACTCAGCATCTTCTTTTGTTGCTCTCAGCATGCTCTGTTGCACACTGTTGAGCAGGCCTTTGCATGACCTCCATCAGGGACACTGACTGTCTCCCCACCTTCAAGAAAAGGCTCAAGACGCATTTAACTTGCAAAAAAGATGTGTGTACTTGCAAAAAGATTTGTATACTTGCAAAATCTATTTGTAACTTGCAAAAAAGATGTGTGTACTTGTGAGAAAAGGTTTTTTGTCCTTGCAAAAATGATTTGTAACTTGCAAAAAAGATTTGTGTACTCGTAAAAGAAAGTTTTGTGTCTCAGTAGAAGAAGGCGGGAACACTGCTCCCAAAACCATCTAAGCCAATCAAATATTGCCATTTCTGTGTCTAGTATCATTGGACATTTTCGTCTGTCTATCACACAAAGAACGTCAGTGTACCCGCCTTCTTCTACGGAGACACAAAACTTTTTTTTACGAGTACACAAATCTTTTTTGCAAGTTACAAATCGTTTTTGCAAGTACACAAAACTTTTTTTCACAAGTACACAAATCTTTTTTGCAAGTTACAAATTGATTTTGCAAGTATACAAATCTTTTTTGCAAGTTACAAATCGTTTTTACAGAGCTCGCTCTCCTGGCACTAATTTCACGCCATACTATCAGGCGATTCCAGTTGAAGGCTGTATTGCACAGCATTTTCAATATGCAGCATGCGGGACAAGGGGTCAAAATGCTGTGCGTCTAGTGTCAAGGGGCAGGATGAGTCTGTGAGAATTTGGAGCGCGCTATGGAGCAATTCAACTCCACCGGTTATTAGCAGTCAAATGACCCAGAAAACATCAGGACATTTTATCCTCAGAAGAGGGTAACGAGTACATGCAGCAAGTTTGGTGTGAATCCATCAAAGATTTGCTGAGATACAACCCAACTTCCTGTTTGCTGGCTTGAGGGCACATTTTGATTTCCTGTAGCGGGCAAACGGTTTCGAAAATCCAAAAACCATGTGCTTACTTTTATTAAGGATTGATCTGAAGATAATCTATGCCAAATTTGGTGAAGATTGGACAACATCTGTAGGAGGAGTAGAGAAAAAAGTTTTTTAATGAATTCAAAATGGCGGCCGCATCAATTCGGCTATTATCACAAATTATTATGAGTCACACATGGGATGTCCCAAGATATCATGAGAGAAAGGAATCACTTGATAAAGGCAAACAAATCAATAGTTATTGGCCAAAACACATTTTTGCTTTCTGTGGCCACGCACAGTGATCACATGACACCAAATTGTGTGCACATCCTCAGAAGAGGGTTCCAAGTTCTCATACTAAGTTTGGTATTGATATCTCAAAGATCTGCTGAGATATGACTTCACTTCCGGTTTGGTGGCTTTTCTGCTGAATTTGATTGGCTGTACCGGACAAACTTTTGTGAGGCTTGGTCTGAAGATCATCTATGGTAATTTTGAAGAAGATTTATTGTAGGAGGAGTAGGCTTTCAAAGGTTTTTGATAAAACCGGAAATTGCGTAAAATCTATATAACCGGAAATTGACGCCATAGGGTGTATTGAACTCGTCTTGATCCAGGGAATCCAATGGTACCTCATTATTGAATATAGGTCATACGGTTCAAAGGTTGCGTGTGTAAACACAAGTCCAACTTTGACCCCTTGGTGGCGCTAGAGTGGTCTAATGGGAGACATGAAACTTGGTGAGTTGGACCAGGGGACTGTCCTTAATGAGTGTGTCAAATTTGTCATAAAGTTACCATATGCTTCTAGGGGCTGCCATTGACTTCCATGGTACAAGAATTAAAATAATAATAAAACTAACAATAACAAAAGGTTTCCTCCTTATGGCCACGCACAGTGTTAACATGACACCAAATTGTGTGCACATCCTCAGAAGAGGGTTCCAAGTTCTCATACTAAGTTTGGTATTGATATCTCAAAGATCTGCTGAGATATGACTTCACTTCCTGTTTGGTGGCTTTTCTGCTGAATTTGATTGGCTGTACCGGACAAACTTTTGTGAGGCTTGGTCTGAAGATCATCTATGGTAATTTTGAAGAAGATTTATAAACAATTGTAGGAGGAGTAGGCTTTCAAAGGTTTTTGATAAAACCGGAAATTGCGTAAAATCTATATAACCGGAAATTGACGCCATAGGGTGTATTGAACTCGTCTTGATCCAGGGAATCCAATGGTACCTCATTATTGAATATAGGTCATACGGTTCAAAGGTTGCGTGTGTAAACACAAGTCCAACTTTGACCCCTTGGTGGCGCTAGAGTGGTCTAATGGGCGACATGAAACTTGGTGAGTTGGACCAGGGGACTGTCCTTAATGAGTGTGTCAAATTTGTCATAAAGTTACCATATGCTTCTAGGGGCTGCCATTGACTTCCATGGTACAAGAATTAAAATAATAATAAAACTAACAATAACAAAAGGTTTCCTCCTTATGGAGGAATCCTAATAATAATAATAAGAAGAATACGTAGAAACCCTTATGGTGGCTTCGCCGATTCGCGGCTTGGCCACCAATAATATATTTCACAGCGAGTACAATAATTTTAAGACATTTACAACAAACCAACAAGAGCAACAAGTCTCTCAATAAGAGTCATTGTGATCCTGGAGGAAACTAACATCAGGTCCAGCATCTGATGTTAGTTTCCTCCAGGATCACAATAATTTCTAAGTATTGTTGTACTCCCGGAACAAGTGCGTCTTGAGCCTTTTCTTGAAGGTGGGGAGACAGTCAGTGTCCCTGATGGAGGGGGGGAGTTGATTCCACCATTGGGGGGCCAGACAGGAGAAGAGCTTGTGTTGGGACCTGGCACTCTAGAGCGGTGGGGACCACCAGACGGTTGTCAGAAGAAGACCGCTCGGAAGGTCAGTACCAGAGTCTTGAATCTGATACTGGCTGTGATGTGAAGCCCGTGGAGGGAGATGGGGAGCGGGGTAACATGGGAGGTATCGGATGTTGTAGACAGTGAATCTACACGACCGGGAGACTGCGGCAATGTGGGCTGTGAGGGAGAGCTTGTCATCCATGGTCACCCCAAGGTTCCTGGCAGAGGATGAAGGGGTCACCGTCGCCGATCCCAGGGTGTTTGACAGATCGTGAAAGATGGAGGGTTTGGCCGGGATGATGAGTTCTGTTTTGGCGAGGTTCAGCTGGAGGTGGTGCTTACATTAACATTTATTCATTTAGCCAACGCTTTTATCCACAGGGTTCGTACGGTCATGGAAAACCTGGAAAAGTCATGGAATTTTTAAATGATTATTTCCAGGCCTGGAAAAGTGCTTGAAAAAAATTAAATTCCAAATGTTTTGGAAAAGTCATGGAAAGTTGTTATAATCATATTTTCATGTTGTTCATTTAGGCTGAGTTTTAAATAAATCACATGCGTTTAAAAGAAATACGTTCAAAATATAAGCAGGCATACGCTCTCATACTAACTGAAAAGTTAGATGGCCATAGCAACAGTAACTCAGAGAAGCGCGAGGGATAATTCAAAATGCCAGGAAAGTGTAGCTTTAACGATGCTTGGCTACAAATGGAAAGATACATTAAACAGACAAAGACCCGGGACGAGCAAAATGTCGGTTGTGTGGTGGAAAATCATTCGACATTTCAAACATGGGGGCGGCGGCATTAACTAGCCATTCCAAAGGTAGCAAACATCAGAGCGCTGCTGCTAGCAAAGCTACAGCTTTCTCACCAGAGCGAGGTCCACTGCTACGCCTACTAGCAGCAGGGGTCGATAACCGATGCTGTGACAAAAAATGAAGTCCTAACTGCGGAGGTAGTGTGGGCTGAAGGGGCTTATTTTCCCGACTATGACCGGCGTTCTATACATTATGCCGCTTATTACACGGCTACTTGCCAAAAAAACTACTTAACACAGTGTCTTTTTACAATTTATTTGTTACCGTTCGTAGTGTTGATCAGCAGAAAAATAGTTTGCCATTGAACTTCATAGACGTTGAACATTCTTTAGGCTTCAAATCAGCTGACGTCGCTAAGCAACGGAGTACGCTGGGGTTGAAAAGTTACCGGACTGCTTGCGGGGTGCTACAACAGATGTGAATCTGAGGCAAAAAGGCCACTTCCATTGACAGCGGTCAAATATGCATAGCAAAGTTCAAATGTAAAACAAAAATTCACCGAAGAACGTTGGGAAGCCCCATTTAGGTGAATGGAGCATTCTACAGTATTACGAACAGCCGTGTAATACAACTTTTTAACGTATACACCACGATTTCACAAAAAGTTTGGTCATGGAAATTTGGTTTAAAGTCATGGAAAAGGCATGGAAAAGTCATGGAAATCCGTTGGTCAAAATGTGTATGAACCCTGTATCCAAAGCGACTTCCAAGAGAGAGCTTTACAAAGTGCATAGGTCACTGATAATAACAACAAGATAGCCCCAAAGCATTGCGGGTAGCCAAAACAAGAAGCACACATTGTGAACAACCAAAGAATAATTGCCAAAGGGAAGAACCATAAGAGCATGTAGTTAAGCAAGTTACAATTAAACAACATTAATCTGTAAGTGCAAGTGTACCTGCAGAAAAGCAAGCAACAGTAAAATAAAAATAAGTTTAACTAAAATTGAATATTTCGCAGCGAATACAACAGTTTAAATCAGTTACCACTAACCAACCAGAGCAACAAGTCTCTAAGCAAGAGTCATTGTGATTCTTGAGGAAACTAGCATTGGGTTTAGCAAACCATTCCTAAGTACTCCCGGAACAAGTGCGTCTTGAGCCTTCTCTTGAAGGTGGAGAGACAGTCTGTGTCTCTGATGGAGGTGGGGAGTTGATTCCACCACTGGGGGGCCAGGCAGGAGAAGAGCTTGTGTTGGGATTGGGCGGTCTTGAGTGGTGGGACCAACAAGCGGTTGTCTAAAAAAAGTGCCTGTGGGACATCAGTGGAGAGCTGGCGGGGGCCTGACACTTTGCCTCCCCACGAGACTTGGTAGGATCTTCCCGACAGGTAGGATGAGATTGTGGAAGAAATTGCGATTTCCTGTTTGCGTACATTATTCACTAATCAATCGAACTAGTCATTGGATACTAGTTAGTATGTTCTCATGTAAGCTTGCTTTAATAAAAGTAGATTGTGTCAGGGTTAATAGATGATTGGGATAAGGAGAAAGTACTGGCTAAATGTTCCTTGTCATGACTACAAGGAGAGCTCCAACTATGAACTCTCTAGTCTGAGAGTGGTCATGTGTTGGGAGATGTGAATCTTTTTCTCTGAGACTGTTGTAACGTCATTACTGCCCGACTGTCACTATCTATGTTTACATTCTTGTGCCCTATAAAAGATGGCCCTCCAGCCTTCAGCGTTGAGAGAGACATCATTGAGACCTAAGCCTGGTGTTGTCATTTATTGTCAGAGGTCTGGTTCTCTCCCAATCTGCAGATTGATAATACTTATTGAAATCCAGAACTCAACTGAACTTAGTCACTCCGTTTATGAAGAGACGGACTTAACACTTTCTTCATCAATATCCACTGAAGTGCAGTGCCAGTGATGCCTATCTCAGAGAGTTTGGCGAGCAGGATTTGATGGTTAACCGTATCAAATGCTGCAGGTAGGTCCAGCAGAATGATGACGGATTACCTCGAAGCCGCTCTGGCAGACTGGAGGGCAGTGGTGACTGACAGGAGGGCGGTTTCTTTGGAGTGGCCTGTTGGTTAGATACAGCGCGTTCAATTGTTTTAGAAAAGAAGGGTAGCAGTGATACTGGTCTGTAGTTCCGGAAGACGGCTGGGTTGAGTGAGGGTTTTTGGAGAAGAGGACTAAGGCCGAATCCCAATACTCCCCCTTACCCCTTCCCCTTCATTTTGCGTCTATCGGAAAATAGTCCCGTGAGAGCTAGTGGTGTCTCAATACTCTTTTTGAGCTAGGGGTAGGGCTAAGACAAAGGGGTATACACCCCTTGAAACCAAGTAAGATCAGGAGCTGACTTGAAACCAAGGGCTATGTGAATACTGCGCGACCGGCAACAATTGCGGCCAGATCATCCAGAGAATCCGATAAATTTAATATTTTCGGCTTAATTCATTGATAAAAAATTAAGACAGTCTTGTTTTGTAGTATACACCGTCCTTTACATATATTTGCAACCATTTTCCCAATTGAAACGTTTCAAAAAATCGCTAGTTTGGTACGCTAATGTTACAGTGCTGATTTGCACAACAGTCCCACATTTCTATGACTAGGCTGTCTACAATTTTAAGTAAACTCAATTGGCAGCGAATTTCATTTGATGGACGGAGAGAGACAGAGAATTGGATGAAGGAGTGATCAGAAATGTGTAGTCGGGTTACAGAGGTTAAGTCAGTGATAGAGTTACGTGTCAGGATGTGGTCGAGGTGCTTTCCTGCCTTGTCAAAGGAAGTCAGAAGAGATTTGAAGTCGACGGCCTGCGTTCCTTCGAGGTGGATGGTCAAGTCCCCAAGGAGTATCAGCGGTGTTCCATCATCCGGGAGGACGCTGAGGAGCATGTCCAGCTCCTCCACAAAGTCAGCTAGCGGCCCTGGTGGGAGATAGAGGACAACTAAAAATGCTTTGATAGGATCAGTTAGCATCACATAATGGTGTTCAAATGACTTTTCAGTAACAGAGTGGGGTGGATGTATATTTAATGTGTAGGGAAAGAAGCAAACCTGAGCGAGGTGATGAGAGAACGAGTAGTTGACGGAGAGAGCAGCTGGAGTTGCAGTGTTCTCTGGGCGGATCCATGTCTCTGTCAGCGCAAGGGCATGCAGAGAAGCATGGGATGCAAACGCTGGGATAAAGTCTGCCTTGTTCACAGCAGACTGGCAGTTTCAGAGCCCTATAGAAAGAAAGAGGGCATGTGGATAAGATCTGGGGCCTCATCTATAAACGTTACGTACGCACAAAAAGCTTGCGTACGCTTGTTTTCGCGCACACTGTGTGATGTATAAAGATTTACTTGACGTGAGAATGTGCGGGCCATCACGGAAAGTTTTGAGTAGACGTGAGAATGTGCGGACCGTCTGCAAAGTCTTGTCTGGCTCTGTAACATGGCAAATTCTAACTGAAAAGTGCCCAAACTCACCAAACAATACAAGATAAAGTTTAACCTACTACGTTTATGATGTTGACTATTCAAAAAAAATAAAAGTTCGATCATTAATGTGGATGATCACATCAAAATGCCAAAACCCAAAACGGAAAATGTTATAGCCTTCTGTTTAATCTGCCACCACTAAATCAATTCTGTTAAACTGGAGGGTGTCAAACAAATGACAAAATCACTTAGGAAATGCATGTCACGCTAACCTTAGCTGCCATGCTGTTACGATGCGCCACCACTCGTTTCTTCATTTAAAGTTTTACATCGGACCATTTCTTCTTAATTTATGCCATGGTCCGGTTCTCTGAACTCACAGCATTTATGGCCCTATAATAATAATAATTTTATTTGTAATGCACTTTACATACATTGAATAAATGCTAAATCTCAAAGTGCTACAGGTTAAAACAAGAAAAGGCGCAAATGGTGACAGTTTTCCACTCCGACTTTCTCTTGTCGCTAGTACCTGATGACAGGCCGCCAAACAGGGCACATTTTCTCTCCTCCACCTCTGTTGTCAGAACCTCAATCTCACAGTCACCGTATTTCTTCCAATAAACTCTGTGGCTTTTAACGTTCATTTTCGGTGCCGCGTTTATTCGAGGGCGGCGTTCATTCAAGGACATACGGTCATTCAGACAAAGAAATTACCTCAGGAGCACATTTATAGGCATCTGCATATTAATTTATGGGAGGAGGCAAGGCGGGGTCAGTGGCTTGTTCACGTGCGGTCAATCTCACGTTGATTGTGATTTATAAAGGAAAGGTGCTCAGGACCTGGCGTACGACCGGTTTTATACATGTGAATATTTCTGTGCGTAGGTACATTTCGAGTTTTAGCCGTACGCCATCTTATGGTATGAAAGCTGCGCAATCCTTTATACATGAGGCCCCTGGATAGGTAGCTAAGATTAGAAGTGGAACGCATATACTTTGTGACATATCTACGTCTAAGTCTGCGAGTGGTGTAATTAGTGGGAATGCTGAAGAAACACATGCTAGCTATGAATATGTTCTAGGTGGATTAGAATACAAATAGGTTGATACCTATCAGACCTTCATGAAAAGGCTCACTTGTTCCGGGCGTACAACGGCACTTATAAATGCTTGACTGGACCTGATGTTAGTTTCCTCCAGAATCACAATGACTCATATTTTGAGACTTGTTACTCTTGTTGGTTAGTTGTAATGGATTTAAATTCTTGTACTTGCTGTGAAATATTTTACTGTTGATTGATTTTCTACAGGTACACCCTTGCACTTTTTGAGTTTCATGTTGTTAAATTGTAATTTGTTTAACTGCATGCTCTTATGGTTCTTCCTTTTGGCACTTATTTGGTTTTTCACAAAATATGCTTCATGTTTTGGAATGCTCGCAATGTTTGGGGCTATCTCGTTGTTATGATCAGTGACCTATCCACTCTTGTAAAGCTCTCACTGGGAAGTCGGATAAAAGCGTCTGCTAAATGCATAAACGTAAATGTAATCAGAAGAGGTGATCCGCCTCGTCGGCCATCCTCGGTGGACTCCCGCAGATAGACTCCCTGTCTTCGTGCACCGAGGCTGCCAGACAAGGCTGCCTCTGCAGTGCTAGGCGCTTTAAATATGCTAATGCACAGCTGACGATGACACTAATTGCTGAGGTGCTGGCACACCTCAAATCCATCACAGGCCTTCTTCTGGACCCCATCATCTCTGGTGGGTATGAGACTGCCGACAGTGGAGATGCTTCTGGACATCAGGAAAAACCCATCCCCACTCAGCCCTATCACCTTGTGCGATTCCCCAGTCAACACTGTGGAGTCTCTCCGCTTCCTGGGCACTATCGTCTCCCAGGACCTCAAGTGGGAACTGAAGATCAGCTCCCTCACCAAGAAAGCACAACAGAGGATGTACTTCCTGTGGCAACTGAAGAAGTTCAACCTGACAAAGACAATGATGGTGCACTTCTACACAGCCATCATTGAGTCCATCCTCACCTCCTCCATCACTATCTGCTACAGACTGCAGTGTCTCATCCATTTATTTATATATTTGAAACACCAAAATCCATTGTTCAACTTGGTAGATGTAGAAAGGGACCGGGAAACTCGCTATTGCCTGTCATGGAGACTGGTTTCCGGTTGGCGACCAGGTCCAGCGTTGGCAGACCGACGACCAGGCAGGTGCTGACAGCTCAAACCCCCCCACACCACAGGGGATGAATGGAGGGGGGACAGAGAGAAGAGAGCAGGGATTAGAGAATGCCAGGGGCAGCTAACAGTTACAGTCATATTAGAATGAGATCCCCACCAGTCAAGTGTGTACTAGTGCAGCAATTTAGCAGAGCATAAAAGGGTATTTGATGCAGCCCTAGACACTAAGACAGCACCAGCCCCCCTCTGTTGGAACATTAAATCTGTTCCAGGGGAAAGAACTTTAAAATAAATTATATTTATAGGATAAGGGTGAGAATGCCCAGTCCCCCGTTGTCACCAACTAGTAACAGAAACTATAACAAATATAGCTGCAAGCAGCGATGCCGGTTCCTCCGCAAAATATTATAAAAATGTACATTGTAGAAGGGCAAGAGTTGGACAACAAGAGAGCAAAACTACTTCATGATGGGTCTACTACAACAGGCTGAATGGGGATTTGAACTCATGAGCATTAGGTTACAAGGCAGACTCTCTATCCTCTCTGCTACATACTAACTGTTGAGAATGTATGAGTAGAAAGGGGACAGTATTAGCTTTGGTCAGCTTTGGGACAAAGGTTAAGAAACGGTTGACATTTCAAAGTGGAATTGCGCATGGTATTTCATAATGATGTCATCCTGTTTAACTTAACAGATATTCAAATTTAAGACAGGCTAAAAGACTGCAGCTGGATTCAAACCTACAACCTTATACTTTGCAGGTCACTGTCCCAGTCCATTGAGCTATTCTCAGTGTTGAATATTGTCATGTTCAGTTACGGTATAAAAAAGTAGGCTGTTTCTTCTGTGGTAAGAGTTGGTAGATTGAGCCAAAGTTTAAACTACTCAAATTTAATCATATTTTGACATACCAAGTTGAAGTTGTTGATGGTACTTCAGAGTGATGTAATCTCGAACCCAATAAGATTTGAAAACCATCAGTCAAAATGATATTGTATTTATTGACACAAAGATATTGAGGCAATGAGGACATTTACATAAATACAACCCTTTCAGCCATTTTGTTTTGCATTTCATATTCCATTTCACCCTATACAAAGACACATCTGCCCACACACAACTTCCATCCATGCTGTTTCCCTATCTCCCAGCACAGGTCATGCCAAGGAAGAAATGCCTCCCACAATTGACACAATTTTCCCAAGATGGCTGAAAAACAGCAGATATTGTAACTCTTCTTGAGTTTATCTCTTTCCAGAATCTCAGTCAATGCACAATTAATAATAGCCATGTAGGGAACCGGGCTACGTCAGAGCTCATACTCAGCTCCTTGCGAGAATAGCCTGTGACAGCACAGTAGCCAACTCTCTGGTCCCATTAAAATACTCAACATGCACAATCAGGGTGACCAACAAGATTATATTAACTGATAAACAATAATATTACAAACATCTAACTGAACAAACACAACAACTGAAATCCCTCGTACGGCTGTTGTAACCGCACTATTTTCCACAAGTCTTTGCCTATTTGACATACCGCACTGCATGCTAGGTACAAAAGAGGCGCTGACGCTGTTTATCTAGCTGTGCTCCAACTGTGATTTGAGTTCTAGGTTTGGTCAGCTTCGGAACGGTTAAGAAACGGTTGACATTTCAAAGTGAAATTGAACATGGTATATCAGTATGATGTCATCCTGTTTAACTAAACAGATAATCAAGATTATGACTGGCCAAAAAACTGCAGATGGATTTGAACCTGTGACCTTGCTCCTTGCAGTACACTGTCTTAGCCTACTGAGCTACTCTCAGTGTTGAGAACCATTGTGGTCAGTTACTGTATAGCAAAGTAAGCTATTTGTTCTGTGGCAAGCTTGATAAGATTTAAACAGTTTAAACAGCTGTAATTCTGTGATCTTCTGAGATATCAAGGTAGGGAAAAGCAGGCATAGCAGGCCAGCTGGATGAAGCTGTCTTGGGGGCAGGCTGAAGAGAAGCTGTCCAGGTAGAGAGGGGTAGTCCAGCAAGGGGTCTGTGTTGCCCTCAGCATTCTCTATTGCATCCTCTGTTACACTCAGCATCCTCTCTTGTTGCTCTCATTATGCTCTGTTGCACTCTGTTGAGCAGGCCTCTGCATGACCTGTAAAAGTGAAAAAAGGGTCCATGTCAGTGGTGAAAAATAAAGCTTTTCCCATCTACACTTGACACAGACTTCTGTTTTGTTCCCCATGAGAAATTAGGCATGTATACCAATTTTCAGGCATTTCGGAGTAATGGGGCGCTGGGGAAATCACGTAGACTTTGGGCGTGTTTTATAGCGCCACCTATGGGCGCACATGGGCCACTAGCCGTCTGGGAGTAATGAATGACCTGTTGAATCATTGGGCCAAATAGGAAAAAATCGGGTTCAAGACTTTTTGAGCTATTGGGCCATTTAGCGGAGAAATATAAGAATAAGAATAAGAATACTAACAAAAACAATAGTACCTCCTACCGGAGGAACCCTAATAACAAGATACAGTAACAGGTTTACTTTATTTGTAAAATCTAGATGGGGCAAAGTGAACATATAGAAGCTTTAATAGCAATAAACAAGTGACATGTGATACACACAGACAAACACACACCCCAGGTTTACATAGAAAGTACATACCCACATATTTACCTTTTCGCAGTCATAGAATTGACTAAACAAGAACATTTTTAACCTCATTTTGAATGTCGAAACAGTATCAGCCTCCTTAATTGAGACAGGTCATTTGTTCCGCTGGTGCTCTATATAACGCCGTGCCTCCAGCAGTTTTTTTCTTAATTTTGGGAACCACCAGATAGCCGGCATCTTGAGATCTAAGTGTCCTTGCGGGGAGATAGGGTGCAAGGAGACCGGAGAGGTACAGTGGTGCCAATCCATGCAGATATTTGTAGGTTAGTAATAAAGCTTTGAAATCAGCTCTGGCTTGAATAGGGAGCCAGTGTAAAGAGACGAGAGTAGATGTTATGTGATCAAACTTTCTGGTTCTAGTCAATAGTCTAGCAGCAGCACTTTGCACCCGCTGTAAATCTTTTAAGTAAGTCATTGGGAGGCCAGAGAACAACACATTGCAGTAGTCCAGTCGGGATGTAACAAATGCATGTATTTGTTTTTCAGCATCATCCTTTGAGAGGAATTTTCGTATTTTGGCTATGTAACGTAGATGGAAAAATGCAGTTCTGGTCATTTGCTTAATATGGTACTCAAATGAAAGGTCTGGGTCCATTGTGACTCCTGGATTTTTTACCAGCTGGCTTTGAGAGACTTTCACGCCGTCTAAGTCTAAGCTCAGATTGGATGAATAATTTCTGTATTTTTTAGGACCGAAAATTTGAACCTCTGTTTTATCCGAATTGAGAAGGACATTTGCTGTCATCCAAGTTCTTAACCAAGAAACACATTTTCCATAGCGTGTGGTAATTCTCCAGGCTTTATAGACATATATAGCTGAGTATCATCTGCATAACAGTGAAAATTTAACCCAGAACTTCTAATTATGTTTCCTAAACGCAACATGTAGAGCTAAATTAACAGAGGGCCTAGAACTAAACCCTGTGGTACTCCGTATTTTACAGTGGAACTCCTGGATGAGCAGCCATCATAGTGGACAAATTGTGATCTGTTAGATGCAACCTAAACCACTGAAGTGAAATACCAGAAATCCCAACATAGTTCTCCATACGTTCCAGGAGAATCTCATGATCCACAGTGTCAAAAGCTGCACTTAGGTTTGGAGAACCAGGACAGAGATAGAGCCTGCGTCGGAGGCTAATAGAAAATCATTGACTACCTTGGCTAATGCAGTTTCAGTGCTTTGGTGAAGACGAAATCCAGACTGGAGAGGTTCAGAAAGCTGATTTGATGAGAGGTGCTCAGTGAGCTGTTTTACCACAGCTTTTTCCCCAAAAATCGCGAGAAATGGCAAATTTGAAATGGGCCTGTAGTTGCTAAGACAACCTGGATCCAGGTTTGTTTTTTTTGAGAATGGGCTTAATAATTGCTTGTTTGAAATTGTCGGGGGACTTGGTCAGTTACGATAGATTCATTTATAATACTAAGCATGGTTGGTCCAATAATAGGTAGAAGAAGGCAGCTGGTGGGTTTCGATGAATCTATCAGCTCCATGAATGCTTCCATAGAAATAGGGTTAAAGTGAGTGAGAGCCTCAACATGCAGCATTCTGGGTATAGAGGAAAATTCAGTGTTCATGGCCATTCCTCCAGGGCTAGCCTGTAGTTTGTCCCTTATTGCATAGATTTTTTGGTCATAAAATTCTAGGAAATCATTGGGAGAGAGATCTGTAATAACACCATGTGTACTTTTCTTACTGAGTTTTGCAAAGGTATCAAATAGGAACTTAGGGTGGTTTCACACCTGACATGTTTGGTCTGTTTCAATCGGACCATGGTCCATTTTTTCTGAAAGTCTGGTTCGTTTGGAGAGGTGAGAACACGCATTCGAACTCTAGTGCGGACCAAACAACTGAACCATGGTCGCCCTAAAAAGACGGGACTCGGTCCGGTTCTAAGTGAACCATGGTTCGGCTCGCTTTAGGTCTGAACGTAATCTGACTTAATATTGACCGATTCCAGGAAGCAAGCCAAACTGTAGCGCATTGTTGAAAAAGGAATTAAACTTGGCGGAGACAGCCGTGCCACTCATTAGCAGCGAAATTACTTAAGGGAAAACGTGTGGGAATGATGAAGTGAAGACTCTTCGGCAAATATGGGCTGACTATCATATTGCAGAGATACTTGTGGACACACATAAGAGTAGCGAGGTATTTTAATTATTTAGTGATATACTCAAATAAAACGTCATTATTGCACAGTGGACCAATGTTGGTTGAAAGTTACAAATGTTGACGCTAAAAGTGCGTGATGTTCTATGGAAAAGTGGTAGCTCGTCGTACGAAAACATAATTCCCATGGTTTGATAACCTGGATATAATCCTGAGTAAAAGACCAACGAGCAGCCCAAAAAACTTGGTCGTGCGACACCAAATCATAACAATTTAAGATAGTTTTGGAATCGTTGCTCCATTGTTGTTTGTGACAAGGAAGTGATTTCCACTCACACATTTTCTGACCAATAGATTAACAACCTGTATGACCGCGTCATTGTTTTTTTTACAAACGTTGCTGTGAACACTAACCGGACCAGGTAACAGGTGTTAAAGCACCCTTAGAGAAGTATTCTGATCTGGACCTGATGAGGACTTGCTTGTACTCAATTTGGCTGTCCTTCCAGGCTAGGTGGAAAACCTCCAATTTAGCCACTTACGTTCTAGTTTTCTAGTGGACTTCTTGAGAGTGCGGGTATCCTCTGAATACCATGGAGCAATTTTCTTATCCTTTCATTTTCTTGGTTTGAATGGGGCATCACGGTCTAGGGATAGCTGAAGAACCAAATTCAGATCCCTCGTTTTAATATTTAATGATTTATTTGGGACGTCAAGTGCTTATAGTGCAGCGGGTAGAATACTAGCCAGTTCCATAGCTGTGTTGGGGGTTATGTAACGGCTAGTAGAAAGTGCTTCCAAGGCTCCGGCAGAGGTCCATTTTGAAGGTAACCAGGCAATGGTCTGATCATATAGGATTGTGGGGGTGGGCAATGATGTTGCTAATCTTAATTCCCCGTGTGAGAACTAAATACAATGTATGCGAGTGAAGATGGGTAGGTTTGGAAACCACCTGTGGGAGACCTGTGGAATCCATTAGAGCAGTAAATGCCTTACTCAAAGGATCTTTTGGGTCTTCCACATGAATTAAGATGTTATCGATGTCACGAGATCAGCACAGGAAGAGGGAGTACCTGCCAGGGGGCCGGTAAAGAGTAACTATACAAAAAGAGGGTGGAGGGGCAGGAGTAATAGCATTACTCGTCTTTAATGTAGTTGGTGGTTTCATGCCAATTATTTCAAATGTTTTAAAGGTGTTCACAGATTTTAGGCTGAGGTTGAAGCTGGCTTCATATCTCACAGCAACACCACCACCTTTTTTTGAAACACAAGGAATATAGCATGCGAAATCTGGAGGCGATGCATCAGTCAGGGGGCAATATTTGTCAGGTTTTAACCAGGTTTCAGTGAGTCCAATCAGGTCCAGGCTGCATTCAGATATCAGATCATTAATCAAAACGGCCTTTGTGGATAGGGATCTGATGTTTAGGAGCCCAAAATTCCAGAATGGGTTTTTGGCAGCTTTAGACGTTGTAGTAACCCAGGGGACTTGAAGGCCCGATACACCATAAAATAGAACTCAGACACGGGGGTTAACATAAATGGGTTTTACTAAAGGTTTCAGGGTAAGGATAGTGGGACAAACTTCAAATTAGGCGTCTTCCCATCCGGGGTCTGGGGTCCTTTTCGGAGTGCGGTTCTGGGGGGTCAAAGCATAGGGCAAGGTTAATGGCAACGCTCATCCAGGGTTGTCTCTCTCGTTCTCTCTCCCCCTGCGGCCTTGGTCTGGCTCCCCTTTAAGCCCTTGCCTGATTGCCTAATGGGCTCAAGGTGTGACCAGTGCCATGTACCCAGTGGCTGCTGCACCTCGACCGGCAGGTAGACTCCCTAGCGTCCAAGGAGTTCCAAGGAAGAATGCCGCGCCGAGTAAACCTATAAATTAGACAATAAATGTGTAGATTAAATCGGGAAGGACAAAATAAATGAAGTAATATGTAATATATAGCGATTAACAGGAAAAAGCTTGGGAAAAGTTTGGAGCAGCAGCTCGGGTGTGCAGCGCGGTATATCGTCAAAATCTTTCAAATGTCTACTTTCATGGAATGACCCTGCTACAATGCTGTTACTTCAGCTTGTATAATAGCTGTATACTGGATAAACCTTGTCTTTACATCGGCTGCCACTCTGTCCATGACTAGTTTTTTTTAGGACCATTTCTAGTTATGCTTACTGTGAAAAGGTCACATGTTTTGAAAGTTCAGGAATGTCATTTACATCATCGTTTCTCCAGTTCTCTCACTTTGTTTTCTTTAATGCACAGGATCGGAGCTGATGCCTAAAGCCCTCTCCACAAGAATTGTTGGAGGAATATGGTGGTTTTTCACGTTGATTATAATCTCATCATACACTGCTAACTTGGCTGCCTTTCTGACTGTGGAGAGAATGGACTCACCTATAGACTCAGCAGATGACTTGGCCAAGCAAACCAAAA
Source organism: Hypomesus transpacificus (assembly GCF_021917145.1). NCBI lineage: Eukaryota > Metazoa > Chordata > Actinopteri > Osmeriformes > Osmeridae > Hypomesus > Hypomesus transpacificus. The sequence goes on along the minus strand of NW_025814037.1, from coordinate 453,405 downwards.
TAGAGTATGGTGCAGTGAGGGATGGGTCCACAATGACTTTTTTTAAGGTAAAATGTCATTCTCTCAGAAAACAAAAAACGCTAAAATATATATATTTTCTTGAAAGCAGACTATATTGGCAAATTGAAGATTGATACAGAAATACTTTAGATGTGCCTTGTTTGGAAAAATAAATTCAGACAAAATAAAACAATATGATTGGGGAAGACATGGTAGGAGTATGAAGGTTTGGATTCAAGCTAAGTGTTTGTATTGTATCATGTTGCCATCAATATAACATGCTGTGGAAAATTGTTAGGAAAGATTACTGGCCCAGCATATAATACTTGAATGTACACAGAAAATCTAATCAGGAGTGCTAGATTTGCATGGAGCTGTCACATCATAACTGATTGAGGGGATGAAAAGTCAAATAAACAAACACATTTATCACTGTATAACAACAGGGTATGTGTGTCCAGAGTGGTAGAAAACCTTTGTATATTCTGACTAATATAAATACCTAATGCTGAAGTTAATTAATAACATTGCAGAACATTTTTGATTGCGGTAAACATTTTTTTTTTCAAAATGTTTCTTTAATATGTTATTGTGCCATGTCAGTTGCAGTCATATGCTTCCTGTCATTTCCCAGAAATCAAAGATCTCCACCTATGAAAAGATGTGGGCGTTCATGAGTAGTAGGAAGAACACGGCACTGGTGAAGAATAACAGGGAAGGGATCCAAAGAGTCCTCACCACAGACTACGCTCTTCTCATGGAGTCCACCAGCATCGAATACATCAGCCAGCGCAACTGCAACCTCACTCAGATTGGTGGACTAATAGACTCCAAGGGCTACGGAGTGGGAACTCCCATTGGTAAGTTGGAGAGGTCATCTGCTTAACAAAATTTTGAGGAGGAAGTAGTATTCCTGTAATTCTACACATATTGTCACGTAATTAAGAAACCTACCTTCATGAACTTCATGAACATTATCAGTTGAAAAAGGAATACATCAGTTTTCTCATACACCCATGGACTACATTTTTAGGTTCCCCCTACAGAGATAAGGTGACTATAGCCATTCTCCAGCTCCAGGAAGAAGGGAAGCTTCACATGATGAAGGAAAAGTGGTGGAGAGGTAATGGCTGCCCTGAGGAGGACAGCAAAGAGGCCAGCGCCTTGGGTGTAGAGAACATTGGAGGGATCTTCATAGTCCTGGCTGCTGGGCTAGTCCTCTCAGTTTTTGTAGCTATCGGAGAGTTTATATACAAATCCAGAAAAAATTTGGACATTGAGGAGGTGAGTGTTGGTCAGTGTGAGTGGCACAATAAGTATTAACACATTGGGTTAGGGTTAGTTATCTAATTAATGTTGTCCTAATCCATTACACAGTTGCTTTTAAGTTGTTTTCAATTGACAATTGTTTTGTCAGGTCAACAAATGTTGAATATTGAACTGCAGTCCTACAATCACACTTTATTGTAGATTAGTGTTTGATGTAGTTTTATTTCGAAAAACGATGTGCATTTACTCTTGATTGGAATAATACCATTTAGATCCTGTTTACGTCACCGTTTTTTCAATTTAGAAAATATATTACATCTTGGCCAAGGTTTTCACAATACAGTTTTAAATGTGTTTATTGTGAACAAAATGTAATGGTAGTGATGGAATTAACAACAGAGGCCTGTTCCATAAAGCGAGTTTACCAAATAAGCCAAGCTTATGTCAGTTAGTCAACTTCATTTCCAATTGATTCGGTTCCATAAAGCCAGTTTAATGTAGTTCGAACTCAGTTACCATGGCAACTTCTGCCGCAAAACTAAACTGGCAGAATAACTGTGACTTAGCCCATGTTGTTGCTTAACCAGACGTTCCTGTAAAAAGGGGAGATTTGTGGTGAGAAATAAATCATTACAATTAATTACAAGATTATATTGCAGACTTGTATTCTACGGTTTTAATTACAATTACATTATTTTATTACATTAAATGAAGATAGTCAGTCGTGAACTAAAGTGGGTCGGTCTAAGGCATGTAACTCCAGGACTGAAAATGAGTCCCACTCTGGCCCTGGAAGCAAATCATGGAATTTGCTTTACATGATCTTTAAACACTGATGAACAATGATTTCAGAATGATACAAACCCACATTTTACTTATGGTAGTTTGTGAAATCAAATGTTTAGGCTGATGCTACATAAAATATGTCTCCATTACCTCAATAGAATGATCATAGCTACATAAATCATGTACAATTGCAAAAACAAATCTAAATCCATGCCTCTTTCCTCCATTTTCCCAATACAAAAACCATGTAAAAATGTTTTTATTGGATAATTGTAGGCTATTTATGTAAAACAATGTAAAAGTAAAAAGTCTACGTAGATATGTTTAGTGGGCTGATGGTTTTTCTAATCAATTAATTAAAGGTCTATAATAAACAAACTCAACCTACATATTGTTCATGTCAATCATGGCATATCTTTTTGATGAGGTGGTGGATAAGGGAGCTGTCATAGTACGCACCTTAAAGAGAACAATATTTTGGGGAGATGGCACGTGCCATGGTGGATCGATATGATCTATTTTCTACCTCTCCGGTTGCTATAGAATATGGTGCACCCACAATAATCTTGACTACTTTAATCTGACTCGAATTACTCGGATTGCGTGAACTACAATTGGTCTTTATGGAACCGATTTAGCCCCGACTGACTTGTTAGGTTAACTCAAGTCAGGATTGGGACTCTAATTCATTTTCTTTTGAGCGGCCTATATGGAACAGGCCCCTGGAAGATAGTGGAGCTGAAGAAACACCAGATTGTAAACAGTTTGTTGATCACAAATACACAGTAATTAGTTAATTTTAATATCCAGGTATTTTGCAGGATAACAGTGCTCATTACTACGTTGCATGTTTTGATTAATAGCAAAATATATTTTTAATTTGTTAATGCTTGACACAAGTCAGTTTTTCAAAATTCTCAATGGATCAGAGATCTCTCAAGATCTCTCTTTGCTATACATTGCTTTGATTGTGTATACTTATTTTTTGCTTTTGTATCATTTGATGCATGTAAAAGTGTTGGTATAAAAATATGTAAGATCATTTGATTTGTCTTTATTTGTGTCTGTGTTGATTCAGTTTGGATCTGTTTTGTACTGACGTTTTGTATTCAATCTGCGGGTTATTTGTGTCAAATCATTTTACAATATATAGGCTTAAGCTACATCACAGTAGCTATTAAAGGAATAATTTGCCCAGCAACTTAATTACAGGCAGGGTGGGCAAGTTTTGCAAAGCTAGTTATTTGAGCTTCTGTTTGACACAATTCAAACCAAAATAACCCACAAAACTACAGTAATGCACATTGAGTGCAGGGGCAGAGGGACAGGTAGCCCGTCCAATCACTAGTCAGGGTACCCTTTAGTGATTGGTTGTGATTATTACAGTATTGCGACACCCAAAGATGTTGGAATGATATAATATTACTGTCAAATCTTTAAACATATTGGTTGCTATCAAGACGTGAAGTTACTTTCGGCAAATATGACAAAAAGTGCTTCTCAACCACATTGCTTACCCTGAACATTGATGCAGCTATGCTTTTGTTGGGGTCTTTTTTGGGCCTATGTTTGGGTGAGGTGGTACGTGCAGGGAGTTGCCCAGGACAGAGGTCAGCTAAGGCTGAGAAACAGCCCCAGTAAGGAAATAGTCTAAAGTTGAGACATGATGTTCAGTTATGGGACAAGAAATTCTTTGTGGTTCACTCACCCCTCCCGTTAGAATGTTCTTACCATCAGGAAGCCAGGTCAGGATGACCTGACAGCGTGTTCCCCTAGTTAGAACGACCCTGGTATCATAGGAACCCAACAAATAAGCGGATGGATCTGTTATCTTGAGCAAGTATTTGATTGTCTGTATGGCGCCAAGATATTTGTGTGACGTGGGTAGGACTGTATAATAGTACTTGTCTATGATTACATGTCAGACTTCTCTGGCTAGAGAAGTTCAGCGTGTGTTCCCAAGAGCCTATGCAATAAAGACGAAAGCATTTATAATCAACTTCCTCGACTCCAAGCCTGTTATTCTTACACCATTAAGAACCACTTTTGAGCCTCCAACACTTTGTATCCAGGGGATGACATTGGCACCCGCCCACCCGCCAAATGCGGGTAGAATTCGGCTGTGGCGGGTAAAGCAGTCACTCTTACCATCCACTTTGGCAGGTAGAATTCTATCTCTTGCTATAAGATTTTTTATCGTAGTCTTTTAAAAACAAAATAATGAACTCATTGCAGGGTTTTCAAGCCTCACGCATTGACCGTGAGACGCACGCATTTCAACCAGCATGTATCATTTCCCCCTGTGTTAAACAGTCTCGGCCACTGTAAAGTTCTTGCTAAGCAACATAGACGTGCGAACACACGCGAAAGCTCGTCTCGTGGGGCTTTTGATCAAACTTGAAGACCCTGCTCAGTGCAAGGCAAGGATGTGGAGGCTACATAACAGGTGTAGGAAAATTCCGGAGAGAAGACAAAAAAAATGAGAAAAACTGTTGATGAAAGTGAAACCGAAAATAAAGACACAAAAATAATTGTATTGTTTATAAATATTTAACCTGACAATTTTTTTTTTTGTTTAGTTCATATATTTACACCCCATTATATGCAATGAGCTACTCTTTTTGTCTTTGTCTTCATCGTTTGCATATTTTCGAACAAAAGGAGCTTTACACACTTATAAGAGCTGAAGATTTGGCGACAGAGACATTTGCCCCCCTATTTTGCTGATCTGAAACGCAAGTATTAAAACGCAAAGCGCAAGTAACTTTGTGGGCGTGACTTCAGCTTGGTTGTTATTTTGCCGGCGGGATAAATGACTTTGCGCTTGGCGCAAATCTAAAAAGGGTTGGTCTGAAGTAGCTACATTACTAATGGGTATGGTTTGGGCGTAACGTGCAATAAACCAATCAGAGCATCATCTCACATTCCCTTTAAGAGCAGCACTTGCTCCATGGCGAATTGCTATTATAACGGCTGATTTGCCAGGCGAGAGAAGTGACATTGTATGGGAAAGGTAGAGCAGTTTTCTCATTGCACTAAGTTGCCCACTCATGCTGCTCATTCAAAATATTATTCTTATTTATACATATATTAAATTGTTTTAATTGTTATATTGTTTAGTTCTTAGAATGAGTTTAACTAATGTACTTTTGTACCTGTATATGTTTATTGTTTGCACCTTCCTGCCACAGTAAATTGCGTATTTTTGTAACATAGGCTACATGGCGAATAAACCGAATTCTGATTCTGATGGGCATGGGAGAAGAAACCTAACCAAATTAGCTTCATGGGAGGTAATTGCCACAGTTGTTACAAATCAAGTTCACATACATAGAAATTACTTATGAAAATCTTTTTATAATCATTGAAGAAATGTAACATGCCATAAATCAAAACAATGTAACGTAGCTTCGCAGATAGAAGACCCTGGCCTTGCCAGCAGTGGGCACGGACCAAGCTTGTGCCCTTAAAATAGCATCTCAATAATGCGCCATTGACTTTAGACCACGTTTTTCCTGGTCAGTAGCGGAATTGTTTATAGGAAACTGCAAGATAGCACCAGGGAACGTTTGCGCCAGAACACGCCTCCTTTTTCGCTGAACCGCCCACGGGAGCGCAAAGTCATTTCGACGTGCGTCTGTGGAGGGAAAAGTCAGCTTTGAGAGTTTGACAGTGGCTGGTGAGCAAACATTTTAATGTCAGGCCCTGTTTGTATCCCCATTCAGAGTAGGGCTACTACCTAAATTAAGTGAAGAATATAATGTGTGTACAGCTGTAAAATGTTGTCAGACTAAATTACATTTTGTTTGGTTGGTTAGGTAGCTAGACCAAAGCTATGTGCTTATACAGAGCACTGTGCTGTAGCGTGGTTTGCACGGTTAAGATTAGCAATACTTAATTTATAATAAAGTATATAGTTGGGGGCACCACCTCTGATTTATTTAAGGGACAGAGGAAACCTTATTGAATAATATTGAATAATAGCATTCGTAATTAAATTTCAATTCCATGAAAGTAGAGCAGATCAGATAACGTGAGGGATAACGCGAGTATTATAAACAATGATTTATTTAAGAAAATGTAATTATGATGAACAAATACCAAATTAGTTATAGGCTAGTTGAGAGTGAGTTGAGTTAAACAGTATACAATAGGTCCTAAACTATGATGAGAGCGGAATACTAGATGGTGGGTTGAGAGCGCGTGGGGAGGGGAAGAGAGAGAGTGATAGGCTTCAGGAGAACAATGGAGGGAGTCTATTTTAACTAATCCTAACGAAAGTTAGGTTAAATCATTTGCAAACTAAAAATCAAACGTAACAAATTAAATCACAATATGCCAATGTTCACAAGTAAGAAACGTAGCAATATCGCAGTTACTGTTGTCAGTTTGAAGAAGAATAATCAAAGTTCCGTTCGTCGTTGTCAAACGGTTAGAGCAAAGGAATCTTTCGTTAAAGTTCCTGGTGGTCCAGTGAGTTGCTGATTGAGAAGGATAGGTCAGATGTGTCGCGAACATATCCGGTGAATCCTTGCGAAAAAGCAAGGTTTGCTTGTGCGTCAGGGTTTTATAATCCTTGCGAAAGGGGGGTAATCCTTTTGGAGGTGAACTCTTTGATTGGTCTGTTACTCCCACCTGGGCGTCCATCCTGAGATTGACCTATGGGTGTGAAGTAGTTGATAACTTTTCAGAGTTCAGCTATTTCAAATGTCCATGTATTCCTAATACTTCAAAATATAACAATACAACATTAAAAAATTGTTATCAAATTATATCAACACAGCATAAAAGGGAAAGCATACATTATAACACATCAACTACTGTCATTGAAATAGTGTCCATAAGCCATGTAGTCCTTGAGAATATGTTTGTAAATCCAGAAACGTTAGTCTTTCCTTAAAATCTTTTGTCTCCATACTGTAAGGCCATTTTGGTCTACCTTCTGACCCCATGCTGGGCCAGAAGCTTTGAAGGTCCTGCTCTGGAGATAAGGACAAGGGGGGAAACCCCCTTTCTCCTTGTCGGGGGTAGGGGAAAGGTGTGAGGGTATGTGGTTTGTCTGTTGGCTCTGCTACAGTGCAAGCACCTTTATGTTTGTCTAGTATGAATTTAGGAATGTAAAGCTATGTCAAGCTATATCACTACAGCATCATGGAAACCAAACTTCTCTCCTTTGTCTTTCCACATCTAGTTAATATTAAACTAAAAGTTTGTTAGCATCCCACTCCCACCTCCACCTCCCACTTGTAAATAAGCAAGAATTATGAAGTTTAATTAAACATCAGTTGATGTTGCTTATATTAGCACTATTTACATACTTATTTTACTTCAGATAGCATTCTTGCACGGAACATGTTTAGCCTACATATACCACATATAGTCATTCAATCCAAATTAAAATCATTTTAAAGGCCTAATTCATCCGTCTTTTGTAATAAAAACTAAATAAATCGAATTAGCCTATAATAAATAAACTTGGAAAAGGTAATTGTAAAAAAAAAAGTGAAAATATGATTTCGAGATGAGAAAAGGGGTGCTAACTCGTCTCCTTTCGGCGAAATTCGCAGTTTTTGATCTAAAATGGGTCATTTGTGTGATTCGTGTAGATCTGCAATAAAACCATTTGGGGGTTCTCCAAGTAACCTGATCTGCGAACGCAAGCTGTCATGATTATTTTTTTCAAGTTTGTTGTTTGGCCAACCAATGTCAAAATGACACGCACACTGTTTATTTCGAGTCTTCGGTTCTGTCTCCCAGAGCCCCAGACATGAAAACTGAAATGCGTTGTCACAAAATACTAATTTGTGGCCAGTTGAAAAGATGAATAGTGAAGGTTTTTAAAACTTTCTAAAAGAGGTATGTGCTTTAAAAACAAGTGGTGAAAAAGTTTTAAAAGTATGTCTGTCATTGTTGTGCATTGTAATAATTTCTTACTGTTGAAAAAGGAGAAAAAAAAGAGTTCTGAAAACAGTATCTTATTGACTTTCATACATATTTAAGTGTTAAAAGTATTAAAGAATGAAAGACTGAGAAACAGAAAAAAGTTTGAAGTTAGAAAAATTGACCAATTTTAGTGATTAAGATGTATTTGCATAACAGTTATCGATATCATAGCAGACAAAAGTATGTCAACAGTATGAAAGTGAAAAAAATAGTTGCTTTGAAACCAAAATGGTGAGACAAAGTGTTAAAGGCATATCTGTCATTGTTTTGCATTGCAATCTTTTCTAACGGTTGAAAAAGGAGAAAAAAAGCGATGAAAAAAAATCTTGAAAGAAAATCTTATTTAATTTCATAAATAAAGTGTTATGTTATGCTCTTAAGACAGTCACCCCCATTACCCTGTGCAACCCCAGTCAACTGGAGTTCTGCCGTGATTGAGAACTGAACATCAGCTCCCTCACCAAGAAAGCACAACAGAGGATGTACTTCCTACGGCAGCTGAAGAAATTCAACCTGCATAAGACAATGTGGTGCACTCCTACTTCCACGCCTGTTTTACGTTTCTTGGCGAATAAAACCCATTCTGATTCTGAAAAGTATTAATAATTAAAAGATGTACAAACAGAAATACAGTTTGAACAGTGGAACAGTGTTTCTAGCTCTTAAATATAGTGATGAAGAGCGTTGGCTAATCGCATTGGTTCCTTGTTTCTTGTAATGTAGCAACGGTTGGTCATTGTCAGCAAACCTAGAACCTAAAATCTAGGATTCAGGTTCAAGGTGGAGGAGAAACTAATCAGTCACCCAGTCCTGTTCAGACACTCTAACTCAGAATGCTGGTGCAAAAAAAGCGGAACTATTGTGTGTGGTAAATAAGATCATGCTACATTTAACCAGCGGATCATTTCTTGCAAGTGTGTCAAAGTGGTATTTTTACAGACTGTATTACAGTAACACCGTAGGCATGAATAATGCATGCATCGTCCTCGTCGTCCATCTGGCATCGGACTTTAGCCGAAGAAGCTAGAGAGGATGCAATGGGAGAATTCCTACAGTAAGCTAGATACTGCTTCAAATTGAAAACTGAGTCGATCTTTTGATTAAAGACAAGTTCCTTAACCTCTGTTGTCATTATCGCCGATAAAAAGTAAATACTGTTACTAAGCATTTGTTTGTAGGTTACGAACGATAGACGTAGCTAGTTTCGCCGTTCTATGGCAGCTATGATGACAGTCGTAGCTAGCCTTGTAAGCACTCATCACTAGAATGGCCATAACTTTAAAACAAATTATAATATTTCCAATCTGTCTGCTGTTCTACATTGCCCACACAATTATGTATATATTTATCAAATCTAACATGGCCTGTATCTTGCATTGAAAGTGTTCGAAAATTAGCTTGTCTAATGTATGGTGGACTGAGAAAACATATTAGTCAAAGTGGAACGAGAGATGTCGTGGGAGAATTCCTACTGTATTAGATTTACTGCTTCAAATTAAAAACGGAGAAGATATTTAGAGTAAAGACGTTTCTTAACATCTGTGTTCAATATCTTAAATCAAAAGTAAAACTTTTCAGTTACGAAGCATTTGTTTATAGTATGGCCAGCTGCAATAAGCCTTTTTGTGAACCCCGGTTTGGCTGTTCGTGACGGTAAGCTATAACAGTGTTGAGCCTCGATTTTTTCAGATTTCTGTGATACTTGCTTAAATAACAATTATCTAGCTAGATTATGTACGCTCAATGTACATACCTTGTTTGGCCAATTCGGTTTATTGTGGAAAAAAGTTGAACCGTTTTTATTTATGGAGAGCTAGCGCTAGCTTGGAATTGCGTTATACCACTCATCACTTCAATGGTCATAACTTTTAAACAAAATAGCGTATCTTAAATCTATCTTCTGTTCTGAATTCATAACAAAATTATGCACATTTCATACACTCTCACCTGTCCTCTATCTTGTATTGAAAGTGGTTAAAAATGACGTTTTCTAAAAAAGTATTGACGACAGAGAAGATTTTTGTCAGAATGGCTCTGCGAAATCGTCTTGATGATTTGCCTAACATAATCATATAAATATTTACATAATTAGAAAGCCCTACATCTTGTCTTCAAAATGGTATAAACATTTCAGGTATATTATTTAATAAAAGTCTGCATATTCAGGCAAGAAAGTGTTAAACAGTGTAAAACATTTACTCGTGAGAAACAGTTCTGTCAGAGCATGACGTCACAATTAACTTTAAACTCTAATAGCTTAAAAACTTTAAAAGTTATCTGTGAGAAATTGAATAGCTCACTAGAAGAGTTCAGACTTTATCAAGTGAAGTTTGAACAGTGTTTCTAGCTTAAACGGGGTGAAACTAGTAGGCGACGGAAAAAAGTGGGAGGAAAATTAATAACTAGAACATGCATTTCCTGCTGAAAATGCGTTGGAATGCTGAAATCTGAAATATATTTTTTTAAATGGCTGAAAATACAGAAATCTGAAAATACTCGCAAGCTGAAAGCTTAAATTAATTTTTAAATGTAGGGAGTGTGAAAGGTGAACTGCATCATCTAACAATGCTTAGTGCTTAAATACAATGTGGGAGAATATGTTTGAATGTTGTGGAGCAATTGAGAAATAGTTAAATTTCAAGAGGCAAGAAGAGGAAGCTGAACTGCATCATCTAACAAAGCTAAGAGCTGAAATATGGAGCTAAATCAGGGCCAAAAGTTTGACATAGAAAATTTATGTTTTGGTAGAAAACTTGAAAAATAAAACTATATATATATATAAATTAAAAAAAGTGTACCAATTTTTTTTCCAGGTTGAATAACATTTCGATTAATTTTTGGAATAATTTGGAATAAGTTATTCATTTTCATTTTTCACTTTCATATTTTCACATAGTTTCACATTTCATGTTTTCAGATTCAAAACGTTTTTTTACGGCTTCAATTACATTTTTTGGAGTTTAATTTTAAATGTACATTTTAGCAGTTTTTTCAGTTTAATTTAGTTTTTTTAATTTTTTTCAGACTTTTGGCCCCGATTTTGCGTAGGGGGCGTGGCTTCAACTCAGAGGCGGGAATTATGAGTGACAGCCTAACAAAGAGGCAGAATACTCGACAGTCTGCATGGCGTCCGCTCCGCCAACCCAGTCTCATACTTCTGCGTATCTATGACACAGGTTTTGCGTGCCATATATACGCCAAATCACTGTTTTGCGTGCGGTTTATACTCAGATTCAATGTGTTGATTGAATGAGACATAAAGCAGTAGGGCCGATACAGGAAGACACAGCGACACTTTTTAACAGAAGGATGATAGTGCAAGTTTTGTCCGTGGAGCATACAACGATTAATGAAAAGAATCATGTAGACGTGTTTGAGTAATTGCATAACTAATTACACATGTAAACTGAATAATCGTATTATTGGCATAAACCGACAATTGCTATAGGGTTTCTCATGGTCAGTGAACGCACTCAGTGGCGCGGTAGAACGAAACAGTGCCATTAACATAGTAGTTAGAAAAAGAGATATTATCAGCATCTGCAGAATTAGTAGTTGTAGTAGTGGCATAGATATAGCAGTAACAGTAGTGGTAGCTACTGCTAATACCAATCACCTGTGTTAGAGAGAGTGGCGCGTGTTTGTTTGGTTGCCACGGTGATGGTGCAGCTATGAATGCTAACGCGCTGAGGGCAGAGAATAACAGAAATGTAGCTAGAATCCACACCTCAAACAAGTTAACCTAGACGCAAAACTATACGTCCAATCCAAACAATAAGGATATTTTCCGAGACCCAAGACTCTGCCGAAACCAGAGATGTCCTTTGTATGTCTGTGCGGTCAGAAATACGACTCTACCGGCAGTTTCTAAATCTGGTTGTTATTGCTTTCTCTTACGAATTTGTCACCAGATTTGCATTGGACTCTATGGGGCAAGAGTTGGACTTTGTCTCGCTTTCGTGGGGCTCTGAACAAATGTGCAAGTCTGTTGGATTCCACAGACAACGGTGGAGCGACCAGCACAAAATCAGCTATCCATTGATCCAAAAAACAAGCATGAAGAGCGAAAATTTAGGAAATGCTGGCAAACTAGAATTTTTTTTTCAACGACGTCTGAAGCTCCCCTCTACTCTAAGCGTTTCAGTCTGCACTCTAGGCTTTCACGTACACAACCATTTAAATCTCAGAAAAGGGTTGAAAACTTATGAAGCATAATCAGTGATGTTGAAACAAGTTGAATAGATATCAAAAAGCAGAATTATTTCAAAATAGTTGAGTGTTTTGTCAACACCAAGTTTAAATGGTGGCTCTAGCTGAAAGATTGAGGAAGAAGAAGGACGAAGTTGAAGAAGTTTGAAGGGATTTGAAAAAAAAACTACATTGGAAAACCATGTTAAAAATAATATGAATATCGATTTATATTGATTCCAGCATAAGAGGTACAAAGCTGAAAAGTCATAGCACCCATGGCCTGAAACTGCTGAATTTTTTGATCGCTGAATGGTTTTAATAGCTGACAATAATGATTCAAAGAACAATACGTAAGGGATAATGTATAGAACGCCGGTCATTATCAGGAAAATAAGCCCCGACAGGGCGAACAGCACCCCGACGCGAAGGCGTTCTATACATTATCCCGCTTATTACACGGCTACTTGCCAACAAAATTACTTAACACAGTGTGTCTTTTTAAAAAAAATTTGTTACCATTCGTAGTGTTGATCAGTAGAGAAATAGTTCGCCAAAGACGTTGAACATTCTTTAGGCTTCAAATCAGCTGACGTCGCTAAGCAACGGAGCACGCTGGGGTTGAAAAGTTACCGGACTACTTGCGGAGTGCTACGAAAGACGTGAATCAGAAGCAAAAAGGCCACTTTCCTTGATGTTTCCTTGATGTCTGTTATTCATAGCTACGGTCTGTTATCAGAAGATATCAGACCGCAGAACGTTGGGAAGCCCCATTCAAGCGAATGGAGCTTTCTACAGCGTTAAGAACAGCCGTGTAATAATTAACAATAAAGATTCAAAGAACAATACTTGGGCTGTGTTCGAAATGTCTTAAAATGCGTCCTTCCTTCCTTCCTTTTAAGACAGCGATATTACAGTTCGAAATTCCTTAAATCTTCTGTTCCTGTCTAATAAGATACCTTAAAATACGTCACATAACAGTCATTTTTTAAGAGAGCATCTGAGCTGCCTTGCTGTCTTAATGGCGGCACGTATTACCCATAAGTCTGTGCGCCAGAACCCAAATCAGATTTTATTTTAAAAAGATGGCGACCGAAGTTCACAACAAAAGTGTTCATAAATGTAAGTTTCTTTGCTTTTTTTAATTTTTTTTATTGAAAAGTTACCGAGAAATAAACAGTAAACTATGTAATTATGACATGATTTATTGACAAAAATAGTCTGAATTCGTTAGCGAGGTATCCGTTAGCCAGGTCGCTATCGGTAGCTGAATATTGTTAACGGGCTTGCTAACGTTGGCTGTATTTAATTCAAGATAGTTAAGAAAGTGAACGGTTGTTTATGATGTGAAATTGTAAATGTGCACTGTAACTGCACACAAAATGTACTGTAAAAAGAACCTGCTATTAAAAAATATATCAAAGTGTCTTACTAAGTAACGCTAACTGTCAGTTGGTTGCTGTTAGCTAACTGTTAGCTGTAGTTCGTCAACAAGATAGCTAGTTAAGAAAGTGAACGATTGTTTATGTTCTAGAGAATGTGCATTGTGACCCCATACAAAATGTACTGTAAAAATAATCTATTTAAAAATATCAAATGTTTTTCATAATATTTTATATTTATGTAGGGTCTTCAACAGAGGTATGTGCATTCATCAAGGCCAGAGGGGAGGCAGAGCACCTTTTTACGGGCCACAAAAACAGTGCCATGGACGGATGGAAGTAAGTACTCCAAAAGCACTCTTCAGCCACAGAGCTACATGTCTTATACAATTGGCTGTCTGTTCAGACAGGTGCTTGATACCATTGGCCTTGCGGGCGTGGTCAGCCCACTTCAGGCCCGTAAGAAGTGGGACAACTTAAAAACTAAATACAAGGTATTTAGATAGTCACACATGACCTACCATTGGAATACTGCATGCACCGTTGTGGTATTTACTGTAGTATTTATCTGTAGGAGCTGAAGTGCCCACCTACGGGCACGGGGACAGACAATGGGGAGGATACGGCTGCCTCGTGGCCATGGTACTCTGCCATGGACGAGCTGCTTGGCCAGAGGCCCGCCATTGTACCACCCGTACTGCGTGCCTCTTTGCCCTGCAGCTCATCCATGGCAGAGCCCAACTCTATGGGTGCCGTGTCCTCCCCACCAAGAAGTGCGTCTTCCTCAACACCGGGAGAGGAGAGCAGCCAGGAGGTTTCCAAGAAGAGGAGATACAGCTTGGCCTTTGTGGGAGAAATGATGGAGAGGGCGGAGGCCTTGGAAATCGAAAGGCAGCGGAGGCAGGTGGAGCGGCAGGAGAGGGCCGATGTTCGACTGGATAGGCTTCTGGCTGTCATGGAGCGGTTGGCCGAAAAATAAAAAATTATAAACATTACCAATTATACATTTACAGCATTAGTTTTTTTTTAAATAAGTACATGTAAATGATGAGACAACAACAGAGTTCAGTTAAGTTAAAATAAGTGTATTTTATTGGAAAGCTCCCCAAGCAAGCACAAGGGCAACAGTGACGAGGAAAAACTCCCATGTAGGAAGAAACATCGGGAGGGCCCAGGCTCAGGGAGCGACCACCCTCCATGGTCATTTGTGTGATTGAGTGTAGTGAGTAAGGTGGGTGGAGTGAGTGCGGTGTTTCAGGATCCTGTCTGTGTTCCTGCAATGACATGAATGGTGTTATAACTTAATTAATGTAATTACAATGCATCAATCAAATAACTATATAACAATGTATTCATCAAATAACTATATAACAATGCATCAATCAAATAACTATATAACAATTTATTAATCAAAAAACTATATAACAATGTATTAATCAAATAACTATATAACAATTTATTAATCAAAGAACTATGTAACAATTTATCAACAATAATCGTGTCCAGAGGGGAGACACTGAAGTGCGGACAGCTGATTGAAGTGCGGACAGCTGATCTGCAATGCTGTCTCGCAGGGCACCACCACTTGATGTTTCGCCATGGTCCTCTCCCCCGACGGGCTCTTCAGGGTCCTCTTCATCCACCGGTAGGACATCATCATTGCCCAAACATACATTGTGAAGCATAGTGCAACACACAATGACATCTGGCACAAATGAGTCCACCTCCAAGGCACAGAAAAAGATGGACCTCCACCTGGTCTTCATCATGCCAAAAGCCCGCTCAATGATGGAACGAGCTCTGGCATGATGCGCGTTGAACCTACAAGTGTGGGGAAAAAATGAATGTCATTTTTACTCTACTTAATCTCTGTGTCATTGCAATTAAAATCACATATTTTAATGTACCAACCTCTGTTGTGCCACTCCCCTGAGTGGATTCTTGTATGGCATGATCAGGGATATGGGCCTCAGCAGACAGGGGTACCCCCCATCACATTTACATTTAGTCATTTAGCAGACGCTCTTATCCAGAGCGACTTACAGTAAGTACAGGGACATTCCCCCGAGGCAAGTAGGGTGAAGTGCCTTGCCCAAGGACACAACGTCATTTGGCGCGGCGGGGAATCGATCTGGCGACCTTATGATTACTAGCCCGAATCCTTCACCGCTCAGCCATCTGACTCCATCACCCAACAAGAAGGTATCAGGGGGTGGGTACGCGGCAGACTGGAACAGGGGGCTGTGCCTCAGGACCCGGGTGTCGTGGACAGAACCTGGATAACCCACAAAGACATCGATGAAGCGCCCTGCATGGTCACACACCGCCTGCAGCTGTATTGAATGGAACAATTTCCTGTTGAAATAATCCTGGCCATGGGGCTCTCCCGGGGACTTGATACGAACATGGCAGCCGTCAATGGCTCCCATGGCCCTGGCAAAAGCCCCATGCCTAGCCAGTCGGGCAAAACCCTCTGATACTTCTCTCTGCCCCTCTGCAGTGGAAGGCAACCTGATGACTCTTGGCATCGCCACGACTACACAGCCACAGACCCGATGGACAACGTTGTGCACTGTGGTCTTGGGCATGTCGAATGCCCTCGACACCACGCGGTACAAAGCACCTGTTGATAGAGCAATTCACAGTTTCTGACAATCAATATTTGTTGAGTATATTGAGATTAAAAATGAGCCTCTTGGGCTCTGAGGGCCCAGGTAAGACGTACCGCTGGCCAGCCAAAACAGCAACACCAGGACCTCTATGGTTGGCCCCCATCCATGGCACCGCTCCTGGTTGAGCAGCTGCAGCAGACTGGTGATGGAGGCTCTGCTGAGCCGGAAATCAGGGCGGGTGTCTTCCCCAGCAAAATAACGCCGGAGAAGGGGCACTGCCATGTTCAGGCTGGCATACCGTACACCACCCTGAAATTGATGACATGTAAACAATGTTAAACAGTTGTTCATCGAATATGCTATTTATTTAAATTCATCCATCCATGACATGGACAGTGCACATTGATGAACAAAACTGTAAATATCACATAATGGTTGTACGGTGATAATTGACATTTTACTATAATCACGGATAGTATGAACCTATCGTGAGCGACTACTGTATTTACCTCAGAAAGGTAAGGTTGACGATAGCTAGCTAGATGCTGTACGTGGTGATTGTGTCTCGACGATAACTACATACTATAGCAGAATTATGTCACACACGGCGATAATTGACATTTTACTATAATCACGTATTTTCAAAATGATATTTGAAAAACCTACCTCAAAGGAGTACGCTCCCAACATCTCCATCCTTGCGCGGTAGGCTCTGCGCTGAGGCCTGTCCTGCTCCATTCGGCACCTCTCCTCCATCCACTCCTGCATAAGCTCATGAACAATGTGCACCATTCTCGCCATTTTAAGAGTATTTCAAACCTAAAACTAACTAACTAAAGTTTCTCTTAATAACTTTATGTAGATTACCTTAGTTTAGCTTACCTTACAGTACTAGCTAGTACCTAAGCTAACCTAGCTTACCTTGCGGTAACTTAAATTACCTCAACTTTACCTCAAACTACTTTATGGAATCTAACTTAATTTAAATTTTAGCTAAATTTAAGTTTAAATACGACTATAACTTGACCCTATTGTGACAATAAACTTGAGTTATAATGAAGTCTCGATATCAGTTGAAAGGCACGTTAAAACCGCTGGTCGCTGGAAGATGCAATGCAAATGACGGCCGTCTGACAGAGAGTGTGAGCGCTTAAGTACACGCAGCGCGATGACGTACATCCTGTCTTAATAGGCCGTTCGAAAACAACGTTTTTTAAGATACCTTACCCCGAAGAGAGCTGTCTCGTTAGACACCTGTCTAGTAAGACATCAAGGATTAAGACAGTGTCTAAGTTTTCGAACACAGCCTTGGAATGCTGAAGCAGCATTTCAACAATAATTATAAAACAATTGGGTTCTATCGACTTATTTAGCTGTTTCTGATTGGACGAGAGACGTTCCATGAGTTGAAATATCCCAGAACAACCCAACTCATGCTTTTCACAGCTAATAATAAATCACTCCGTGATGAAACAGGAAAACAATAAATATATATGTGAGACAACAACAGGCAAAGCACACCCAATAATAACTAGAGAGGGTACAATTTCTGGGGT
Organism: Hypomesus transpacificus; assembly: GCF_021917145.1. NCBI lineage: Eukaryota > Metazoa > Chordata > Actinopteri > Osmeriformes > Osmeridae > Hypomesus > Hypomesus transpacificus. Next base: position 435,669 of record NW_025814037.1, on the reverse strand, counting down.
AATTGTAAGGTGTGTTGCAGAGGGATCCGTTTTTTAATGACATTTTTTCAACTGATATTTTCTGTATATTTGATATTAAATGCATACTTATTATTTATAAAGATTACATAGATTTAAAAGCATTTTTTTTTTTGCTGCTCATTTACAACTCAAAATACTAAGAGTGAAGTGTAGAATTAAATAGTTGTCTTCTCATTTCCCCTGAAAGAGGGAATGGTGATCGGCTATATACAGTAGCAGCCTCATAGTTGAATCAAAACGAATACATTTGGCAGAACAATGTAAACATATACCTTATTTCTATGAGTTTTTCCCTTCTTGTGATATTTTCAGGCATTTAGCCTACTCATACTGCACTCATTCATCAATAAAGAACCCCCTTTTAAACTTATTCTAGCAATGACGTTACGGGCAGTACTGTAGCTAGCTATCTCAGATGGAATCGCGATTCAAACAGTACCATCTGCTAACCGAAAATATGCCCACAAAAAACGTAAATAAGCTTGACATTAATTTAGGGGGAAATTGCTAATTCATAAAAATCTGGTAGCGATCATTGTCAGTAACACGCAAAATGCGATCCCTGTGTGGAGAAGCTACCCCGGTAAATTGTACTACTACAGTAGTACAGTTACAGTACCTGTGTTCGTCTTGGTAGCGATTGCGTTGGTTGAATTCGATTTAACGTTCCGTTGTACGGTTTAGGCTGAAATTAGTTATTTTCATGAACAGATTGACAAAGTTTAGGTTGTGGCAATGAAGTTTAGGTTTAGTAGTCAGATAGTTTCACCTATTGAAAGACTTAAGATATAAGAAGAGCTAAGGGGAGTGCAAAAAATGTTCTGTCGCCGTTTGACTTCCTAAACAGCTGTGTGATGTTTTTGTTAGCTACTAGTGTGTCTCGCGTAGGCCACAGAGTTGCAGTGACTTACACTGGTTTGAAACCACAGGTAATGATAATTTCACCAACAAATAGTGTACTTGTAATCTATTGTCATAATAAATCCTACAACGAAAATGTATTAGTGAGGAATGTTTATTGAAAACAGATGCATCATAGACCGCTGTAGTATGTGTTGCCCGGGCAACAGAGGCTAATGTCATGATGCTAATGCTTCAGTGAAATAGTAGCCTTCTGTTTCCGAAAGTAGATGTAACTTCCTTAATAATATCAGCTTATATTGTACATTACACTTCACAATTGTGTTTCATATCTCAAAGTAAAATGCGTAAATAGTTATCACCCTGGCCTCTTTGCTTGTGGCGTTTCTGCAGCTGCCTTGCAGTAAAGCCATAGTTAGCCTAGCTATCTCCCAGAAGTTAATGAACTGCTAAACTAATGTTCTGCTAGAGGTAGTCACGCATGTTTTTGTGACGTTAGTGACGTTAGCAACGTCAGTGACTGTGGCTAGCAAGTTAGCCACCGTTAGCTTCACCTCTCGACACCAAAACGTATTTTCTACTTAAACCTTGCAACAGAACGTAAATAAAAATACAAGCAACTCAATCGCTACAAAGACGAACCTTTTGACAGCTACATTGTCTATGTAGCCCAACTATTGACTGCTGCTTAGGGGGGGAAAAAGAATCAAGAAAGGTACATTTCCTGAAGAAAATGTGTGTTTGCTGAAAGCAGTTGAAACGATTGTTTGGATGGCTTGAATAGTGAAGGTTTTAATTTGTTTTTCTAAGAGGTATGTGCTTAAAAAACAAAATGGTGAGAAAAAGTGTTAAAAGTATATCTGTCATTGTAATGCATTGCGATATTTTCTTACTATTGAAAATGGAGAAAAAAACTGTGATAAAAAGTGTATCTTATTGACTTTCATAAATTTTTAAGCGTTAAAAGTATAAAAGAATGAAAGACTGAGAAACAGAAAAAAGTTTGAAGTTAGAAAAATGAACAAATATAGTGATGAAGAGTATATTGCATAACAGTTATCAATATCATAGCAGACAAAAGTATGTCAGCAGTATGTGAAAAAAAAGTGTTGCTTTGTCAGGTGGCTGAGCGGTTAGGGAATCGGGCTAGTAATCTGAATGTCGCCAGTTCGATTTCCCGGCTGAGCCAAATGACGTTGTGTCCTTAGGCAAGGCACTTCACCCTACTTGCCTCGGGGAATGTCCCTGTACTTACTGTAAGTCGCTCTGGATAAGAGCGTCTGCTAAATAACTAAATGTAAATGTAAAACCAAAATGGTGAGACAGTGTTAAAAGTATATCTGTCATTGTTATGCATTGCAATATTTTCTCACGGTTGAAAAAGAAGAAAAAATAGTGATGAAAAGGGTATCTTATTTAATTTCATATGTTAAAGCGTTATGTTAGAGCCATTTTATATTTGATTTCATTCTAAACCTTTTACATTTTTAATCCCTTAGTATTATTCTTGTACACTTATTTAAGATTCTTGTATGTTTAATGTGTGCACCTTCCTGTCACAGTAAATTCCTTGTCAATAATAATTGAATTGTTCAAAATAGTTTGAACAGTGGAACACCGTTTGCTAGTTTGAGGTGTATGCAGGCTAACCATTAAATTAACAGCACATTTCCCATATTTAACAATGATTAAACATGGATTTACCTGAAAGTGATGCATGGGCACCATCTCGCAGTCTTTTTCTTTCTTTTTTTCTTCCCCTGACTCTTGTTATCTTTTTAAGCCCATTTTAGAAAAGTTGACCTAGCCTACTGTCAAAGTTCGTCAGGCCACTGAGATAGGAAAGGGCACCATCGTAGCTTTCTTTGAGCATTTAAATAGGTTATATCTCTTGTTCTGCTTGTTTTGTAATATACGTGCCTATTATTTCTATACTCAAATAATATCGGCATTATGTATTATAACTATGATGATTTTTCAGTTGGCTAATTTTTGGTGCCCCCTCGAGAAATGCTCTGAAGTTTCAATCATTTGGATAGTTTTGATGATATTACTCAAAATCAAGTACTTCTGATAGGGGCAAAGTGGATCGACTACAAGCACAAAAAGGAACAACCTGAGGGACTGAAGCCAAAGGAGAACAGAAGTATTTTTGGCTGCTCTCCCAGACTGACAAGCAAGCTAAAGCTTGTTCCCTGTAGAACTATGGCTTGCAACGACTGCAAACAAGTTACTCAGAGGATAGTCGCACTGGAGCTAAGAGTCAGAACCCTCTTAGATACCAGAGAGACCGAAGACTTAGATAGATTCCATGCTACCTCGCCCGGAGGCTGAGCTAACGGCTAATGAGCCACCCTTGAAACCAGCTTTCTCTCCAGTTGACCAGATGAGTCATGGCCTGGTCTTGGCGCTAAACCAAAGAAGCCTAGCGCCGCTTCTACCTTCATCGGAGATGGGACTGGCGCCAAACATAAAAAGCAAAAAAAGCGAGGCAGTAACTCTTCCTGCATCACCTCTTCTCCTGTCCCACTGAGAAATAGATTAGAACCACTAGGAACTCTCTCTCCCTTGTGTGTGTAATCCAAGGTGAAAAGGCCCATGAGTGCTAGCCACGCAGCTAACAAATATGAAGGGCCCAGATTGCCGACACACCATGATGGTAGCTACTACACACATGCAAATCCAACACATCATCGTGTGCTGCGACCGGGAGTCCCCAATTTCACTCCAAGCCCCTCTCGGACAACTCGGGGCACTGTTCGACCCCCTATCAAGCCTTATCAGACAACAATACCACAGGATTATCAAGATCCAAGGTATGCTAAGACTACCCACAGTCCATTAGAACTTAGAAGAGCTAATGCTGCTAGCACTATAGAATCTACTGCTAGCACGGACACAGTGGCTAACCTTGGTCTAGCACAAGGTCCCATAATTGCTAACCCAAATAAGCTAAGAACTGGCTCCGCACCAACTGATAAGGCAAATGTTAGAAATGCTAACACAATACCACAAATGGCCACTATCTTGATTGGAGATGCCATGACAGCACATGTTAAACTGGCAAAGACAGAAAATATTAGCAACACATCTGTCGAGGAACTGTCGTCAGAGGTACAAACAATCCTCAACAATAAACCAAACAACCGTAAGATTATCATCCACACTGGCTCCTTTGATACCCTACACAAGAAAACTGGCACTGAGATACTTAAAAAACATTTCACCCAGCTACTGAACACACTCAACATATATCAAGATGTATTCATCAGTGGACCGATTGCATGCTTTTGCAGAGAAAAAGAAGCCTTCAGTAGACTCCTATCTTTCAACACGTGGTTGGCATCTGTCTGTCTGGCACACAAACTGAGATTTATCGATCATTTCAATGTGTTCTGGAACTGTGCAGACCTTTTTCAAGCGACGGACTCCACCCAACCATAGAGGGTCTCGGCTACTAACAGCAAACATCAGTCACGTGCTCTTGAGCACCAATAAAGCTTCACCCCCTATCCCTGTTGTGTCTAAGCTGACGCATCCCAAACAACCTCCCATGGAACAGAACATTCAAACAGCCTCCTGCAAGGACTTGGGCTCTGCACTGAACTTCACCCCCTGACGAATTTCCTTGCGATGAAACGGTTCAGTGATATAGATTTTCCCAAAGAAGAGCTACGCTAGGACAGCCACCATGCTATTTCATTAGACATACCGGTCATCATCACAAATAGCAAATGGCATGGTAAAATGCATGGTTACAAACCTGAAGCTTGTGTTAGAAGTCTCACAACTATCCGTATTCTTCCTGCAAATCGATCAACTCCTGTTTTATCTGTTAATACCCCACAGATTAAAATGGCCCTTCTAAATGTTAGATCACTAAATAACAAAACATTTCTAGTTAATGATCTGGTCAAAGAAAACCACTTAGACTTAAATAATTTATAATACATTAAAGTACAACTCTAGAACTATAATCATTAGCTGTATCACGGGCATGGCACTATCTATAATTCTAGAACTACAATCATTAGCTGTATCACGGGCATGGCACTATCTATAATTCCAGTCATTAATAATCATTAGCTGTATCACGGGCATGGCACTATCTATAATTACCAGTTATTAATATTTCTGGCAACTTAATCACCAAATACATCACAGGCACTGTGCACTATATAGCAATGGGAACAATGCTCGTAAGACTTTATTAAGAATGCATGTCTTAAAGTTATGTATTGTGCTTATTAAATGGATGTCTAATGAACTTAGAAGTGTGCTCCGGCTTAAAACATTGTGTCTCACACAGGGTGTGGGAAACAGGCTGTATTTTGTGTGTTATCTCTCCATTTCAGAAGCAACCTTGAATCCAGGCTGAGACAGCACCCGATCAGAAGGGATGCGTAGGGAAGAACAAACTCCTTGATACACGAGAGAACAAGCTCAACCCTTTTTGATATATCTGTTTCAATTGCACTGTATAATATATGCTGGGGCAGGGACAGATAGCCAGTTGGACTTCGTGAACCAACCCAAACTCTGTTGCGGGTAGGGAAACGTAGACAACCCCAGACCTCTGCTTGTTGATTTCCAACTGCTGCATTAAAGCTGATATTATCGGACCTCTGCGACTCCAGATCACTCTTTCTAGAACACATATTTGTGTCATTGGATATCATCATTACATATTGGATTAGACACAAAGATTTTCAATCCTTCCGACTGCATCTGTCTAACAGAAACCTGGCTCAACAACAACACGGCATCGGCAACTTTGATAAAAGCGTGTCCGCCCGATTACAGCTTTCACCATGTTTCTAGGAAATCAAAAAAAGGTGGAGGAGTCGCAACAATTTCTCATCTAAACTGTTGTTCAAAATCACTGAGCTAGGTGAATAATCCGTGTACCCTTCGTTCTTTCATTTTTCCGTTTCAAAACCAAATCGGAAAAAACGAAAAACAAACTTGTTTTTTGGTTTTTCTGTTTTAAAACCAGAACGGAAAAACAGGGGAAAAGAACAACAGAAATCACTAGTTCTGTAGCGGTTTTTCTGTTTCAAAACCAAAAGGGGAAAGGGAAAACTGAAAATCAAGGCATATAAATTCACTTCAAGTTTGGTTTTCCCCATAAATGCAATATGTGGAACTTTTTCCGCCCAAATCACCAAAGTCCTATCCTATTCCCGACTACATGCTGCTGAAAACGACATGTAAGCAGCCTAACTTTGGCAAATGTATATTATTTTTTTTGTTATTTAAATTGTCACATTACATATGCATGCACTGAAGGACCGACGAATCAGCGTTAAGCATATTCCTCTTCTATTTAAAGGGTGTCGTAATTTAAATCCCATCCCCTACCATGCCGAATACATGGGCCATAAATTACACATGGAAAAATTTGCATGTTTGGGGCCACCCACGTGGCCACAATTGTGGCAATTGCAACCATGCCCATTAAAAATAATGTTATTATTTATGATGAGGTGTACAGGTGGTACTATACTATGCAAAGCAAAAGTAATATTGTTTTTCTTAACAAAGGAGCACAGAGGGATGATTGACAGCTATCACTCACCCCATTTCTACTTTGTAGAACATTTTAGCCCTCCTTACCTGTCATCACATGCTTCAGTGCTGCAGAGTCTCACCTCTTCCCCTTTCTCCTCCATGTCACTATATCTAAACTCACATTACCCTTTATCTATAGGGGGTGTCGCCACTTACACACAGTACCCCTCTCCGCAATTAGTAGGCACCCCTTTAGGCATTGGCCAGCTACCAAGCCAGACATGCTTATTATCAAAGCTCCATTTAAAACATGCTTTTTAGCGCTCCCTATCAAGCACTGAATTAGTGAATTTGAAATTGTGGTTTGCAAATTAAATGTATTTTCAGTATGTCTGGTCTATGAATTGTACATCATTGAGTGTAATGCATTTAATGGATTTGTGTATGACTGTTGCACAACTGGACATGTTATATTACCATATACATTTGTTCCAGATGTATAGTAGTCAACAATGGGATGTGAAACCAGGTGAGGGTCGACCATGGAAATGAGTTTTACCAGTGCCTGTACATGCAGGAAATCCCCCGAAAAACAATGAAGCCTTGCAGCCATCTTAAACTGAGCACTAGATGCGCCTGCACCTACACATTTCCACCAGAATTCCACGATCAAAATATTACAATAACGAAACAATCAAAACCTTAATTGTCCCGTTTTTCAGTTTTGGTTTTGAAACACAAAAAACGCTACAGAACTAGTGATTTCTGTTGGTCTTTTTCCCAATTTTTCCATTCTGTTTTTAAAAAAGAAAAACCAAAAAACATTTTTGTTTTTCGGATTTTCTGATTTGGTTTTGAAACGGAAAAATTAAAGAACAAAGGGTACACGGATTGTGAATTTAAATCAATTGAATATCTTGTTATAGAGCCCAAAAATGAATCAATACTTTTTGTTATTATATATCGGCCACCTAAGCACTCCCCAATATTCATACAAGAATTCTCTGAACTATTATTACTATGTGTCACTAGATATGACAAAGTAGTTTTAAGCGGAGACTTAAATATCCAAGTAAATTAAAAAGCAGAACCAATAACTATTGAGCTCTTAATTCTCCTGGACAGTCCCGATCTAACTCAACACATAACAGACCCAACACACCAGCAGGGAAACACTAGATCTAGTAATAACAACTGGACGAAACATCAATAATATTTCCATAACTGATCTACCCCTCTCAGACCATCATTGTATACTTTTTAATGTCGAAATTATCTTAACAAAAAACACAAAATAATTCTTAGTCCAAAGAAGACATCTAGACGATAGAGCTATGATGAAATTTTCTGAAGAATTTGCACTATATGAACCAACTAATCATGAATGCTCCCTGAATGAAATGGTAGAGAACCTTAATAATGCACTATTATCTGTGTTAGACTCAATAGCACCACCAAAAAACAAAAAGAAGTCCACAAGCAGAACCTCCTGAGAAATAAAAAAAATTGTGAAATGAAAAGAAAATGCTGTGCAGCACGGAGAAAATGGAGGAAAACAAAGATTACTATCCACTACAATATCTACAAAGATAAACTAACCACCTATAACAAAACCATCCATCTAGCAAGGAAAGAATATTTCTCTAAAATTATTACAGAAAAAACAGAAATTCCAGAGTCCTTTTCTCCACCATTACACAGCTGCTAAACACTGTCTCAGCCCCCCCTCCAACCTCAGCAGTTAAATGTGAAGAGCTTGCTTTGTTCTTCAAGAACAAAATAACTTAGATCAGAGCTAGTATTATTAATAGTGGGGTTGAAACTGACATCAGTAGATTCTGCAACATGACCATGAGCATATTTACATGTATCGCACTAAGTGAACTTTCCAAAATCGTCAGCGAATCTAACTCCACAACCTCAGATATTGATCCTATACTCACAACAGTCTTTAAGCGATTGTTTGATGGTGTCTCAGGTCCGGTGTTAAATATTATAAACATCCCTTAGAACTGGCATCCTCCCAGACACCTTCAAAACAGCTGTGGTAAAGCCCCTATTAAAGAAACCCAAATTGGATAACAGTATACTTGCAAATTACAGACCTATATCAAACCTTCCATTAATTAATAAAGTACGGGAAAAAATAGTATTAGTCCAATTAAATTATTTTCTTGAAGAAAATAACATCTTGGAAGTCTCACAGTCAGGTTTCAGGAAATATCACAGTCCTGAAACTGCTCTTACCAAAATAATTAGCGACCTCAGACTAAACTCTGATGCAAATAAAGTCTCTATCCTAATCCTGTTAGATCTCAGTGCACCATTTGATACCATTGATCACAACATCCTAATCAATAGACTGGAAAAGCTTATTAAGTTCACGGATATTGTACTGAACTGGATGAAATTATATATCACAGGAAGGATAAGAGCATCTGCTAAATGACTAAATGTAAGGAAGTTGTATGTTAGTTTAGGAGACCATACGTTTAAGAAACGAGAACTGCTACGGGGTTGCTCAAGGAAGCTGCCTAGGTCCATTACTTTTTTCTCTTAATACGTTACCACTCGGTAACATAATCAGAGAACATAACATGAATTTCCATAGCTATGCGGATGACACACAACTATATATATCCACTGAACCCAACGATGCAACGGCCATCAATTCCATTACCAGCTGCCTGTCGGCAATAAACAAATGGATGAATGATAACTTTCTTAAATTAAATGAACACAAAACTGAAGTCCTACTATGTGGCCACAAATCCAAAAGAGAGATGCTTACTAAGAATCTAGGAGGTTTAACCCCCTGGCTTAAACCAGAGGTGACAAGTCTTGGTGTTATCCTGAACTCAGATTTGAATTTCAACTCTCACATTAATAAAGTGGCCAAAACTGCTTTCTTTCACCTGAGAAATATAGTGAAGGTACGACCATTCATAAACCAAAATGATGCAGAGAAGTTAATTCATGCTTTTATATCAGGCCGGCTGGAATACTGTAACGCACTTTTTGCTGGTCTTCCCAAGAAAAAACACTTAAAGACTACAGCTCATTTAAAATTCTGCAGCTAGATTATTAACCAAAACTAAAAGGAGAGAACACATTAGTACGGTGGCCCTGAAGTGCAAAACACAATGGCAAATAGCAAAACGCAATGGCAAATACGAAAACACAATGACATTAACTTCTGACGGAAAAGGTAGGGCCTATCTAGCAGTAGACAGACCCTCCTGATTGGACAGACGGACTGTCTGTCTTTTAACAGGAAGGAGCGGTGAAATACACGAACAGCTACTGTTTTCGACGGGACAGACAGCAGCACCACCTCGATTTACTGACATTATCGGTATACTAACACATAATATCAATTGAATACTGGTGTGTGGCCTATATGTCTCATACTTTATTAACATTCATGTATTACATGATTAACCTATAACAATAGGCAGCCATATTGTGAAGCAGAGCTAGAAATGGCTATGCTAGCAGCCCATTGTAGCCTAATGATTGAGGACTATTGTTCTACTGAACATTTATCTTTGACTGTTGAAGTAAATGGGACTTGTTTTATCCATCAGCCCACTTACAATTTACCACGTTAACAACATGCGTTATGTTCTGTGTACTTATATGTTATGCCAGGTTGTTTTGCTTCTTGTCCTAAGAATTTCCGTGCCCAGTCGAACCCTGTGTTGTTCTGTACACCTGACTATAAAAGACTTGAGCATGTATATTTGTCATAGCCTACTTGATGCAAGTTGAATCTAATCTAGATAGCAATCACACCAGCGACTGCTCAATTTAAGACAAGAAAGGAGTTTGTAAATAGAACAGAATATGCAAGGCAACCAATTGCATTCATTAAAACATTTTATTATACAATATGTCCAGTGAGAGGGTCATTGTTTTTAGTGCGTGGACCTGAAATTTCTGCCAAGCGTTGAGAGCTAGCTGGACGATAGGAACCCTTGATCTGCAATTCATTGTTGCTAGCTCTAATCACTAACTACGCTAATAAGAGAAGACTAACTTTGTATGCCAACAAACACCGATAACTAGAACTAATTTGACAAACGTGATTTCAAGTGCTTATACTCATCCTGATGTTGTGATTAGTTGACAACATATCAACTATCACGTGGTATGTAGCCAATGCCTAGCATCAAAATCATTCTTAAAAATAGCGAAAGTATCTTCGAGGGATTCATGTTTTCAAAATAGGCGTTCTCCTTCCTGTTAAAAGACACACAGTCCGTCTGTCCAATCAGGAGGGTCCGTCTTCTGCTAGATAGGTCCTACCTTTTCCGTCAGAAGTTAATGTTGTTGTGTTTTCATATTTGCCGTTGCGTTTTCCTATTTGCCGTTGTGTTTTGCTATTTGCCGTTGTGTTTTTCTATTTGCCGTTGTGTTTTGCACTTCAGGGCCACCGTACATTAGTCCTGTCCTAGCTACTTTAAAGTTAAAAATTCCTGGACCCGATTTTTTCCAATTTGGCCCAACAATTCAACAGGTCACTCATTACTCCCAGATGGCTATTGGCCCATGTACGCCCATAGGTGGCGCTATAAAACACGCCCAAAGTCTACGTGATTTCCCCGGCGCCCCATTACTCCAAGATGCCTGAAAATTGGTATACATGCCTTATTCCTCATGGGGAACAAAAAAGCCTCAAGAACCCATAAGTTCCGCCATGATAGATTTTGCTGTACTGTCCAAATTTGGTACAACCTTCAAAACCCTTCTCATGAACCATAGATCCAATCGACTTGAAATGTTTTACAGATGTGTAGAATACATGTTTTTATAAATGTTCAAATTGAATAAGAAATGCAATACTAAATGGCTGAAAGGGGTGTATTTATGTAAATGTCCACATTGCCTCAATATCTTTGTGTCAATAAATCTAATATAATTTTGACTGATGGTTTTTCAAACCTAATAGGGTTCAAGACGACATCACTCTGAAGTACCATAAACTATTTCACCTTGGCATGTCTATGTATGATTGAATTATTTCTGGAAATGGTGTGCTGACCAAGCCCCCACCCTTGGTCTTTAGCTCCTGTTTCATTTCGCTTCCAATCGCAGCTCGCCGTTATGAATCTAAATAATATTTTGGCGGCCATTGTTGTTTTCAACTGGAATCGCCTGACAGCCGTGTTGGAGGCAGCCACCTTCGGTAAGTCCTATTTTTACACATTTTAAGCTAGATTCAATAATTGGGTTCATGAAAATACACTACTCTTGAATTATGGTGAAGGTTTGAGCACTTTGAGACCTTTAGATCGTGAGTTTGAAGTGACGGAAAACCGAACTCGCAAAGTAGCTAGCTTTTTCCCTCTGTGCAATTTGTGAATCATTTAGCATCTCGGCGAATTCATCAAAAAGGTAAAGGGCAGCTTTTAGGAGAACAATCAATTCCCCACAGACCTGTCAGAATTTTGATTTGGGTCGTGAAAGTCTTTGTAATAAGCCTATGCGCCAGGGAGACCACATAGGCTTAGGCGGCAGCCATGCTTTGGTCGCGTCATGTTCATAAATTCACAATTTTAAGGCCGATTTATACTTCTCCAACTCGGTCCGTTACGGACAGACGCACTCACGGAGTTGGACGGATTGGTTGAATTTATACTACACCGACGGTGCTGAAAGCAATTCACCGCCAAAACAGTAGGTGGCGCTGCACTGAGATGCTAGCTAGGTTATCGAAAAGTCGGAGCAAATGTACAAATTAGCCGTTTCATCAATAAAATAAGCACGCTACACTGCCCATGTTGAATTCAGATGCTGATTTACATGTACTGTTTAGCTGAAATGTGAATTGTAAAAACGCACAACAATGGCGGTTTAAGGATTCTGTTCTCTTGTTGGTCACGGCAACCCTGCCCCTGACGCAAGCGGTTCTTAATACGGACCAATCACAGCCAAGGGGTATCCGTGAAATGACGGACGGATAGTCAGGAAAATCAGGAGGTGCACGTAGAGATCTCCAAGGGGCTCGGAGAGGGGGTTCCTCGTCTGACAGGGCGTTCCCTGTGTGCGTGTCCGTAAAAACGCAGAAGTATAAATTCGGTCGACACCAATAATGTCGAGGAGGGCAGACTTGAGGACATTTGGGAATTGTGCTTTTAGCCAGATGCTCCGATTATTTTTGTGCTTTGTGGAAAACTTGCAAGTGGAGTGAGACTGCGTCCCGGGGTACATTGTTTTGACTTAGCCTCAGAGACAGACTCGGCTCGCTCACTGTCAGTGTGTAAACAATATTGTATTTCACTCAATTTTACTCCTAAAATGTCAGGAAGGGATGCTTTTTGTAGACAAGAGCCTGCTGAAGATAGCTAGTATATAGGATATTTCAAAACAAGCCTATTTCATTCGTCATTTACCTGATAAACAGGGTTCGTACGGTCATGGAAAACCTAAAAAAGTCATGGAATTTTAAAATGGTTATTTCCAGGCCTGGAAAAGTGCTTGAAAAAAATTAAATCCCCAAAGTTTTGGAAAAGTCATGGAAAGTTGTTATATCATATTTTCATGTTGTTCATTTACGTTGAGTTTTAAATAATTCACATGCGTTTAAAAGAAATACGTTCAAAATATAAGCAGGCATACGCTCTCATACTAACTGAAAAGTTAGATGGCCATAGCAACAGTAACTCAGAGAAGCGCGAGGGATAATTCCAAATGCCAGGAAAGTGTAGCTTTAACGATGCTTGGCTACAAATGGAAAGATACATTAAACAGACAAAGACCCGGGACGAGCAAAATGTCGGTTGTGTGGTGGAAAATCATTCGACATTTCAAACATGGTAGAGGCGGCATTAACTAGCCATTCCAAAGGTAGCAAACATTAGAGCGCTGCTGCTAGCAAAGCTACAGCAGCCCGGTGATGGGTGCTGCTAGCAAAGCTACAGCAGCCAGGTGATGGGTGCTGCTAGCAAAGCTACAGCAGCACCCTTCACCGGCTTTTTCACCACAGCGAGGTCCACTGCTACGCCTAGCAGCAGGGGTCGATAACCGATGCTGTGACAAAAAAAGAAGTCCTAACTGCGGAGGTAATGTGGGCTGAAGGGGCTTATTTTCCCGACCATGACCGGCGTTCTATACATTATGCCGCTTATTACACGGCTACTTGCCAAAAAAATAACTTAACACAGTGTGTCTTTTTACAATGTATTTGTTACCGTTCGTAGTGTTGATCAGCAGAAAAATAGTTTGACGTTGAACTTCATAGACGTTGAACATTCTTTAGGCTTCAAATCAGCTGACGTCGCTAAGCAACGGAGTACGCTGGGGTTGAAAAGTTACCGGACTTCTTGCGGAGTGCTACGAAAGATGTGAATCCGAGGCAAAAAGGCCACTTCCCTTGACAGCGGTCAAATATGCATAGCAAAGTTCAAATGTAAAAACATTGTTCACCGCAGAACGTTGGGAAGCCCCATTTAAGTGAATGGAGCATTCTACAGTATTACTAACAGCCGTGTAATACAACTTTTTAACGTATACACCAAGATTTCACAAAAAGTTTGGTCATGGAAATTGATTTAAAGTCATTGAAAAGGCATGGAAAACGCATGGAAATCCGTTGGTCAAAATGTGTATGAATCCTGGATAAAGCGACCTACGTTAGCCAGGCTAGTTTCACTTGGTCAGCCTATTTAAAGGTCTTTGACAGTCAGACTCACTGTTTACAGGCAAAGGTCGAGCTGGTCTTTTGTCAGATGTGACATGTATATATTGACCAGTTTAGAGCTAAATACTCTCGCTAGAACCTGTGTTTTGAGTGACTTTGCATGGGTTTCCAACACATTTGGATTCAAGTTCAAGTATTGCCACTGCATTTCACAGTCAAAACTGAAGTCTGTATCAAGTGTAGGTGGAAAAAGCTTATTTTTTCACCACTGACATGGACCCTTTCTTCACTTTTACAGGTCATGCAGAGGCCTGTTCAACAGAGTGCAACAGAGCATGTTGAGAGCAACAAAAGAGGATCCTGAGTGTAACAGAGGATGCAACAGAGGATGCTGGAGCAACACAGACCCCTTGCTGGACTACCCCTCTCTACCTGGATAGCTTCTCTTCAGCCTTGCCCCCAGACAGCTTCATCCAGCTGGCCTGCCCTGCCCGCCTGCCCCTGCCTTTGTAATGGTGATAAACGTTGGGGTTGATGTTTTATGATTTGAGTTTGGTGGTCGATTGCTTTGGCCTTTGGCTATAATAAATGGAAGCAAAATGTAAATATGTTGGAGGGAAATGATGTGTGTTCAAAAAAGAAACTGAAGGTGGTTTGCCTGTAACATTTGATGCATTTGAAATGGCATTTTTGCAATCTTTCTAATTTCCTAAGGTTTTCACTTGTTTTCTGTTTTGTCTGTTTTGATTGCTAATGCCTCATTCTGCCTGTAGGATAGACAGCGTGTAGCTTACGTTCGTCCATTGCAACATTGGACTTGACAAAGTAACATTGTGTCCGTTGTCTGCTTTCTATAATTCTCCTTTGCAGGGGCACAACATTTGGAGGCACCACTGGAATCGTGTGCAGCATGGTCCAGCATCTATCAGAGATGTCCCCAGCCGTCACACATCTCTATTAAACAACTCAGACCAGATCAGGAGCAGGTGGATCAGAGGCAGTGGAGTTTGACTGTTTTGGGGGCAGATTGCATGTGATCTGAGGTATTTCTAAATAATAGGAGCTCTGCCACTACCACCCAAATAGTAAAAGATACCACTGCTAGTACCCACACTCTGCTAGAAAGATGGAGTCGACAGAGTTAGAGAAACTACAGCTCGAAGTAATAAGAGAATTGTGTCTGCTGCTCAGAGAAGATTTGGTTGAGCTAAGTGACTATCTTATCATTGCTGGAGCAAAGTTTGAACATGTAACTGACAAGGGCCGAACGGCTCTCATCACACTGATTTCAAACCACATCCAGAGAGGAGAGTTAGAAGAGCTCGAGGATGAAGGAATGTCTAAATTACTCCACCTTCAAGACAACATTTCTGAACTCCAGGTAGCTTGCAAAGCTGGCACACGAGAACAAGTAGCAGCAACAGGAAAAACAGAATAAAGAGGAGGAAACGTTTGTGGAAGAAATCGAAGCATTGAAGCTTCGGTTGGAAAACACACATAAACAGAATAGAGAAATGAAAAGTGTAGCTTCCACAAGGCAGCCACAGCAGAGCTCAGTCTACAGTGCGGCACCTCACCCATGGTACAAGGACTTTAAAATCGCTGGCCAAATTGGTGAGCCTGGTCAGAAAGACAAACTGACTTTTTCAAGCCTAGCACGACAAATTGAACATGGCTTAAGCAAGGGTTTTCCTGAACTTGAGATTATAGATGCAGTGATCAAAGCGATATCTCCTGGCATGCAGCTTCGAAGTTATTTAGAAGGCAAAGCCAACTTGACCTTATCCACATTGAGGCGAATACTCCGTTGTCACTATCAAGAGAAAAGTGCAACCGAACTTTATAAGCAGCTGACTTCAGAGGTGCAGGGCATTAAAGAAACACCACAGAACTTCCTTATTCGCACTTTTGACCTGAGACAAAAGATCTTGTTCGCTTCACAGGAATCTGAGTCGGGTCTCCAATATGACCCTGGATTAGTGCAGAAAATGTTTCTTCACACTGTTTTAACTGGCCTGCAGAATGACAATATCAGGCAGTATCTTCAGCTTTATTTGGAGCAAGCGGACGTTTCTGATGAACTGTTGCTCGAGCGGATGAATACAGCATGTGCCTATGAGATAGAAAGGCAGAACAAGAAAAAATTGTCGGGACAACAAAAGCCGGTGACCACACTCAGTCCAGTCGAGCGATGCTCCTGCTGAAAAGAAAGAAAAACTGCCAACTCAACATAGTCCTAAAGTTTCCCCAGTTGTTCTTTCCCAGCTTGAGGAAATTAAAGCGGAGATGGCTCTGTTGAAAAATCTTATTGTTGAAGTGTCTCAATTTAGGGAGTCCATGCAACAGCCAAAGCTTATGGCTAGACAGCCACAATCTCCTGGACTCTTGTATAAGTTGAGTGTTTGTGTCTGAACTGTTGCAGTTGTAATGTGATGATATGTCCGCTGGTGAACTGCTTTTACCATTACCTGCCTGATAGTTGGGATGTCGGGGACGACATCTGTAATGAGGGGGAGTGTGTAATGGTGATAAACGTTGGGGTTGATGTTCGGATTTGAGTTTGGTGGTCGATTGCTTTGGCCTTTGGCTATAATAAATGGAAGCAAAATGTAAATATGTTGGAGGGAAATGATGTGTGTTCAAAAAAGAAACTGAAGGTGGTTTGCCTGTAACATTTGATGCATTTGAAATGGCATTTTTGCAATCTTTCGAATTTCCTAAGGATTTCACTTGTTTTCTGTTTTGTATCTGTTTTGATTGCTAATGCCTCGTTCTGCCTGTAGGATAGACAGCGTGTAGCTTACGTTCGTCCATTGCAACATTGGACTTGACAAAGCAACATTGTGTCCGTTGTCTGCTTTCTATAATTCTCCTTTACAGGGGCGCAAAATTTGGAGGCACCGCTGGAATCGTGTGCAGCATGGTCCAGCATCTACCAGAGATGTCCCCAGCCGTCACACATCTCTATTACAACTCATAACTCTATAACAACTCAGACCAGATCAGGAGCAGGTGGATCAGAGGCAGTGGAGTTTGACTGTTTTGGGGGCAGATTGCATGTGATCTGAGGTATTTCTAAATAATAGGAGCGCTGCTACTACCACCCAAATAGTAAAAGATACCACGCTAGTACCCACACTCTGCTAGAAAGATGGAGTCGACAGAGTTAGAGAAACTACAGCTCGAAGTAAAAAGAGAATTGTGTCTGCTGCCCAGAGAAGATTTGGTTGAGCTATGTGACTATCTTATCATTGCTGGAGCAAAGTTTGAACATGTAACTGACAAGGGCCGAACGGCTCAAAAGATCACTGAATTACAGCTGTTTAAACTTCAGCCAAATCTTATAATGCTTGCCACAGAACAAATAGCATACTTTTCTATACAGTAACTGGCCACACGTGCATGCAGTTACATGTGGGCTATGTCCAAACCCAGTTTCCCACGGGCTGTTTTGATAGTGGATGGACTGAGGTCCTGGAAAGAGATCTTCTCAGGGCCAGTCACTATATATGGTTAACACGCCATCTTTGAGACATACTGTGTGAAAATGGCTGAAAGGGGTGTATTTATACAAATGTCCACATTACCTCCATATCTTTGTGTCAATAAATCAAATATAATTTTAACTGATGGTTTTCAAACCTTATTGGCTTCGAGATGACATCATTCTGAAGTAGTTACCATGTGCAATTTCATGCAATTTGACATTGAAATGTCAACCGTTTCTTAACCTTTGTCCCAAAGCTGACCAAAGATAATATTCTTCCATTTCCATTCATAAAATTTCAACAGTTGGTGTGTAGCAGAGAGGGTAGAGAGACAGACTTGCAACCTCATGCTCATGAGTTCAAATCCCAATTCAGCCTTTTGTTGTTGGCCAAACATGAAATCGATTTGCTCTCTCGTTGTCCAACTCTTGATTGTACATTTTTATAATATTTTGCCATTTTTCGGAGGAACCCGCATCGCTGCTGGAAGCTATATTCATTATTATATATTGTTTACTTTGTATTTTGTATTATTATTAATATAATTAAAAAATATATATTTTTTATTTTTTATTGGGAAACCACAAAGACTGTGTATCGAGATACTGCAAAGACTGCGACTTGTAGTTTGTGGAGAGTGTTTTGTTGTGTTATATGTTTTGGAAACTGCACTAGGCAGCTCGGATCTAAGACGGATTGGAGAGACTGTAGATAGAGTGCGGCTTGTCTGGGTTGTTATATGTGTGGAATCTGTAAGTGCAGCTCGGATCTAAGATGGATTTGAGAGACCGCAGGTAGAGTGCGGCTTGTCTGGGTTGTTATATGTGTGGAAACTGCAAGTGCAGCTCAGATCTAAGACGGATTTAAGAGACCGCAGATAGTGCGGCTTGTCTGGGTTGTTATGTGTGTGGAAACTGCAAATGCAGCTCGGATCTAAGACGGATTCGAGAGACCGCAGATAGAGTGCGGCTAGTCTGGTTTGTTATATGTTTTAGATCTATTACATTCATGACTTGTATTATTGTTTTTGTTGATTTTATGTAAAGCACCTTGAGCTGCAATTCTTGTATGAAATGTGCTATATAAATTAAGTCTTACTTACTCAGGAGTTGGTGCCCTACGCACAGCGCGTAGTGCGCGTTATGGGAGCGGCAGTACTGGCTACTAGACTACACAAACACTGTTTTTGACGTGCTTTAACATAATATTTTGATCGAACGAGTTGCAATAAAGTACTCACATTAAGGAAAGTTAAGACTGCATTCATAACGTGATATAACATTTTAGTTGACATTGTCCAGGGCCCCTTAGATGTCATGTGCCCCTGGGCAAGTGCCCAGTTGCCCTAATGGTTAATCCGGCCTTGCACCCAATTATAAGAAAAGGTAGAAACACTTAAGTGGCTCCGCAGCTTTGCTGCTTGGCTACCAATGAAATTATTTTGATTATTCTTTTACACTGATATTCAACTGAATGTAAAACAAAGACAATATGTGAGGCTTGTGTTAGGACTAATTAACTTTTTTTATACTCATTTGGTCCTTTGTTTTTATTTGTTTTTCACAGCATCCCAACTTTTGGGAAATAGAGGTTGTAATAAGTAAAAATTAAAGGAAAAGTTGACTATCCGTTTGATTAATTAGCATTTGTTTAAGAGAGAGAGAGGAGTTTGTCTACAGTCTATTGATATCACATATTGATATCACAAACTGCAGTTTCTAGGGGCAGAAATACAGCAGCAGATATATGGATCGCAAGTCCCCAACACTTGCAATTTGTGTCCATATATTTCCTTTTCTTTGGCTGAGAGGTGATCCAAAGAAACGTGCAAAGGTAAATTTGCTGGCTTTTGCTGCGTCTCAACAGTGTTAGCTGCCATCGCCAGTAGCGTTGGCACCGTGACGGTAAACTATGAATTGGACTCTTGAATCTTTCAGGCATCTTGCCTGCTGAAAATCACCCCCCCCCCTGCTTATCTTGACACTTTTGGGAGTCATTATGGTACCTCATGTTGACCATTAGACTGTGCCACAAAAAGTATTTCTTTCCAGTGAGAAGGGAGGCGTATCTATCATATCTTGCCTGTGGCACAGTCAACATGTAGGACCATATATCATCACGTATGATATATGTTCTTATTTACATTTTGGGGGGCATATTTGGGTGTGCTTGCCTTTCGGCGAGCACAACTTTTGTTCGCTCACATATATCTTTATTAATCTTTATTAATGAAATGCAATATGAGTAAATGCTCAAAAATATCACTAGAAGGAAAATACTTGAGGGAAAGTTTAAGTCATAATGGTTAGGACCATTATTTTACTCAGGATTGCCCAATTTCTTGTTTTTCATGCGACTGTTTCAACTATATTAGGCACCATTCTCTTTTGCAGGGTATGAGAAGATTCTCAGGGAAATGAGAAGAGAACACAGTTTCATTCCACACTTCACTCTTAGTATTTTGAAGTGTATATGAGCAGCAATAAATGTAAGCTTTTTAATCTATGCAATCTTCATAAATAATAAGAATGCACAGTTATTACAATTATACAGAAATATTAGTTGTAAAATGTATAAAACATTTTGCAACTAACGTAAGCACACCTCACAATTTCCCCAGAAATGGTACCCTCTCTAATTTTATAATGTCCTCTCTTTTGAAACAACTGTAGGCTGACTGGTCAAGCATTGCCTCATTTTGTTTTGTGCACATTGTCAGAGGTGGGTCGAACAGAAGAAAAAGAGAAGTGAGAAGGCAATTTGTCACTGTACAACCAGATGTTGGTTAATCTCAGCTCATTGATCCTTTCGCTACACCTGAATCTGTGACAGTGAGACCAAGGTCTGCATGTCCAGCAGTCCCTCTCATTTCACATGGAGATTATAGTATTATGGCCTCCATTCTGTAATCCTGTCAATGGAATACAGCCCCCCTTCCTATGCATTACCCTTCAAATCAAGTCCACTGTGCGGTTTGTAATCGGTCAGAATAGCTTAACAGCAGACAAAACTTGCCTTGGGTTGTATGCAGGCTGTCCAAATCAGTAGGGCAGTCGCCAACTAAGGTTTTCTTTGGTCTACCACGACTCGACTAAAACGTTTGAAAATCGACTAATCGAACTTTGAAACGCTTAAAAAAAAAACGTACAAACATTTTCGTCATCTGACTCAATGGCTGCTGGACATTGCAGATTCAGCCGCTAATAGCCTACTAATAATAAGACTTGTATCACCAGTCCTGTTGTAACCGAATGCCGATGGTATTTAGTATCTCTTACAATGTACTACAAATTTAAAAATATTGTTTGTTTAACATGCAAATCCTCAGAGCGCGCTTATCACTGCCTGAAAACTTGCAGCATCCAGCAAGCTGAGTGGGGAACGTTTTTTTTTCTTGTTGTCTTGGACGGAGAAGATAATATCATTCGATTTGGATGTGATTCTTATAATAGGCATATTCATTTTTCAACCCAGCGCGTTAGCATGAGCGAAGTAGGGCTAGACCAACTTACGTTTTTCAGGTGGTGGGCAACATCATATTCGACGTCGAACTATGAAAAATAAACCGTTGTTGACAGAGTTTGCATTCAACGTTTTTCGAGTCACCCGGTACTTTGTAAATGTAAATGTACTTCAATGAAATGCTGCCATACCAAAGATTTCTTTGCCATTTTGACTAATAACACTGACAAATTAGGCTATGGCAGAGTTTGTAGTTTTGCAGCCAATTGTGCTTGTGCCGTGTTCAAAATACCAAAACAAAACAAAGCGCAGATTAACGAAAGTGAAAACAGTAACACCTTTTCTTTTAAATTATATATTTTTTGAGTTGGTTTGTCTTAAATAATATAATCTACAATTTATGTTGAACATTTCGTTAATTCAGCAATGATGATACAAAATCTTTGTTGAACAAGAGCATATTGCCCAGAAAATCGACTAGTCGACTAAGTGGGGACAGCCCTACAAATCAGCCTTAACGGAAATGGAGTATGGACACTGAGGTTTTGTCCCTTTCGTCTGACCTGCAACAGACAGAAAGTCACATGAGGACATCTCACTGCAGGCTCCCAACATCAACATGCCTTTGCATATACCCAGGCCCAAACGGAATACGCAGATTTTTTTCAAATATTCTGCGGTTATTCAGACTGAAAATCTGTGTAATTTCGCTAGCCTTCCTGTTGTTATGTCTGAGCGACCAAAGATGTTCCACAACAGTTTGACGGCAAATATGGTCGATTGAATGTTGACAAACTTTGCTAAAAAGTATTGATCCATCCTCATAAAGATCAGCTGAAAACTCCCTGGCCCTGTCTCTTGCTGTAATTTGGGTCGATAAATGTTTCCTTTTCAATTCTTAGCATCTTTGGCTAAAGTTTTAATAATAGAGACGTAATATGAGTTAAAAAGTGTATTTACATTTTGCCTCAGACCAATGCGTTCTACTTGAAAATCTGCGGGTTTTCGTCGGAATTCTGCGCCCGCGTATTCCGTTTGGGCCTGCTCACAATACGTGGAATTGATTAATATTGCACAGCATGAAATCTCCCGTCTTGAGAGAAACAAGAAGAACATTGAAAACTAGATTGTGAGATGTTTTCAAGTCAACCTGTTTATTGAAGCAAGGACAATTCACAATATACAGTACATAATCTTACGCTTAGATATCAGGCAGGAGTTAGTTGATCCTTGAAAGTTATGGTAGCAGCCTTATCTTGTCTATGAGAACACTTCTAACATTAAAAAAATTGAGATGTTTCTTCTGTAATGCCTTTAGGATACAGTTATTATGTTTGGATATTAATCATAGGAACTATGGAACTGTTTATATCCACAGCTGATTGATATGTGAGAAAAGCATACGTAAGATGTCTTATCTTATTCAAAGTGGGTCAGAGAATGTATCCATCATCGCAATAATTAGTTTTTGTTAGGGCTGGCTGGTGGACCCAAGCGCATGACACGAGGCATAGAGGTGCATTTATTGAAACAAGAGACAGACCGGAGGAACAATGAAGGGTAGGCGGCAAACATAGGTGAACTAGAGAGCATACAATTTCTGGGGAAATTGTGAGGGTGTGCTTGCGGCTGCCCCAGCTACCCATAGTCTCTTGGTGTTTACATATTTTGAAAAGCATTTAACTGTATGACTGCAATTCTGACCATTGTGTTCCCTTGATAATAATTTTGTAAAAATTACATGTATCACTCAGATGGTATCGCTCAGTAGGTAACTTAGTAAATTGTATTCAGATATAAACAACTTGTTGGTTGTTTAACAAGAGGAAGACACAGCATCTGCTTCTTCAACTCCTTAATACTCTTGAGACACCTGTTGCACCTGGTTATGAGGTTGTAGGCTATGGGATGTCTAATATTGCATTTGTCTAATTATGTGTAGGACAGTGTTTCTCAAGTGTTAGGACATATTGATTCATAATCAATATATAAGCATCTTAATGTATCAATGTAAATATATTAATGTTTTCTGTTATTTTAAAGCAAGCTCAGAGACGTATGAATGTAAAGTTGCTCGCTTTAAAGAGTAGGACACAGTGAGCTGAGCTACATGACGCCGCTTTTTATGACACACTTCAAAGATGTAAAGATGGTACCATTTAACCCTGTAAGACCCCATGGTTGTACAATTACAATGGTACTTTGAACGGTCTAATTGTTTTTTTTTTACATTTTGGGTGGCTCTTAAAAGAGTCGTTGTTGTGTGTGCTGTGGCTAGCACAGGAGTCGTCGGAGACCGTCTTGGATGTTTCCCAAGAACACATTGTTTCCAACGTGATCAAGGTGGACACCGTCGGGTCGGTACATCCACACGAAACCATTTCGTATTTGGGGGTGTTGAATGCTCCCCATCCCACGGTCGGCCAGGAAGCTAGACACCGCTGCGTTGACTCGATGTCTTGCCCTGTCGATACCAGAAGCGCTGGTGCTCCTCTGATACCTCCAGACGCAGCGTTCCAGGATATCCGAAAACACCAGAAGAGTGTTTGGGGACATCTCAATGACGGCCCCCAGGTCTCGCTTCATCCGCCTCGTCAGGTGTAGCCCGGTCACTTGGCTGAGGTCGTTTCTCCCGACGTGGAGCACCATTATGTCCGGGCTGGGAAGCATGCCACGCTTGTCACGGAGCTTAGGCACAAGGTCTGCCCACCTCCCTCACCCCTACCCATTCAATATGGCACTCCGTGCAAGGTTGGGGTACAGTCCGACCTCCTCCGCGTGTCGCACAAGCCAGTAGACCAACGAGCTGCCAACGATCCAGACGTGGGGACGACTTTGGGTTTCCATGATCCAACATCCAACATCTGCCTTTTATATACTAGCTGGCTTCCCGCTTCTTCTTTTTCAAACAATGCAAGGCTAACATCTGCCTGTTTATTTGCCGCCTGTGTCTGTGTTGTTTGTATTCACAATATTCTCATTGGTTGGCCATGAAGACAAATAGCTCTATATTATTTCTGAGACACTCGCGTCCTATTTTGTAATTTTACCGCCCTGAACGGCATCATTAGAGTAATGAGGGCAAGCGCATGCTTATTAATTACTTAAAAAACGTTGTTTCATTAAGCAAGATAGAGGAGCGTAGTTAAAGAAGGATTTAGCAGTTTTATTATTACATTAGCCTATTTTATTAATACTTTTCAGAGTAACCTCAAACCTTTCTTTTGTTTCTTTGACCTCACATTTTCTATGAGGGCTTAGTGGCCTCAGTTTACATCATTATTTATAGCGACATCATTATTTAAAGCGAAGAAGCCTACCGGACAGTGTTAGCTTGCAATGTACAAAGAATGCTCCTGCAACAAAGTTGTTACTTAGTAACAATTATCCAGCTAGACCATATGCTAGACGCCCAGAAGTTTGTAGTAACAAAGAATGCTTGTGAAACTAAGTTGTTACTTCCCCCTGCAAGAGGGAATGGTGATCAGCAACCTCATAGTTGAATCAAAACGAATACATTTGGCACACCGGTGTAAAAATTGACCTAATTGTCAGTAACAAGGCAAAATGGGATATAGACCTAGCGTAGAGAAGCTGCCCCGGTAAATTGTAGGCTACTACTGTACAAGACTGTCTTGGTAGAGATTGTGTTGGTTGAATTCGATTTAACGTTACTTCCATTGTACGGTACACAGTACTAGACTATAGGCTACAACGTTGCAGTGAGCTACACTGGTTTGAAACCACAGGTAATGATAATTTCACTCAAAAATCATTTACTTGTAATCTAATGGCATAATAAATACTACAACGAAAATGTATTTGTGAGGAATGTTTATTTTAACGATTGAAAACAGATGCATAATAGACCACTGTAGTATGTGTTGCCCCGGCAACAGAGGCTAATGTCATGATACTAATGCTTCAGTGAAATAGCGGCCGACTGTTTCCGAAAGTAAATGTACTTCCTTAATGATATTACTTTATACTGTACATCACAATTGTGTGTCATATCACAAAGTAAAATGAGCAAATAGTTATCACCCACGCCTCTTTGCTTGTGGCATTTCTGCAGCTGCCTTGCAGTAAAGCAGTTAGCCTAGCCATCTCCCAGAAGTTAACGAGCTGCTAAACTGATGTTCTGCTAGAAATAGTCACGCGAGTTTTCGTGACGTTAGTGGCGTCAGTGACTGTGGCTAGCAAGTTAGCCACCGTTAGCTTCACTTTTCGCCACAAAAACGTTGAAACCTACTAAACTGTGCAACGGAACGTAAATCCAAATACAAGCAACTCAATCACTACCAAGACGAAACGTTTGACACCTAGGTTGTCTATGTAGTCCAAATATTTACAAAGTTTTAGGGGGGCAAAAAGAATAATAATAATAATAATGTATATGTGAGATAACAATGGTTTGTGCTCGCCGAAGGCCAGCACACCCCAATGAGGATCTTGTCAATAGCAATTAATCTGATCATAGCCAACAGGACTGACTGAGTAAACAGAGCAGACGATCTGGCGGTGAGTGGAGGGAACACCAGGATTGAAGTACTGTTGGGTTGATGAAGTGATGGATGGCAGGTGTGTGGGTTCGACGGGTAAAATGGAAAAGATGGTCTGGAATAACGGAGCCTGGAATCAGACATCAGTTTTGCTTGATTTGCTGATGTCCTCTTGTGTAAACTGTAAACCCTTATTTTGTTCTGACGTAATCTTTACCTCAACCTGACAGGAAAATGAAAAAGGACATAGAAAAGGCACAAATACACACAGAATCTTCCATTAATTGTTCTGAGAATGACTAGAAAATTTTCAAAATGGGTTGATATGATGACAGAATGAACAGAATATTGTATGAAACATGCTTTGTAGACTTGTAGGGTTGGGATTTAAATTTGTATTTAATTGCAGGAACCTGATTGTATCATAGCATTTCTTTTTAAAATTCATACTAATCACAATTCACACTATGATAATATCAGGCTTCAAGCATAGAACAACATTTTGGACCTGGACAGAATAAAATATCTGGAAACAATTAGGAGAGAAAGAATTATTTCTCCAGCAGGAACAGAGAGAGAGAGAGATTTCTCCAGCAGGAAGAATTCACTCAGATTTTTCAAAAAGAACATAGAGCCTGTGTGCATTGAATTCCCAGAGCAAAGTCTATAGAAGATATAGAAAGGCAATGTGAGTTATTGGGGGCTTTGTATTAATCTCACGTTGTAATGACAGTTTAAGGTTTGTGGCATTCTGATGAATTCTGGGATTGGGTTTAAACTGCTTTCATTTTGTTTGCTGGTCTTTAATCTTCTGACCCTGCGTTCTTAATCAGAACTCAGAGAAGGTTTTAATCTGGCATGAATGTGGCCAGGGATTATAGGCCTCTGACCTTGCCATGCTGCACAGCTGCTTCCCCCTCAAACCAAGTATGTCCTTCGGTGTAAATTGTAGTAGGGGATAATCTTACTTTTGTGTGCTACAAAATCTAACTGCAAATTTGACCACCAAAAATGTAAACTCCCTATTGTGTGGATTCAAATAGTACTCTCCACAACAAAACAATGGCCCTAATGATGTTTTGGTTTTAGGAGGTGCTCTGGTTTGGACCACAAACTGAACTGCCATTACTTTTTATCAACTGTGTATGTTATGGCAGCCAGAATAGATTATATATTTATTGTTCTGAACTGCACATTGTCATGCTGCGGTTAGGAACTGAGAAGTGAAGACCTTAACTACATTTTTAACGCTCCATTAACTTTTTCTACTGACCCTAATTCTACAGTAGTGAAGTTTCTTTTGCCTTCATTTATTCAGGGCCATATTATTGAAGCCAGTGTTTTAGCCGTGATTACACTTCACAATATCACAAGCATAAAAAACTATACAATACAAAATAAGGGCAAACTAAAAGAAAATTAGAAAATAGTTCTAAATATAAGACATTGTGTAATGCTGTGTACAATTAATACATTATCACACTAAATACAATAAGATCTTATTCTTAAGATAAGAAAATTATTGGATAAATTGTGTCTAAGGGCACACACAAAGAATAGGCAAACAGCATTTGCAGAGGTCTTTGCGAACTTTTGTATATTGGTATTTATTTTTGGTTGTACATTCTGCTCTTTCTTCCTCAAAAATCAGAATAATTATTTGACAGATTAAATTCTCATCTGTGTTGCATAGTATGAAACTGCATTGCCGGCAGCATTCTAGTGGCCACTTTAGTTTTCTCCTAAATTTGAACCCAATCCTCTAACCATGTTAACTTTCATCACATAGTCCATTTTAACTGTGGCTCTTACAATCTTGGGGCACAAAGTACATTGGGCTATAATTTCCTGGGGAAACACTCCCCAGTCACCAGAGGGATTAATAACATAAAAAAACCTTCATGCAACCTTTATGATCACGTTATTTATTTGTTAGAAATTTGAAAAGAGGGATTACCTTTGGATCTTGCCATTCAAGTGACACATACAATAGTGATCTGCCAATGATTCGCGAGAGCTGAAGCAAAATCATGTGGATGTGGTGATTACAATCACCGCTTTAAAATATATTGCTTGCAAACTCAAAGGTTTTCATCGGCATCCTTATCAATTCATGAATGATACATCAATGGTCAAAATGCCTCCATTTATTTTATGGTGCATTAGAGATTATAGTGTGAATTTTAAACTGCAGCATTGTTTTTTTATGATGCTTATCAGAATCCAGTTTATTGTCAAGTAAGTTTACACAAACAAATAACATGGAGAAACTCTCCTTGTGGACTGTAGTGGCTGTAACAGGTCCCCAAAGGGTGGAAATTTGCCACCATCAGAGCGGATGATACACCACAGTCTCCCCTTTCTTTGGCAATGGCTGCAGCGAACCAGACGGTTATGGAGGTGGTGAGGATGGACTCAGTTATGTCTGTGTAAAAATGTACCATCATTGTCTTTGGTAGGTTGAACTTCTTCAGCTGCTGTAGGAAGTACATCCTCTGTTGTGCTTTCCTGGAGAGGGAGCTGATGTTCAGCTCCCACTTGAGGTCCTGGGAGATGACAGTGCCCAAGAAGCAGAAGGAGTCCATGATAGACTGGGGACTAGATTGACTGGGGAGTCACACAGGATGATGGGAGTGAGTGGGCTGGGCGCTGTCTGAAATCCACAATCAACTCCACCGTAGGCAGACTCAGTTTGATAGACTAATGACTGGATGTGCAGCTGTTGGTGTACAGGGAGAAAGGCAGAGGGGAAAGGACGCAGCCTTGAGGGGATATGGTGTTGATGGACCGGGAGTCCAAGACATGTTTTCCCAACCTCATATGTTGCCTCTGATGAAGAAAGTGTTTTGTTCGTCTCTTCATAAACGGAGTGCCTAAGTTCAGTTGAGTTCTGGATTTTAATATAATAGATGTAATAATTAAGTATTTATCAATCTGCAGATTGGGAGAGAAAACTAGACCTCTGACAATAAATAATAACACAACACCAGACTTGGGTCTCAATCATGTCTCTTTAAGCTCTGAAAGCAGGAGGACCATCTTTTAAAGGGCACAAGAATGTAAATGTAGATTGTGACACTCAGGCAGTAATGACGTTACAACAGTCTCAGATAAAGAGATTCACTGCTCCCAACACACACTGTAAAACCTAAAAGCTCATCTTAATAAAAGAAGTAAGCTAACCCAACTTAAATGCCATAGAAAGTTGTACTTACTTAAGTGATAAACTAATGTGAACTCATAATGGAAATGCAGCCATTATGACTCAGTCATTTGGAGTTTGATTAACTTTTGGTAGACTTTCAAGTTAGGTGTATCAATTCCAATGTGTTGTATTAACTAATTTGTGTCTGCGTTCGAAAACGTGTTCGCCTTGCAAATCATATCAACCATTATTGCAATGTTTTTGGCGTATTCTCTCAAATCTAAAACAATTTGTAAAACCATAAAACTCACTGTTGTTGTCATTTTCTTCGTCATTTTCATTGTGAATTTGTTTTAGTTTTTAGCAACTTCGATTCAGATTGCAGTTGAATAAATAAATCAAAGAACCCACATTGCATCTTTTATGAGGATTGGGCTATTTCAAAAAACACTATTGTCAATAAAGAAAGGGGGGGAAAAAAGGAAGAGTAGCGTCTACATCCCATTAACGCAGTTTTCAACCCTAAACCAGGATCAATGACTCCATACTCTGCGTTCTGGGGATCTAGACAAGCGATCTATTTAACATCGATGCAGCGCACTCACATGTTGTTGTTTGTGTGAAGAAGATCTAGCCAGGCGTAACGATACACGGCACGTTGACCCAGCTCAGCTCAAGGGCTCAGTTAAGAGAGAAGAAAGAAATTCTAAAAAGTGAAGAGAGAAGTGAGAAATTCAAGAAAGTGGAGAGAAGAGAGACATTCAAGAAAGAGAAGAGAGAAGTTCAAGAAAGTGAAGAGAGAAACTTTTCTGTGGTTTTTGCTGTCCTTATACCAAGTAAGGTAATGATGTTCTCTCTTTTATTAGCTAGCTTGCTAGCAAGATATTTCAAAGCTAACATTAACGTTGACATTAATGTGAGGAAAGCGTGCCCTTTCTTTTAACTTTTAGTTTGCCTACGAAACAAGTCAATTTTCACACGTTAGGGTTTTTGACGTCTGCACATGATTTTGTTACGCTTTAAGAGTGTTGCGCTCTTAAAACGTTCCTAAGAAGCTCTTAGCGTTAAGAGCTTCTTAACAAATCTGGGAAACCCGGCCAATATCTAGTCCAACCCAGTGGCTGGTAGTGATGAAGTTAAATTCAACGGACTAAGTCCTTGAATCAAAAATTCTCTAAGTTTGAAACAGCACAGGAAATTCGACAGAGTTTTGATGCAAAGAGTTTTATTAGAATCCAAGAAAGCAGAGTGATTCCAAAAAAACGTGAGTGTGATTCTGCAGTACCTGACTGAAAAAATCCTCTCCGAACACTCTCTTTTATATCAAAGCCTTATCAGTTCTGAAAGTTTACTATTTGTATAATATTTGTTTTTGTCACAATTCATTTTACTTCTTATTGGTCTCTCTCTCTGAGAGATTCAGATTGCAGGTGCATAGAGAATTCATCTATTTTTTGTAGACCTACTCTGACCTTGGAGGCCAGTTACACTGGGCTCCGGCCTTATCACTGCTGAGTCTTGCAGTTTTTTTTATGATAGGAACTTGCTCACATAGCCTTCTCTCCCACAAAGTCCCAATCATCCAGATTAACACTTTGGGCTTAATTTTCCTTCTATATCTTAGGGGAATTACTAAACAGTCAACAGCTTTGTATCAGGCTTTTTCAATAGTGTAACATGAAGGTATAAAGTATAACATATTCAAGTATAAAGTATTAAAGTGATTAAATGGCATTCTTCATCATATAATCCATATTCATTCTTCATCTTCATAATTACAACAGTGTGATATTATTCCACTTCAGTCCCCCCTGTGAGACTTATAAAATCTCACCACAACTCATCCTGTGAACACTACTGTAATTATACAACAAAAACAATATCAAAGTAATATAAGTGCTGATCGAATATCAGTAGTCAAAAGCACATAAGGCACTAATTTAGTGTGACAGTAAAATCATAAAAAAATACAAAACAAATCATTGTTAATTTCGACCTTATTCAGAAATGTCATCATGTGCGAAGCTCATCCTAGGTGGCCTGGTGGACTGTCTTTCTTTCCAATACTCGCTTAAGCGTTTAGCTTAATTGCAACACATAGCAGGGGAGTAAAATAAGGGTATGGGGAACTACAAACTAGAAACTCCCCGTAGCCAATGACACGCATAGCGCAAGCCATCTGGGTTAACTATGCTTATAATGCGACACGAGTATCCGTTCCAGCCTCTTACCTAAGTATATGTGAAAGACTGAGTCATCGCTAGTCATCATACTGTACCTCCCTGCTCATTCACCATCCACACTGAGAAGCTTCGCACTGAGGTCCTATTACTTATAAAAAATTGGTCTGTTTCATAAACATTAAATAAGAAGTAATGGATTCATTCATTATATGTGACTATACGTTGGCTATTCAAGACAAAATGAAACAAGCAATGACAGCAATACAACATACTAGAATGTCATTGAAAACAAAACGGTGAAGTGAAACAAAATAAAAAAAGGGGTGCACATACAGGGTGATGATATATTTCCAGATAACTTTGAAGTAGTGCTCCATACAATACATAATATTGGTGCTTGATCATGACACAGTATGACTTATTACTAAATGGTTATGGTAAATGTCGGATAATGTCCTGGGTTATAGCAGGTGTCCGATGATGTCCAGGGAAAACGGCTGGTGTTTGATGGGGTTCAGGGAAAGGGGTTGGATGTGGAAAGATGTGTGGGGAAAGGGGTTGGATGTTTGGTCGTAAGTGATGTATACCTTGTCATCTGTTTTCCACTGAGTCTGTGTGTCTCTTATCTCTGTTTGGTACGCTTCTTTGAGGTGCTAACACTGTTACTTTTCCAGTCAACATATTTGGCGCGCAGATACCCTCCCATCCTGGCTCTAGCTTAGTTTTAAGCTTTTTGTCTCCTTCATATACCCAAAATATGTCTCCTAATGGAACTGTTCCTTCTGCGTAACTTGGTATGCGATATTGTTCAGCATCTGTGGATTCTATTTTATGGATAAAATGTCCTCCGTCTAATACGAGCTGTTCGCACTTTAGTGTAGTCTTATTTGTTGTGACGCACCGTATGCCAAAAACTTCCTCCTTGCCACTCACTAGTCCCTTGGCGTCAGTTAAGGCGTAACTTCTAATCACATCCTCTATTTCCGTTCCCCTTACAATACAAAATGGAAAGATAAGAGTCTGCGGGATTGTGACCATGGGTGGTGCCATATAGTTGTCTTCTTTTTGGATTTCATCTAGTTTGCGCGGGCAGATCGTCTCATCCTTACTCATACTTACTCATACTCATACATGGTAATTACCATTCGCAATGTACATAGTCCAGTAAGCAAAGCACTGGTCTAGGTCCATACAGGACCCTATTGCGCTACCTGGAATGGGCCTGATCTGTGGAAGCCTTTTTGCATTGTAACATGCTACACAGGTTTCCTGACTTACTTGCTGAGCTGAGTACTTTAGCCAGTCATAGAACATGTTGGACTTTCGTTGCGCCGTTCTTAACGTATATCCACTATCCCTGCTGCATTTGACTCGACGGGTCACAGAGTATATTTTGATCAGGCTCATGGCTTTTTGGTTATGAATTGAATTGAATTGATTTGAATTGATGTTTATTGGCCATGAAAGTTTGCACAGACACGGAATTTGATTTGGCAGGAGAGCCTACCTAGGCAGCCATCAAAGGCGCCCACCAGAAAGATTACAGCAAAGCATAACATGAGGAGAGAGGAGGAGAGAAAAAGGCAACCCCCATACAGTGCTCCTAGAGGAGTACAGTATGGGAACAGGCAAAAACCTCAGCACATAAGCCCACAAACATTAACAACACAACATTACAAACACTTGCAATGGGAAAGGGCGGTGGGGTAGACCAGCAGCATCTGGACCTGCGACCGTAATAGGCGCTGGACACAGACCCGCCAGCCACCCAGGGAAAAGCAATCGAAGGCGTTGGATGGGGGTGGGGGGGTGGTGGTATCTGTAGTAGGTGAAAGTTAGTGTGTGAGTAGGTCTGGGTTGGCGCCCTCGACCTAGGCCACAATCAGTCCGAGTCTCTCTATGCAGATAGTGTTGGCAAGGAGACGTCCTTGGTCATGACCCGGGTAGAGACCAAGCCACAGATGTTGATGGTGGGGGAGTGGGAAGGGAAGAGCAAGATAGTCTCTCTTCAGCGCTCTCCAGGGGAGTTGTTTTCCAGCAACGGCCTTGGCCAAGGCCTGAGCTGGTTACGGGGCCGAAAGTAGATGAGATTGGTGTAGATGTTTAGACGAGTAGATGCGACTCAATTTTCACGTCCACCCTTCAGGAAGGCCTCCAGATCCTCAAACCTTCTTTGCTGAGCCGCGAACTTATCCCTGTTGTACTCCCTATTCTGCTGTAAGTTCACAGTCAGTGCTCCAACGGCTCTGCCCACCGTCTCAATCAGGTCGGGCAGCCTAAGGGGGCTTTTGATGGCTGCAGCCGTTTCCTTACTTTCCGATACACAAGCCAACCGCCTAATCCACACAGCAGAAAGCCTGTAATCATGGTTCCGAAAATAAAGATGTCTTCAACATCCTCAACGGAAAGCGCCGCTAGACACACGACACGCCAATTGTCCCACGCGTCCATCGTGTAGCCAGCTGCAAACGTCCCGTCCGGACATTTGGGTTCCCCCGAACCCGAACTTCTCTTCGAGAAGATGGTGTCAATTGCATTGAGAGACCAGCTAATTAATTCCATGCTTCCAGTTTCGGAGAGTGATGGTGAGAGAGTATCTTGAGACAGACAAGACAGACAAGACAGAGCGAAGCAGGGAAGGTCAGGGAGGGGAGGATAGAAAAATGCGACCGCCTTCGTCGAGAGCCAAGAGGGAAGGAGCTCGTATCCATTACTCGTTTAGCGTTTACATCAATACGTTGCGTTTTCAAACATTTTATTAGGTTCCTCCGGTAGGAGGGAGCCTATTGTTATTGTTGGTATTCTTATTATTAGGTTCCTCCGGTAGGAGGGAACCTATTGTTATTGTTGGTATTCTTATTATTAGGTTCCTCCGGTAGGAGGGAACCTATTGTTATTGTTGGTATTCTTATTATTAGGGTTCCTCCGTCAGGAGGACCCTATTGTGTTTGTTGGTATTATTATTATTATTATTATTATTATAGTAATTTATCTCATAAACACATTGGTAAAAAGTTTTGAAATTTGGCATATTGATACAACATGCCACAACTACGGCCCAAACACAGACTGGCCCACATCAGACCATAGGGGGCACCACAGGAAACGCCCAAAAGTCCGATTTTCAAAGTGGTAGCATTTCCACCCCATTGCTCCAATTCTTCTGAAACCTGGTGTGCATGTCTTATTTCTTATGGCTACCAAAAAAGCCTCAAGGAACCATAAGGTCCGCCTGATCTATTTTCCTGTACAATGATAATTTGGGAGAACCTTCAAAATACCTCTTCTCTTAAACCAAAGGTCAAATTAACTTGAGATTTTGTACAGATATGTATCATTGACATATTTAAAAACGTTACTTATAGCAATTGAATAAAATACAAAATGGCTGAAAGGGGTGTATTTATATAAATGTCCACATTGCCTCAATATGTTTGTGTCACTAAATCAAATGTCATTTTGAATGATGGGTTTTCAAACCTAATAGACTTTAAGGTGACATGCCTCTGAAGAACCATAACAATTTCACCTTGATATGTCAAAATATGACTGAATTACAGCTGTTTGAATTTGGACCAAATCTGACAATGCTCACCGTTGGAGAAAAAGCTTTTTTTTCGTACAGTAACTGAACATGACAATACTCAACACTGAGAATAGCTCAACGAGCTGGAACGGTGACCTGCAAAGTATAAGGTCGTAGGTTCAAATCCAGCCACACTGAGTCTGTCTTAAATTTGAATATATGTTTAGTTAAACAGGATGACATCGTTTTGAAATACCATGCGCAATTTCACCTTGATATGTCAAAAGATCATTGAATTTGAGCTGTTTAAGCTTTGGCCGAATCGAACAAGCCATGCTACAGGATATACATCTTTTTTTTTTACAGAAACTGACCAGAATTTCTCAGCCTTGCGGGTAGCTCAATGGGTTGAAACGTTGTACTGCAAAGCATAAGGTCACAGGTTTGAATCCAGGCACAGTCTTTTGGCCTGTCATGATTTTGATTACTTGTTTAGTTAAACAGGCAGACATCATTCTGAAATACCATGCACAATTTCATGCAATTTAACCTTGAAATGTCAACCGTTTCTTAACCTTTGTCCCAAAGCTGACAAAAAACTAATACTCATATCACGCAGTCGGAGCACTGCTAGATAATCAGTGTCAGCACCCTTGGGTACCCAGCATGCAGTGCGGCATGTCCAATAACGCAAAGACTTGTGGAAAATAGTTTGGTTACAACAGCCTTGCGAGGGATTTCAGTTGTTGTGTTCGTTCAGTTAGATGTTTGTAATGTTATTGTTGGTTAGTTAATATAATCTTGTTGGTCACCCTGATTGTGCATGTTGTGTAGTTTAATCGGACCAGAGAGTCGGTTGCTAAACCTCACAGGCTTCTCCTTGCGCCCCAATATCTCAAAAAGTCCCTTGTCATAAATTTTCTTATTTGGCACATTGATACTACATCCAAGTGGGTACCCCCACACCAAATATGGGCCACATCGGACCATAGGGGGTGCCACAGGCCACGCCCAAAAGTCTGATTTTCAAAGTGATTGCATTTCCACCTTATTGCTCCAATTCTTCTGAAAGTTGGTGTGCAGGCTTCATTTTTCATGAGGAACAAAAAAGCCTTAAGAACCCATAAGGTCCGCCATGATGGATTTTCCTGTACAGTGATAATTTTAGAAAACATTCTAAATTCCTCTGCTCTTGAACCAAAGTTATTATTGACTTGAAATTTGGTACAGATATGTATCATTGACGTATTTCAAAATGTTACTTAAGGCAATTGAATCAAGTACAAAATGGCTTAAAGGGGTGTATTTATGTAAATGTCCACATTGCGTCAAATTGTTTGTGTCACTAAATCAAATGCATTTTTGAAGGATGGTTCAAACCTAATAGGCTTTAAGGTGACATGCCTCTGAAGTATCATGCAAAGTTTTACCTTGATATGTCAAAATATGACTTAATTAAAGCAGTTTGAACTTGGACCAAATCTGACAATGCTCGCCATTGGAGAAACAGCTTTTTTGATTATCCAGTTATTGAACTTTGTGTATTCCATGCCTGGGAATTGCTCAATTGGCTGAGATGTAGTGCTGGAAAGCAAAGGGTTGTAGGTTCAAAACCAGTCAGAAGCATAGTTTTTTAATTTTCATTCTGACAAAACGGTTTC
Organism: Hypomesus transpacificus; assembly: GCF_021917145.1. Taxonomy (NCBI): domain Eukaryota; kingdom Metazoa; phylum Chordata; class Actinopteri; order Osmeriformes; family Osmeridae; genus Hypomesus; species Hypomesus transpacificus. The sequence continues at coordinate 399,667 of NW_025814037.1, read as the reverse complement.
TAGTCTTCCGATAAATCCTCCGGTTGTAAAACATAGCAATGCGTGTTTATTTGAGCCCATCACAACACTCCAATCATCTGTTTAGCGAGACTGTGTAAACCACAGCAAAACAAGCCAGGTTCACCACAGTAGCTAGCTACTGGAGGTCGGATGGCTGAGCCGTTAAGGAGTCGGGCTATTAATCAGAAGGTTGTTGGTTCGATTCCCACTCGTGCCAAATGACGTTGTGTCCTTGGGCAAGGCACTTCATCCTACTTGCCTCGGGGAGAATATCCCTGGACTGTAAGTTGCTCTGGATAAGAGGGTCTGCTAAAATGACTAAATGTAAATGTACTTGTAGTCTACGCATGGTAGAAATAACGCTAATGGTTATCTCTAATGAAGTAAATTGATTGTTCTGGTGGATCCCTTGTATGTTGCTCAAATTCATCTGAGTAAAGCCAGGACACATCCCCACTGATGCTAGGCATGATTTGAAATTCCCTTCAATGACAAGTTATGGCACTCCAAACAACCTTTTATAAAAACTATAAGTAAGTTATCCTTTACAGCAGCAACCCAGTCATCCTGTTGTCCCATTTTTATAGGAAATTTATAAGCAGTTTCAACTTTGGCTGAATCTAACAATGGTTACCACAGGAGAAACAGCTTACTTTTTGATACAGTAACTGAACATGACAATATTCAACACTGAGAATAGCTCAATGGGCTGGGATGGTGACCTGTAAAGTATAAGGTCGTAGGTTGGAATCCAGCCATAATCTTTTGGCCTGTCATCATTTTGATTATCTGTTTAGTTCAATAGGATGAGATCATTCTGAAGTCCCACAAACAATTTCACCTTGGTATGTCAAAATATGATTGAATTGGATCAGTTTCAACGTTGGCTGAATCTAACAACGTTCACCACAGGAGAAACAACGTACTTTTTAATACAGTAACTGAACATGACAAGGTTCAACACTGAGAATAGCTCAATGGGCTTGGATTGTGACCTGTAAAGTACAAGGTCGTAGGTTGGAATCCAGCCATAATCTTATGGCCTTTCATAATTTTGATTATCTGTTTAGTTCAATGGGATGACATCATTCCGAAGTACCACAAACAATTTCACCTCGGTATGTCAAAATATGATTGAATTAGAGCAGTTTCAACGTTGGCTGAATCTAACAACGCTTACCACAGGAGAAACAGCTTACTTTTTTATACAGTTACTGAACATGACACTACTCAACACTGATAATAGCTCAATTGGCTGGGATGGTGACCTGTAAAGTATAAAGTATTAGGTTGGAAAACAGCCATTATATTTTGGCCTGTCATAATTTTTATTATCTGTTTAGTTAAACAGGACGACATCATTCTGAAATACCCTGCACAAACTCATGCAATTTCACCTTGAAATTCCTAACCTTTGTCGCAAAGCTGACCAAAGCTGATACTCTGCCCTTTCTATTCATACAATCTCAACAGTTGGTGTGTAGCAGAGAGGATAGAGACTGACTTGTAACCTTATGCTCATGAGTTAAAATCCCCATTCAGCCTATTGTTGTTGGCCAAACATGAAGTAGTTTTGCTCTCTTGTTGTCCAACTCTCGATCTTCTACAGTGTACATGTTTATAATATTTTGCGGAGGAACCTGCATCGCTGCTTGCAGCTATATTTATTATTATTTTTCTTGTCCTTGCGCCCCAATATGTCAAAAAGTCCCTTGTCATAAATTTTCTAATTTAGCACATTGATACTACATCCAAGTGGGTAGCCCCACACCAAATATGGGCCACATCGGACCATAGGGGGCGCCACAGGCCATGCCCAAAAGTCAAATTTTCAAAGTGATTGCATTTCCACCCCATTGCTCCAATTCTTCTGAAACTTGGTGTGCATGACTCATTTTTCATGAGAAACAAAAAAGCCTCAAGGACCCATAAGGTCCGCCATGATGGATTTCTCTGTACAGTGATAACTTTGGAAAACCTTTAAAATTCCTCTTCTCTTGAACCAAAGGTCTAATTGACTTGAAATTTGGTACAGATATGTATCATTGACGTATTTAGAAATGTTACTTAAGGCAATTGAATCAAGTACAAAATGGCTGAAAGGGGTGTATTTATGTAAATGTCCACATTGCCTCAATATGTTTGTGTCACTAATCAAATGTATTTTTTAAGGATCGTTCAAACCTAATAGGCTTTAAGATGACATGCCTCTGAAGTACCATGCAAAGTTTTACCTTGATATGTCAAAATATGACTGAATTACAGGTGTTTGAACTTGGACCAAATCTGATCATGCTCGCCATTGGAGAAACAGCTTATTTGATTAACCAGTTATTGAACTTTGTGGATTCCATGCCTGGGAATGGTTCAATTGGCTGAGATGTTGTGCTGGTACACAAAGGGTTGTAGGTTCAAAAGCAGTCAGAGGCATAGTTTTTTACTTTTTATTCTGACAAAAAGGTTTCTTGTCCTCCGATAAATCCTCCGGTTGTAAAACATAGCAATGTGTGTTTATTTGAGCCCATCACAACACTCCAATCATCTGTTAAGCAAGACTGTGTAGACCACTGCAAAACAAGTCAGGTTCACCACAGTACCTAGCTACTTGTAGTCTACGCATGGTAGAGATAACGCTAATGGTTATCTCTAATAAAGTAAATTGATTGTTCAGGTGGATCCCTTGTCTGTTGCACAAATTCATTTCAGTAACCTAAGCCAAGACACATCCCCACTGATGCTAGGCATGATTTGAAATTTCCTTCCATGACAAGTTATGGAACTCCAAACAACCTTATAAAAAAACTATAGGTAAGTTATTCTTTACAGCAGCAACCCAGTCATCCCGTTGTCCCATTTTTATAGGAAATGTACAAGCAGTTTCAACTTTGGCTGAATCTAACACCGCTTACCACAAGAGAAACTGCTTACTTCTTTATACAGTAACTGAACATGAACATATTCAACACTGAGAATAGCTCAATGGGCTGGGATGGTGACCTGTAAAGTATAAGGTCGTAGGTTGGAATCCAGCCATAATCTTTTGACCTGTCATCATTTTGATTATCTGTTTAGTTTAATAGGATGACATCATTCTGAAGTACCACAAACAATTTCACCTTGGTATGTCAAAATATGATTGAATTAGAGCGGTTTCAACGTTGGCTGAATCTAACAACTTTTACCACAGGAGAAACAGATTACTTTTTAATACAGTAACTGAACATGACAATATTTAACACTGAGAATAGCTCAATGGGCTGGGATGGTGACCTGTAAAGAATAAGGTTGTAGGTTGGAATCCAGCCATAATCTTTTGGCCTGTCATAATTTTGACTATCTGTTTAGTTCAATAGGATGACATCATTCTGAAGTACCACAAACAATTTCATGCAATTTAAACTTGTAATTCTTAACCTTTGTCCCGAAGCTGACCAAAGCTAATACTCTGCCCTTTCTATTCATACAATCTCAACAGTTGGTGTGTAGCAGAGAGGATAGAGACTGACTTGTAAGCTTACGATCATGAGTTCAAATCCCCATTCAGCCTATTGTTTTTGGCCAAACATGAAGTAGTTTTGCTCTCTTGTTGTCCAACTCTCGATCTTCTAAAGTGTACATGTTTATAATATTTTGCGGAGGAACCCGCATCGCTGCTTGCAGCTATATTTATTAGGGGCCAAGCAGCGAAGCTGCGAGGCACCTATTGTTATTGTTAGTATTATTATTATTATTATTAGGGGCCAAGCAGCGAAGCTGCGAGGCACCTATTGTTATTGTTAGTATTATTATTATTATTAGGGGCCAAGCAGCGAAGCTGCGAGGCACCTATTGTTATTGTTATTATTATTAGGGGCCAAGCAGCGAAGCTGCGAGGCACCTATTGTTATTGTTAGTATTATTATTATTCTTCTTCTTAGGACTGGGTGTCTATTGCAGCCCCCATAAGCGCTTGGTCGAAAGTTGTGAAATTTGGCACACTCATTGGGGACAGTCCCCTGGTCCAATTCACAAAGTTTCATTTCCCATACTTGGGCACTCTAGCGCCACCAATGGGTCAAAGTTGGACTTGTGTTTACACACGCAACTTTTGAACCGTATGACCGATTTTCAAAAATGAGGTACCATTGGATTCCCTGGATCAAGCCGAGTTCAATGCACACCATGGCGTCAATTTCCGGTTATATAGATTTTCCGCTATTTCCGGTTTTATCAAAAACCTCTGAAAGCCTACTCCTCCTACAATTTTTGTCAAATCTTCTTCAAAATTACCAGATATGCTCTTCAGACCAAGCCGCACAAAAGTTATGGTAGAGCATTTTGATCCCTACAACCGTTTGTCCGTGAGAGCCAATCAAAATCAGCAGAATAGACACCAAACAGGAAATGAAGTCTTATCTCAGCAGTTCTTTGAGGCAGTGACACCAAATTTGATATGCCTACTCGGAACCTTATTCTGAGTATGTCCTCCAAAAATTGTGTCATGTGACTAAAAGGGGGCGTGGCCGGAACCATAAACGTGTTTTGGCTAATAACTGTTGAAGTGTTTACCTTAATAAAGTAATTTCTTTGTCGGTTGATGTCTTGTGAGATATCAAACTTGACCATCGATAATATTTCATAACAACCGAATTGACGCGGCCGCCATTTTGGATTTAATGGAAAAGTGTAAAAACCTTTTACACGCCCCAAATTGTGTCATATGTTTACTAAATTTGGCACAGATGATCTTCAGACCAAGCTTCACAAATGTGTCAGATGGATTTTCCATTTTCGAAACCGTTTGTTCGGTAGAGCTGATCAAAGGCGGCGGCGAAGGCGCAAAAGACACGTGAGAGCATAACTCAGCAAAAATGTGTCCGATCATTACCAAACTTCAGTTCCTTTGTTCCCACGAGGAGCAGAGGAGGCCTGTCGTGTTATACCAGAAAAAAAAACACTTTGAAAACTCACTACTTTGGAACGCAAACAGATATTTAAACCAAACTTGGTGTGTTGCATGAGTGCAACAGGTTGCTGTGACTTAATTGTTGCGCAAGTGCTATTGAGGCCTTGTCCTGCTCTGGACTGCTTGGCCCCTACATTGCTGCTTGTAGCTACATTTATTAGGATTCCTCCGTCAGGAGGAAACCTATTGTTATTGTTAGTTTTATTATTATTATTATTCTTGTTCCATGGAAGTCAATGGCAGCCCCTAGAACCCTTCGACAACTTTTTGTGAAATTTGGCACACTCATTAAGGACAGTTGATTCTATGCCTACACCAAGTTTCATGTCTCCCATTAGATCACTCCAGCGCCACCAACGGGTCAAAGTTGGACTTGTGTTTACACACGCAACTTTTGAACCGTATGACCCATTTTCAAAAATGAGGTACCATTGGATTCCCTGGATCAAGCCGAGTTCAACGCACCCCATGGCGTCAATTTCCGGTTATATAGATTTTCCGCTATTTCCGGTTTTATCAAAAACCTTTGAAAGCCTACTCCTCCTACAATTTTTGTCATATCTTCTTCAAAGTTACCAGAGATGATCTTCAGACCAAGCGTCACAAAAGTTATCGAAAAGAATTTTGATCCTCGCAACCGTTTGTCCGGTACAGCCAATCAAATTCATCAGAAAAGCCGCCAAACAGGATGTGAAGTCATGTCTCAGCAAATCTTTGAGATATCAACACGAAACTTGGTATATCGATGGAAGACACTACAACATGTTACCGTGTGCAAAGGCAACTTCATATCTCCAAAAATGATTGATATAAAGCAAATTGAACTTATCGCTAACGCTAAAATAATGCTTTACACATCAGCCAGTCAAAAACTGATACTCTGATTCAATCACAAGTTCATATGAAGACTCTTGAGAATGTTTATAACACAAATCTGTGAAAAATTTGACTGTAAGATCAAAGGTCGATTTTTGGTGAATATTTGAAACCTGCTTGCTTGGCTAATTTCTAGCCAAATTTCCAATGAATGTCTCCCCTCCTCCTGCCCGCGCGTGCTCCACATCCTCACAAACTCAGCCTTAACTTACACACGCGCGGGCTTGGCAAGACGCACACGCAACATTTCAGGAGAGTGTGGGCTGACCAAGCCCCCACTCATTCCTTGGTTTCTAGCAAAGGCCTTGTGGATCTTGTAATCTTGGATCTCTTAACAAAAGCTGATCTTTTTAGTATTGCATTTCCGATTTTGTATGCAATGGTAAAAAGTTATACAAATCCTGAAACATTGATATATATATATATGTATTTATATATATATAAATCTTTATTTCAGACGCCAAGTTCCACATAAAATAACAGACATAGAGCTATAAAAAAGAGAGTAAAACGAAAACATAAAACATAGATAATACAGTGCATAAAAAGTATGAAGACTTTTGTGCCAATGTAGTCTTAAGTTCCAAGTAATCGATAGTAGCTCTTTAGAGGGTTGACCAGAGCCTCTACTATTCAGTTCTCAGACTTGTCCAGTCGACACATGAAACCATACATCAGTTGTCTCAGGAGTGCCTTACAGGTTGGTACGTGCTTAGACAGAAACAACTGACTAGCACTATGCCACCTAGGCACATTAAGTAGCAATCTAAAAGCATCATTGAAACCATACATCAGTTGTCTCAGGATTGCCTTACAGGTTGGTACGTGCTTAGACACAAACAACTGACTAGCACTATGCCACCTTGGCACATTAAGTAGCAATCTAAAAGCATCATTGTAGGCTACTTTCAGTATCTGTATACTCCTTTACCTGTACATAGACCACAAATGAGCAGTGTACAATGGTGTTATGTAGGTTCTAAACAGGGAACATTTAACTGAATCTGAGCACATAGAAAACGTCCTTAATAACATACTGGCCTGAGAATATATTTGACAGCGCTGTTGATACATATCGTTGTCATCTGTGCAATCATCAGAAATGACATGGCAGATATTTTATTTCCTCACAAACACCAAGGGGACTGCCAGATAAATAAAAGGTAGGGAAGGTTAATTTCCTGTCCTGATTACTTCTGACTATCATTATGTGGCTTTTCTTTGCATTATATTTTATATCATGATCTAAGCCATACTGAGAGCACACCCATAGCATCTGTTGCAACAGGCTGAGTGGAACCAGATAATCTGCGTACATCAGATGATTGACAATAGATTCACCAACAAGACAGCCTGTATTTGTCTTATTCAGCTGGCTTGATAAGTCGTCCATATCCATATTAAACAAAAAGGGAAATCAAATTCCTCCTTGTCGAACTCCGTTACCAACATGGAAAGCAGCTGATACAACATTGTCCCATTTAACATGAAAAGTTTGATTGGCATACCAGAACACCAAAATCCTCACAAGAGGTTTAGGGACACCTCTCGCTATTAGCTTCATAAACAGTTTTTCATGACAAATTCGATCGAAAGCTTTGTAAGCATCAATAAAGCATAAAAATACAGATGAATTAAGACTTGTGTACCTGAGACAATCTCCTTCAGAGCATAGATACAGAGATCAGTACCATGTTTTCTTTTAAAACCAAACTGATTTTCTGCAGTCAGAATATACATTTCCAATTTCAATCAAATAATTCTCTCAAACACTTTAGACAAGATACTGGCCAATGCAATGGGTCGATAGTTGTGTAGCCCGGGTGGTAAACATTTCTGTTGAAACAATCCTATTACATAAATATAAAAGTTTGAATACATAATACTTAAGTTCATAGTTTAATAAATAGACTTTAAGGTTTGAGAGTATGATTTTGATTTGATGAGAAATGCATATTGTTCATGTTTTACTGAATACAGCATTTGGAAATGTATATCTGTTGTTTAAAAAACGCATGTTAAAATGTACCGGTTACAAATATGAAGAGAGTAAGATGAATGTTTTGTGAATCTATGTTGTTGCTTTAATTTTGATTATGATGTTAAGCCAATCCGGTTTGAGGTCAAAGGGCAGGGTAACACGGGAAGTTGGGGTAGATGAGGTTGGAGTAGAAAAAGACAGAGCGAGCGGAGGAGTTGGAGGGAGAAGAAAATTGTAGCGTACGGTAAAATACCAAGAGTGAAGATTTTATATTATCATTAGTGGTGTTATGTTTATATTGTTGGGTGAATATCTCAACCAACAACAATAACCCAGAAAGAGGAGTTTGGCTGTTGGCGGTTTTGGATTAAGCACGGGCTTTGCCGCCAGACTAGCGACAGCGAGTGCCAGGTTGGAGCCGGTGGAGGTCGGGATTGTCGTCGTCCTCAGTCTTCTTCCTGAGTTGGTTCGTCTCGTAAATCCACGAGAGTATTTGGTCGGTCTCTCCTTCACCTGCTGCCGCCCTTCTGCCGCAGTGCGTGTGCTACCGCACTGCTGATCCGAGGTACCAGCTCCTTGTTATTTTGTGCCATCCTGGCGAAACAGCCATTTTGTTTACGGCTACAACGCACACGAGCTACACTCAGGCCTGCACCGTAGAACTGTACTGAATTAAGGTATTCGTGTAGTTAGCATTGCCGGCTAGTTTGTATTGTGTGTCCATGTGCATTACGATGTCATGTAAATGTTGAACCAATAACTGAAGAACTGATTTTTTGTCTGAAGTAAATCTTTCCTGTTTTTGTTTAACAGTTGGTTGTATTGTTTTTTTCATATGTTAAATTGGTTTAAGTTAGTAACAATTACTAACGAACTCAGGTTAGCCACCTCTCATTACAAATCCACCAAACTAGAGAGGCGCTACAGTTGTCTATGCTGTTCAGTTTACCAGCCTTATCTTTAACAACAGGCACTAACAGTACTGACATAATAGAGTTCGGTAGAACACCATGAACCATAATTCCAGTGAGACACATGGCTAGAAATGGACTGAGTCTATAACTGGCATTTTTTAGATGCTCTGCAGAAATGGAATCCATACCACAAGCTTTGTTGTTGTCTAGCATGTGGATGGCATCATAAATATCTACTGATCTAACTATCAAGTCTGCAGAGATACCTTTATATTGATTATCAATTCTCACTGTGTTACTTTGAACACAATTAAATAGTTTACTGTAGTGCTCATGCCATAGATCAGCAATCTTCTCTGGACAACTAACCCCTTTGATATCAGAAGGGAGGGGAGTTCTGTTATTATTTATGATCTTGACCTCCTTCCAGAAGTCAGTAAGATTGTTATTCTGCATCTTTCTGGCCAGCGAGTCTGCTCTCATTGTGTTTTCATTTCTCTTAATGAAACGAGTGCATATTTAAATCTAGCATTTGTGAGGTTTTTGTTATCAAGCAGCACTCTCTGTCTGGGTCTGCCTGCCTCTGACCAGACTCTAAAGGCTTCTCTAGCAGCAGCATGTTGCTCAGACACAAACTCATTCCAGACAGGCCGTGCGTTAGGGACCTTACTCTTGTGATTAATAAAAGGTTCACTGGAAGCATAAAGACATTTGACAATATCATCATACATGGCACAGAGCTTTTCAGCATTATGTTTATCCTTGCAGTTCATATCCGAGAATTAGTTAATAGAGAATATCTGTGCCGAACCTCTTTAGTCAATTTTGACCAGTCCAGTTTTCTTGGGGGGCCAGCAACAAGGGTACACTCTCAACATTTAGCAGCATAGCAACTGGTATGTGATCAGTGGTGGCCAGCCCATAACACATCTCTATACTTTCCAGTGAGTCATGAGAATCGGCTGTGGTTACAATATGGTCTAGCCAGGAAGTTGTGTGCCACGTTTCACTTATATAGGTAAAACTTGTATCAGGCAATAACGCTTGATATAATTAATTTAGTTTCATTACAGAACTGCTGCAGATGTTGTGCGAATAAACACTTATCTGACATGTCAGCATTAAAATCACCCATGACATAGACACAACATGAACTATTGTCCTCTATGAAGGACTGAATAAAAGCTAACCTGTTCTGAAATTCATCCTCATGGTCATAGGATTCATATGGTGTGTACACATTTACAATAGTACATTTATTTTCATTGTGATTAAACTCCAACCCAATAGCCCAGTCAACGTTAAGCCACACCACCTTTACCGTTGGGTCATATTTTATGTTCCACAGTATAGCTACACCACCAGCTATCCTCCCACAAACCATTCTCATGCTGAGATCGGTAGTGGACTCTCCAGCACCATGAAAGTTCTTGTGTAGGGAGTTCAATTTGTCCAGATCTTGCTTGGTCATCCAGGTTTCTTGAAGGCAGACAATGTCACTCTCGTCCAGCAATGTGTCCACCACCAAACGTCTTGATCTATCAGCAGCAGTATGTCCTACTCGGAGGCCACGAGCGTTGTAGGATACAACCCGCATTAATGATCTACCACGGACCCATCAGGGCAGCTGGCCGGTGTGTCTGTCTCCCTGGTCTCTACATATAGGCCTACATTCATCCCAGCATCATGACTGAGCTGAAGCTCGGTACCCTGAGAGCGGGGGGTATGCTCTGGTCGAGCTTTTTTGAAAGTATAGACCAAGGGTAATTACCAAACCACAACTGTCCCACCATTACCCATATGTGGCGCTACATTCCACGCCCTAAAGCACAAAGGCTTTCTGGAATGGATAGGCTAACCAAGCCCCCTCCCTTCACTCCTTGAGTTGAAATAAAGGCCCTTGTGGATCCTGGTGGTATTATATTTCAGATTTGGTATCCCATTGGTAATTCTGCAGCATAGATTTTTCTATACAGTTCCAATTTGTCAAGAATATACATTTTTCAATGGTTCGCAATGTTTGGAGGAATCCGCCATTACTGCTTGCAGTTATATTTATTATTATTATTCTTCTTCTTAGGACTGGGTGTCTATGGCAGCCCCCATAAGCGCTTGGTCGAAAGTTGTGAAATTTGGCACACTCATTGGGGACAGTCCCCTGGTCCAATTCACAAAGTTTCATGTCCCATACTATGGCACTCTAGCGCCACCAGTGGGTCAAAGTTGGACTTGTGTTTACACACGCAACTTTTGAACCGTATGTCCTATTTTCAAAAATGAGGTATCATTGGATTCCCTGGATCAAGCCGAGTGCAATGCACACCATGGCGTCAATTTCCGGTTATATAGATTTTCCGCTATTTCCGGTTTTATCAAAAACCTCTGAAAGCCTACTCCTCCTATAATCTTTGTCAAATCTTCTTCAAAATTACCAGATATGCTCTTCAGACCAAGCCGCACAAAAGTTATGGTAGAGCATTTTGATCCCCACAACCGTTTGTCCGTGACAGCCAATCAAAATCAGCAGAATAGACACCAAACAGGAAATGAAGTCTTATCTCAGCAGTTCTTTGAGGCAGTGACACCAAATTTGATATGCCTACTCGGAACCTTATTCTGAGTATGTCCTCCAAAAATTGTGTCATGTGACTAAAAGGGGGCGTGGCCGGAACTATAAACGTGTTTTGGCTAATAACTGTTGAAGTGTTTACCTTAATAAAGTAATTTCTTTGTCGGTTGATGTCTTGTGAGATATCAAACTTGACCATCGATAATATTTCATAACAACCGAATTGACGCGGCCGCCATTTTGGATTTAATGGAAAAGTGTAAAAACCTTTTACACGCCCCAAATTGTGTCATATGTTTACTAAATTTGGCACAGATGATCTTCAGACCAAGCTTCACAAATGTGTCAGATGGATTTTCCATTTTCGAAACCGTTTGTTCGGTAGAGCTGATCAAAGGCGGCGGCGAAGGCGCAAAAGACACGTGAGAGCATAACTCAGCAAAAATGTGTCCGATCATTACCAAACTTCAGTTCCTTTGTTCCCACGAGGAGCAGAGGAGGCCTGTCGTGTTATACCAGAAAAAAAACACTTTGAAAACTCACTACTTTGGAACGCAAACAGATATTTAAACCAAACTTGGTGTGTTGCATGAGTGCAACAGGTTGCTGTGACTTAATTGTTGCGCAAGTGCTATTGAGGCCTTGTCCTGCTCTGGACTGCTTGGCCCCTACATTGCTGCTTGTAGCTACATTTATTATTATTATTATTGTTATTATTCTTAAGACTGGGTGTCTATGGCAGCCCCCATAAGCGCTTGGTCGAAAGTTGTGAAATTTGGCACACTCATTGGGGACAGTCCCCTGGTCCAATTCACAAAGTTTCATGTACCATACTTGGGCACTCTAGCGCCACCAACGGGTCAAAAATGGACTTGTGTTTACACACGTAACTTTTGAACCGTATGACCCATTTTCAAAAATGAAGTACCATTGGATTCCTTGGATCAAGCCAAGTTCAATGCACACCATGGCGTCAATTTCCGGTAATATAGATTTTCCGCTATTTCCGGTTTTATCAAAAACCTCTGAAAGCCTACTCCTCCTACAATTTTTGTCAAATCTTCTTCAAAATTACCAGATATGCTCTTCAGACCAAACCGCACAAAAGTTATGGTAGAGCATTTTGATCCCCACAACCGTCTGTCCGTGACAGCCAATCAAAATCAGCAGAATTGCCACCAAACAGGAAATGAAGTCATATCTCAGCAGTTCTTTGAGGCAGTAACACCAAATTTGATATGCCTACTCGGAACCTTATTTTGAGTATGTCCTCCAAAAATTGTGTCATGTGAGTAAAAGGGGTGTGGCCGGAACTATAAACGTGTTTTGGCTAATAACTGTTGAAGTGTTTACCTTAATAAAGTAATTTCTTTGTCGGTTGATGTCTTGTGAGATATCAAACTTGACCATCGATAATATTTCATAACAACCGAATTGACGCGGCCGCCATTTTGGATTTAATGGAAAAGTGTAAAAACCTTTTACACGCCCCAAATTGTGTCATATGTTTACTAAATTTGGCACAGATGATCTTCAGACCAAGCTTCACAAATGTGTCAAATGGATTTTCCATTTTCGAAACCGTTTGTTCGGTAGAGCTGATCAAAGGCGGCGGCGAAGGCGCAAAAGACACGTGAGAGCATAACTCAGCAAAAATGTGTCCGATCATTACCAAACTTCAGTTCCTTTGTTCCCACGAGGAGCAGAGGAGGCCTGTCGTGTTATACCAGAAAAAAAACACTTTGAAAACTCACTACTTTGGAACGCAAACAGATATTTAAACCAAACTTGGTGTGTTGCATGAGTGCAACAGGTTGCTGTGACTTAATTGTTGCGCAAGTGCTATTGAGGCCTTGTCCTGCTCTGGACTGCTTGGCCCCTACATTGCTGCTTGTAGATACATTTATTAGGATTCCTCCGTCAGGAGGAAACCTATTGTTATTGTTAGTTTTATTAGGGTTCCTCCGGTAGGAGGGAACCCTATTGTTATTGGTGGTATTATTATTATTATTATTATTATGTTTTACCCATGGGAGTCAATGGTAGCCCCTAGAGCACAACCGTAAAAAGTTGTGAAATTTGGCATGTTGAAACTGCAGACCATTAGTAACTACCATACCAAACATGGGCCATGTGAGACAATAGGTGGCGCTACAGGCCACGCCCCAATATGTCAATTTTCAAAGCGATGCCATTTGCAGGCCATAAGTCCCAAAACTCTGAAATTCATTGCATATGCCTTATTTCTTATAAGGAACAAAAAAGCCTCTAGAACCTATAACGGCCGCCATATTGGATTTTTCTGTCCAATAAAGATTAAGGAAACACGTTTTTTCGCTACTCCTCCTACATTTTGGTCAAATCTTTTTCACAATTGCCAGACAGGATCTCCAGACTGAGCCTCACAAAAGTTATCACTGGAATTTTTATTTTCGAAATCGTTTGTCCGGTACAGCCAATCAAAATCATCAACAAAGGATCAAAACAGGAAGTTGGGTCAAATCTAAAAAAATCTTTGAGATATCAACACCAAACTTGGTATATCGGTGGAAGACACTACAACATGTTCCCATGTGAAAAATTTACTTAATATCTTAAAAAATGACTGATATAAAGCAAATCAAAATTATCGCTAACGCTAAAATAATGCTTTACACATCCACCGGTCTAAAGCGGATACTCTGATACTATCACTAGTTCATATGAAGACTCTTGAGAATGTTTAGTATTCAAATCTGAAAAAAAATTGAATGTAAGATGAAAAGTCGATTTTTTTGTGAATATTTGAAACATGCATGCTTGGCTAATTTCAGAGTTTTTGGGGCTAAATCCTCTCTCCCCTCCTCCTGCCCGCGCGTGCTTCAAATCCTCACACACTCAGCCTTCCCTTGACACACGCGCGGCAAAGACGCACACGCAACATTTCAGGAGAGTGTGGGCTGACCAAGCCCCCACTCATTCCTTGGTCTTTAGCAAAGGCCCATGTGGATCTTCTTGGTATTGCATTTCCGATTTTGTATGCAATGGTAAAAAGTTATATAAATCCTGAAACATTGATAGTATAGACCAAGAGTAACTACCACACCACAAATGGCCCAACATGACCCATAGGTGGCGCTACAGGCCACGCCCTAAAGCACAAAGATACAAGGCTTTCTGGAATGGATAGGCTCACCAAGCCCCCTCCCTTCACTTCTTGGCTCGAAATAAAGACCCATGTGGATCTTGATGGTATTGCATTTCCGATTTTGTATGCAATGGTAAAAAGGTCTCAAAATCCTGAAACATAGATAGTATAGGCCAAGAAACACTTTAACAAAAGCCAATGTGGATCTTGTTGGTATTGCATTTCCGATTTTGTATGCAATGGTAAAAAGTTATAAAAATCCTGAAACATTGATAGTATAGACCAAGAGTAACTACCACACCACAAATGGCCCACCATTACCCATAGGTGGCGCTACAGGTCACGCCCTAAAGCACAAGATACAAGGCTTTCTGGAATGGATAGGCTCACCAAGCCCCCTCCCTTCACTTCTTGGCTTGAAATAAGGGCCCATGTGGATCTTGATGGTATTGCATTTCCGATTTTGTATGCAATGGAAAAAAAGGTCTCAAAATCCTGAAACATAGATAGTATAGGCCAAGAAACACTTTAACAAAAGCCCATGTGGATCTTGTTGGTATTACATTTCCGATTTTGTATGCAATGGTAAAAAGTTATAAAAATCCTGAAACATTGATAGTATAGACCAAGAGTAACTACCACACCACAAATGGCCCACCATTACCCATAGGTGGCGCTACAGGTCACGCCCTAAAGCACAAGATACAAGGCTAACTGGAATGGATAGGCTCACCAAGCCCCCTCCCTTCACTTCTTGGCTTGAAATAAAGGCCCATGTGGATCTTGATGGTATTGCATTTCCGATTTTGTATGCAATGGTAAAAAGGTCTCAAAATCCTGAAACATAGATAGTATAGGCCAAGAAACACTTTAACAAAAGCCCATGTGGATCTTGTTGGTATTGCATTTCCGATTTTGTATGCAATGGTAAAAAGTTATATAAATCCTGAAACATTGATAGTATAGACCAAGAGTAACTACCACACCACAAATGGCCCAACATGACCCATAGGTGGCGCTACAGGCCACGCCCTAAAGCACAAAGATACAAGGCTTTCTGGAATGGATAGGCTCACCAAGCCCCCTCCCTTCACTTCTTGGCTTGAAATAAAGACCCATGTGGATCTTGATGGTATTGCATTTCCGATTTTGTATGCAATGGTAAAAAGGTCTAAAAATCCTGAAACATAGATAGTATAGGCCAAGAAACACTTTAACAAAAGCCAATGTGGATCTTGTTGGTATTGCATTTCCGATTTTGTATGCAATGGTAAAAAGTTATAAAAATCCTGAAACATTGATAGTATAGACCAAGAGTAACTACCACACCACAAATGGCCCACCATTACCCATAGGTGGCGCTACAGGTCACGCCCTAAAGCACAAGATACAAGGCTTTCTGTAATGGATAGGCTCACCCAGCCCCCTCCCTTCACTTCTTGGCTTGATATAAGGGCCCATGTGGATCTTGATGGTATTGCATTTCCGATTTTGTATGCAATGGAAAAAAAGGTCTCAAAATCCTGAAACATAGATAGTATAGGCCAAGAATCACTTTAACAAAAGCCCATGTGGATCTTGTTGGTATTGCATTTCCGATTTTGTATGCAATGGTAAAAAGTTATAAAAATCCTGAAACATTGATAGTATAGACCAAGAGTAACTACCACACCACAAATGGCCCACCATTACCCATAGGTGGCGCTACAGGTCACGCCCTAAAGCACAAGATACAAGGCTAACTGGAATGGATAGGCTCACCAAGCCCCCTCCCTTCACTTCTTGGCTTGAAATAAAGGCCCATGTGGATCTTGATGGTATTGCATTTCCGATTTTGTATGCAATGGTAAAAAGGTCTCAAAATCCTGAAACATAGATAGTATAGGCCAAGAAACACTTTAACAAAAGCCCATGTGGATCTTGTTGGTATTGCATTTCCGATTTTGTATGCAATGGTAAAAAGTTATAAAAATCCTGAAACATTGATAGTATAGACCAAGAGTAACTACCACACCACAAATGGCCCACCATTACCCATAGGTGGCGCTACAGGTCACGCCCTAAAGCACAAGATACAAGGCTAACTGGAATGGATAGGCTCACCAAGCCCCCTCCCTTCACTTCTTGGCTTGAAATAAAGGCCCATGTGGATCTTGATGGTATTGCATTTCCGATTTTGTATGCAATGGTAAAAAGGTCTCAAAATCCTGAAACATAGATAGTATAGGCCAAGAAACACTTTAACAAAAGCCCACGTGGATCTTGTTGGTATTGCATTTCCGATTTTGTATGCAATGGTAAAAAGTTATAAAAATCCTGAAACATTGATAGTATAGACCAAGAGTAACTACCACACCACAAATGGCCCACCATTACCCATAGGTGGCGCTACAGGTCACGCCCTAAAGCACAAGATACAAGGCTTTCTGGAATGGATAGGCTCACCAAGCCCCCTCCCTTCACTTCTTGGCTTGAAATAAAGGCCCATGTGGATCTTGATGGTATTGCATTTCCGATTTTGTATGCAATGGTAAAAAGGTCTCAAAATCCTGAAACATAGATAGTATAGGCCAAGAAACACTTTAACAAAAGCCCATGTGGATCTTGTTGGTATTGCATTTCCGATTTTGTATGCAATGGTAAAAAGTTATAAAAATCCTGAAACATTGATAGTATAGACCAAGAGTAACTACCACACCACAAATGGCCCACCATTACCCATAGGTGGCGCTACAGGTCACGCCCTAAAGCACAAGATACAAGGCTTTCTGGAATGGATAGGCTCACCAAGCCCCCTCCCTTCACTTCTTGGCTTGAAATAAAGGCCCATGTGGATCTTGATGGTATTGCATTTCCGATTTTGTATGCAATGGTAAAAAGGTCTCAAAATCCTGAAACATAGATAGTATAGGCCAAGAAACACTTTAACAAAAGCCCATGTGGATCTTGTTGGTATTGCATTTCCGATTTTGTATGCAATGGTAAAAAGTTATAAAAATCCTGAAACATTGATAGTATAGACCAAGAGTAACTACCACACCACAAATGGCCCACCATTACCCATAGGTGGCGCTACAGGTCACGCCCTAAAGCACAAGATACAAGGCTTTCTGGAATGGATAGGCTCACCAAGCCCCCTCCCTTCACTTCTTGGCTTGAAATAAAGGCCCATGTGGATTTTGATGGTATTGCATTTCCGATTTTGTATGCAATGGTAAAAAGGTCTCAAAATCCTGAAACATAGATAGTATAGGCCAAGAAACACTTTAACAAAAGCCCATGTGGATCTTGTTGGTATTGCATTTCCGATTTTGTATGCAATGGTAAAAAGTTATAAAAATCCTGAAACATTGATAGTATAGACCAAGAGTAACTACCACACCACAAATGGCCCACCATTACCCATAGGTTGCGCTACAGGTTACGCCCTAAAGCACAAAATACAAGGCTTTCTGGAATGGATAGGCTCACCAAGCCCCCTCCCTTCACTTCTTGGCTTGAAATAAAGGCCCATGTGGATCTTGTTGGTATTGCATTTCCGATTTTGTATGCAATGGTAAAAAGGTCTCAAAATCCTGAAACATAGATAGTATAGGCCAAGAAACACTTTAACAAAAGCCCATGTGGATCTTGTTGGTATTGCATTTCCGATTTTGTATGCAATGGTAAACAGTTCTCCAAATCCTGAAACATTGATAGTATAGGCCATGAGTAACTACCACACCACAAAAGACCCACCATTATCCATAGGTGGCGCTATGGCCACCCCCCAATTGTCCATTTTCAAAGTGCTGCCATTTGCATCCCATTTGTCCCAAAATTCTGAAATTCATTACATATGCTTTATTTCTCATGAGGAACAAAAAAGCCTCTAGAACCTATAACGGCACCCACACAAATCTGAAAAATAGTTCAATGTAAGATGAAAAGTAGATTCATTGTGAATATTTAAAATATGTATGCTTGGCTAATTTCTAATGCTTTTTCCCCAAATCCTATCTGTAATTTGTTTAAACAAACGTAGCCTTTTAAACCTCTAGGTTTAATTCTCTCTTTTATACATTTAAAGTTGGATTTGACATTTAACAGACATTTAATCATTAAGCAAGTTGTTTGACTCAAAAACCATAACAGTACATGGCCCCAACAGTACCAAGCTCCCACCTTCACTCCTTAGTCTAGGAGCCATTTTAGACTAGTAGGCATTGTGTGGTTAGTTTGGCCACAGCTAATTTTACTGTTAAAATAAACAGAAGGTCTTCTTCTTCAGAACTATACAGTTGAATCAACCAAACACAGCTTGGTCATGTTATCACCTTCTTTGGCACATCTAAACTAAGGATTAGACTTTTAAGAAAGCATGACCAAAGCAATTTGGTGAGGGCGGGTTCCTACATAAACAGTTGGTGACAAAGAATTTCAGACAATAACTTAAACATAGTCTTGCATTAAGAGTAGAGTCAACAAATTGAATAACTGTGCTAATGGTTGTTGAAACTCATTGCTCTGAGTTGGTGCATGTCAATTTAGGCAGAAGTCCATGTCTGGTGATATTTGACAACCTCAAACAGCATGAGTCTGCCACTGGGCCTATTGAAAAGGCTCTTGTTTTGATTTGCAATGCAACTATGGGGTGCCAAGCTGGGCCCAGTTGTACTGTTAGAAAGGCCAGTTACATTAAACATTATTGTTGTCATATAGTTTTCTTCCCAGCATTGCAGGCACTAATAAAAGCAGTGGTGTCCAGAAATGTTTCGTAGGAGTGGCGAAAAAGAGAAGCAGAACAGTGGAACACCATCCCACTACCATTATCTCTTATTCACTCTCATCTGTGTTGTATTCTGTAACTGGTATAGTATGGGACTACATGAATGTTTCAAAGTCAAAGTGTAGTAGCGTAGAATAGAGGAACTGGGTGTACAAGCTTCTGCTTGCGGAATGAATGCTCCGTGACATGTTTTATAAAACTTGAGAAGGCTCCCTTTATTCGTGGTGTGTGTCCAGTATATAACGTCTCGCCCTGCTTTATCCTACCGCTCTGCTCCCCGGCCCCTTGTAGTAGCCTCATCTCCATGCCCATAACATTACGCCATTAACTAGATCCAGTTACATGACACTGGGAAATGGGTGCTGATGTGGAAAGTCCCCAAAAACAGCAGAAAACATGGAAAATATTAATCCACCAGTCATTTTTACATTTTAAATATGGAGGCATCTATTGGAACTAGTGGTAACTCCTTTGTTGTACACCCAACAAATATTGGGCTACTTTACATATAATACATATATAACTATACTTATAGGCCTTAATGTAGTTGTCGTCCTACCATTACATTCATGTCCTTTACTAAAGTGTATCTTCCCTTTCATAAAGTTATTGTTGTAATCAAAGCTTTTAAAGAATGGATCTCTGCATGGTGGGCCTAACCAGAGCACGGGTGGCCTGACAGAACACGCTTCAAAGTTGTCACTTTCAAAAGGGTGGCATTTTAACCCTGTTTGTCCAAAATGTCTAAAAGTTGGTACGCATGCCTTATATTGCTCATGGGGAAAAAAAGAGTGTCAAGAACCCATAACGTCAGCAGCATGGATATTTCTCTAGACTGACAATTTGTGAAGAATATCAGAAAATGACTTAAAATCAGCTATTGATCCAGTTGTCTTGAAATGTTGTGTACATGTATGAAATACATGTCTGTGTCATGTCAATTTGGTAATGGTTTGAAAGGTTATGGAGGAACCCGCCATTGCTGCCTGCAGCTATATTTATTATTAGGATTCCTCCGTCAGGAGGAAACCTATTGTTATTGTTAGTTTTATTATTATTATTAGGATTCCTCCGTCAGGAGGAAACCTGTTGTTATTGTTAGTTTTATTATTAGGGGCCAAGCAGCGAAGCTGCGAGGCACCTATTGTAATTGGTAGTATTATTATTATTATTATTATTATTCTTAAGACTGGGTGTCTATGGCAACCCCTAGAAGCGCTTGGTCGAAAGTTGTGAAATTTGGTACACTCATTAGGGACAGTCCCCTGGTTCAAGTCACAAAGTTTCATGTCCCATACTTTGGCACTCTAGCGCCACCAACGGGTCAAAGTTGGAGTTGTGTTTACACACGCAACTTTTGAACCGTATGTCCCATTTTCAAAAGTGAGGTACCATTGGACTCCCTGGATCAAGCCGAGTGCAATGCACACCATGGCGTCAATTTCCGGTTATATAGATTTTCCGCTATTTCCGGTTTTATCAAAAACCTTTAAAAGCCTACTCCTCCTACAAATTTTGTCAAATGTTCTTCACAATTACCAGATATGATCTTCAGACCAAGCCTCACAAAAGTTATCGAAGGATATTTGATTTTCAAAACCGTTTGTCCGGTACAGCCAATCAAATTCTGCAGAAAAGCCGCCAAACAGGAAGTGAAGCCATATCTCAGCAGTTCTTTGAAGCAGTGACACCAAAGTTGGTACGCCTACTCGGAACCTTATTCTAAGGATGTCCTCCAAAAATGGTGTCATGTGACTAAAAGGGGGCGTGGCCGGAAGCATAAACGTGTTTTGGCTAATAACCGTTGAAGTGTTTAACTTAATAAAGTAATTTCTTTGTCTGTTGATGTCTTGTGAGATATCAAGCCTGGCCATTGATAACTTTTCATAATAACCGAATTGATGCGGCCGCCATTTTGGATTTCATGGAAAAGTGTAAAAACCTTTTACACGCCCCAAATGTTGTCCAATGTTTACTAAATTTGGCACAGATGATCTTCAGACCAAGCTTCACAAGGGTGTCAGATGTATTTTCCATTTTCAAAACAGTTTGTTCGGTAGAGACGATCAAAGGCGGCGGCGAAGCCGCAAAAGACACGTGAGAGCGTAACTCAGCAACCATTTGTGCGATTGTCACCAAACTTGGGTTCCATCGTTCCCACGTGGAGCAGAGGAGGCCTGCGGTGTTATACCAGAAAAAAACACTGTAAACAATCACTACTTTGGAACGCAAACAGATATTTCAACCAAACTTGGCGTGTTGCATGAGTGCAACAGGTTGTTGTGACTTAATTGTTGCGCAAGTGCTATGGAGGCCATGTCCTGCTCTGGACTGCTTGGCCCCTCCATTGCTGCTTGCAGCTATATTTATTATTATTATTCTTAGGACTGGGTGTCTATGGCAGCCCCCATAAGCGCTTGGTCGAAAGTTGTGAAATTTGGCACACTCATTGGGGACAGTCCCCTGGTCCAATTCACAAAGTTTCATGTCCCATACTATGGCACTCTAGCGCCACCAATGGGTCAAAGTTGGAGTTGTGTTTACACACGCAACTTTTGAACCGTATGTCCTATTTTCAAAAATGAGGTACCATTGGATTCCCTCGATCAAGCCGAGTGCAATGCACACCATTGCGTCAATTTCCGGTTATATAGATTTTCCGCTATTTCCGGTTTTATCAAAAACCTTTGAAAGCCTACTCCTCCTACAATCTTTGTCAAATCTTCTTCAAAATTACCAGATATGCTCTTCAAACCAAGCCGCACAAAAGTTATGGTAGAGCATTTTGATCCCCACAACCGTTTGTCCGTGACAGCCAATCAAAATCAGCAGAATAGCCACCAAACAGGAAATGAAGTCATATCTCAGCAGTTCTTTGAGGCAGTGACACCAAATTTGATGTGCCTACTCGGAACCTTATTTTGAGTATGTCCTCCAAAAATGGTGTCACGTGAGTAAAAGGGGGCGTGGCCGGAAGCATAAACGTGTTTTGGCTAATAACTGTTGAAGTGTTTACCTTAATAAAATAATTTCTTTGTCTGTTGATGTCCTGTGAGATATCAAGCTTGACCATCGATAATGTTTCATAACAACCGAATTGACGCGGCCGCCATTTTGGATTTTATGGAAAAGTGTAAAAACCTTTTAAACGCCCCAAATGTTGTGCAATGTTTAATAAATTTGGCACAGATTATCTTCAGACCAAGCTTCACAAAGGTGTCAGATGGATTTTCCATTTTCAAAACCGTTTGTTCGGTAGAGACGATCAAAGGCGGCGGCGAAGCCGCAAAAGACACGTGAGAGCGTAACTCAGCAACCATTTGTGCGATTGTCACCAAACTTGGGTTCCATCGTTCCCACGAGGAGCAAAAGAGGCCTGCGGTGTTATACCAGAAAAAAAACACTTTGAACACTCACTACTTTGGAACGCAAACAGATATTTCAACCAAACTTGGCGTGTTGCATGAGTGCAACAGGTTGTTGTGACTTAATTGTTGCGCAAGTGGTATGGAGGCCATGTCCTGCTCTGGACTGCTTGGCCCCTCCATTGCTGCTTGCAGCTATATTTATTATTCTTCTTCTTAGGACTGGGTGTCTATGGCAGCCCCCATAAGCGCTTGGTTGAAAGTTGTGAAATTTGGCACACTCATTGGGGACAGTCCCCTGGTCCAATTCACAAAGTTTCATGTCCCATACTATGGCACTCTAGCGCCACCAATGGGTCAAAGTTGGAGTTGTGTTTACACACGCAACTTTTGAACCGTATGTCCTATTTTCAAAAATGAGGTACCATTGGATTCCCTGGATCAAGCCGAGTGCAATGCACACCGTGGCGCCAATTTCCGGTTATATAGATTTTCCGCTATTTCCGGTTTTATCAAAAACCTCTGAAAGCCTACTCCTCCTACAATTTTTGTCAAATCTTCTTCAAAATTACCAGATATGCTCTTCAGACCAAGCCACACAAAAGTTATGGTAGAGCATTTTGATCCCCACAACCGTTTGTCCGTGAGAGCCAATCAAAATCAGCAGAATAGACACCAAACAGGAAATGAAGTCTTATCTCAGCAGTTCTTTGAGGCAGTGACACCAAATTTGATATGCCTACTCGGAACCTTATTCTGAGTATGTCCTCCAAAAATGTGGTCATGTGACTAAAAGGGGGCGTGGCCGGAAGCATAAACGTGTTTTGGCTAATAACTGTTGAAGTGTTTACCTTAATAAAGTAATTTCTTTGTCGGTTGATGTCTTGTGAGATATCAAACTTGACCATCGATGATATTTCATAACAACCGAATTGACGCGGCCGCCATTTTGGATTTAATGGAAAAGTGTAAAAACCTTTTACACGCCCCAAATTGTGTCATATGTTTACTAAATTTGGCACAGATGATCTTCAGACCAAGCTTCACAAAGGTGTCAGATGGATTTTCCATTTACAAAACCGTTTGTTCGGTAGAAACGATCAAAGGCGCCGGCGAAGCCGCGAAAGACACGTGAGAGCGTAACTCAGCAACCATTTGTGCGATTGTCACCAAACTTGGGTTCCATCGTTCCCACGAGGAGCAGAGGAGGCCTGTGGTGTTATACCAGAAAAAAAAACACTTTGAACACTCACTACTTTGGAACGCAAACAGATATTTAAACCAAACTTGGTGTGTTGCATGAGTGCAACAGGGTGTTGTAACTTAATGTAGATTTTTCATGTGAAGATTTCTGAGATGTAAATCATGTTATCAGCATATACAATTTACAATTGGTAAAGGTTCAGTAGCCTAATAATTATGTAGGCTACATAAAAAAATTGCATCTCCCTAAAGCATGACTGGACAGTTCAGAAATGATAAAATTTGTGTTCAAACCTGTAGTCTTTTCCACAGATCACATCCTTAGTATGTAAACTTTCAGAAAATACATGGTTTAGGTGGTTGAATCAGTTTCCCTAAATGGCACAGCCCAAAAAAGTATCAGCCATATAACCTACTCCATTTACCAATACCGAATTTATTATGCATGGGCAGCATACTAATATGGAGAGATGGACGTGTCTCTTGTCTCATTAGATAACATCCTGAGGGTATAAGCTCTCAGAGGATATATGGTTTTAATGGTTGAATCAGTTTTCCTTCATGTTACAGACTAACATGTAGCAGTAAAATTCTGCGAATTGCCAAAATTACAAATTGAGCAAACTTATTTAAATTGGACAAGAGCATGTTAGCTAAAGTTAACTCCAGATTAGCTCACGGTTGTTATGGCAATAAAAAAAATACCAGCATTTTCTTTTGTAGCTAATTGGAAAAACATCCTTGTCATCTCTTTCTGCCTGAAACAGGCAGAACAGGTCTGAACACGGCTAAAAGCACAACATATTTCAGACCCAGATTAAGAAATCAACAAATGCTGTTCCACTTGTAATGGGTAAATAAAGTATTGAATTGCCTTATGCTAGATGTAGGTAAAAAGCTTGCTTATCTAGCTAGCAATAATCATAATGTTTGCAGAAGGATCTTTGTGACTTAACTAATGCTATTATAGTCAGAGAATGTCTCATAAGGGTGCTTTGGCAACTGAAGGGAAAACTGGGCAACTTTGACTTACTTTCCTCTTCCTCGAAAAAACCCTCCTTATGTCCATCTCGTCTGTGGAACAGTCATGTCTGAAGTGCTAGCTCCAATCGTGTTGCGTCGATCAAAGAGTATGGGAGTTGAATCTGCGTGCGTAATGCTGTTTTTCTAGAAAACAAGGAGTGGAATTCTATTGCTATGGGTATTCTCCTTACTGATAAAGTGGAACGGATTTGATTGTGAATCAATGGAAAGATCACTGGACTAGTAGACCAGTCATGCACTAATATTTTGATCACAAATGTGGGGGGGTCCAAACTACTTTTTGGGGGGACCCCTCAAGTTACATTGCGGCGACGCCCATGACTGTAGACTACTACACACTGCCAGTGGGCGAGCCGAGTCTGTGACTCTGAGGCTAACATCAAAACAAGACGCGGTCTCACTTACATTCCAAGTTTTACACAAATAACAAAAATATGCTGACCCGCTGGCTGTCTTCACAATAGCCATATCTTTAAAACACTGCTCTCCATTTGGATGTAGAATTGACCCTGGTACGAAATTAAGGCCACGTTTACACATAGCCGGGTATTTACAGAAACGAATATTTCTGCCCCTCTGTTTTCAAAAATAACGTTGTACACACAAGTACATTTTCAAAAATGTTTCTGTTTACATGAACCCGCATATACGCCCCCGAGCGCCATCATAACTATGCCAAACCTGTAAGCGGCAGTGTAATGTCAATTTCAAAATTAACAACTACGAATAACACGACCGACTTCCTTTACCTTTCAGGCACGAGGTTCATTTGTTTGAATGATTCACAAATGCGATGCACAAATGTATTTCGTGATTCAGAAATGTAACGCAATTCACAACAAATAAATGACCCCCTTACTAGTGTGTTCGACTTCTGATGCTTTTTTAGTCCCATACTGTGAGGTTTGAGAACCTAAAACTCAGTTTAAGCTAGTGCACACGCAAACACAAAAACAGAGTTTTCAGAAATCTCCACTTTGGCCAGAGTTTTTAGAAATGATTGTTTTCCGTGATAAAACCTCTGTTTTCGTGTAAATGAAAGGCCAAACCGCATGAAAATATATGTGTTTTTCTTCCGTGTAAACGGGGCCTAAGAAAAGACTCAACAGATTCAGATCGACAACACTGTTGTTGCTGCCGCAATTGTCAATGGAGGCTGACGGGGCTCTCACGTAGCAAACAAATCAAAGTTTTTACAGCAACCTACATTAAAATCTCACCACCTGGATGTCTTCACAATAGTCATATCGTCATAACATTTCCCTCTTTCAGTTTTTTCGTGTAAAATTAAACTACAAAATTAGCTACGAAAATACTACTATGATATGCTGCTCTCTAGCATGGCTGCCGCCTAAAAGACTAGGCGGTCTCACGGGCCACCCGTACTCGCTCAATTTACAAAGACTTTAATTACCTAAATCAAAAATCCGAGATTGCAGTTCCACTCGAAATCGCTTTCTCAACAAAGCCATATGGTTGGGATTTTTTGGGGGTGGGATTTTTCACTCGTAATCCAAGCTCCAATTTGCGTGCTAGAATGTCTCTATCACGTTGTATCCATGCGTCGTTGCTGACGTGTGTTGACGTAGCTAGCACAGATTACCCTTCGTCGACTAAAGGCACTTTGCTACCACAAAATCGTTGTAACCTCCTAAACTGTGCAACGGAACGTAAATCCCAATACAAGCAACGCAATCGAGACCAAGACGAACATTTTGACACAGCCGTTGTCAGTGTAGTCCAAATATTGACTGAGCCTAAGGGGGGCAAAAATTATTTTAAAAAAAATATATATATATGTGAGATAACAATGGTTTGTGCTCGCCGAAGGCAAGCACACCCCAATTACAAAAAAAGCCTGTAAATAAAAGTACATGGAGAGAGAATCACCAGTAGCTACCATACATAATTCTCTGCATCCATTTCTGCGGCAGCAGTCATTAACGTCTCTTTGTCATCATCATCATCCTTTGATGAAAAGCATTCTGTTGAGGGAAACTGCTAAGTTGAAATAGGCATATATGATCGAATATGATTAAAACCATTGTGACGTTGTGGCTACAATCACAAGCGTAGGCTATAAGCAAAATATGCATTACCTGTTTGTAGTATGTTTTTATATGTAATATAACATTGAACATGCTATTTTATTAAGTCCACCACGTTTTCTC
Source organism: Hypomesus transpacificus (assembly GCF_021917145.1). Taxonomy (NCBI): domain Eukaryota; kingdom Metazoa; phylum Chordata; class Actinopteri; order Osmeriformes; family Osmeridae; genus Hypomesus; species Hypomesus transpacificus. The sequence continues at coordinate 372,704 of NW_025814037.1, read as the reverse complement.
CTATAATATTAACGGACAGTGGGGTTAAATGTTAAATGGACTGGCTATTGCATTCAAATATCTAGTAAATGCATTGACTCGGCAGCAATTGTCTCCCACGCCAACTGTAGATTTTAGACTTTTTCGGAATATGTGCTCAGATTGACCATGAACACAAAATTACATTTATATCTAAAGTGTGGTGAAGTATGACAACGATTTTTTGTCATCGGTTGCCATGGTGAATCCTAGTATCGGAGCTCCATAGATGTTGGCTTTTGGTAGTATTCATGCACTCGCTAAACTCAGAGTTGCCGTACAAATTCACATCAGCTTTTCTGGAACTGAATTTTCGGAGTTTCCCATGTTAGAGTAACTCAACTCAGAGTTCAGGGTTAATCTCAGAGTTTGTTAAACCCGCTACCTGGAATACCCCCCAGGGTTCAGCAAATGGCGGTCACAGCAGTGGTTTGGGAATGGCTGGAGATGTAGTGATGCGCCTTTGTGATGGAATAAAGCAAAAAAAACTGCAGGTGTTTTTTGACAATTTCTTCTGCGGCATTCCACTCCCTGAGGCCTTAAAATACCTTGGCATTTATGGCACAGGAACATGCAGAACAAACAAAGTGAAAGGAGCAGGTCAGAAACTCGCGTGAAAAACAAATGAAAAAAGGGGGCAGAGGGGCTTGCTCTGTTGTCAGCACAAACGGAAACAGCACTGTCACACGTTGGCTTGACAGTTCAGTCATCCACATGGCGTCAACCTGTGCTGGCCAGTCCCCTGAATACGTGGCCATCAGATGGCTCAAGAAAGAAAAATTGATGACCAGGGTCCAAAGACCCTTCTCGGTGGCCCTTTACAATCCAAACATGGGTGGGGTGGATCTTGTTGACCAGTGTGTGGCAATGTATCCCCACAGACGAAGAAACGACGGTACATCCAAGTGTTTTTTCATTTTTTGGATGTGACCTTTGTTAATGCCTGGGCCCTGTACCTGAAGACTCGATTGGAAAAGATGAGTCCCCTCATCTTTAAAGCTTCTGTAGCCTGTGCACTGATAAATGCTGGCTCCCTCCTGCAAAGCAGAAGAGGAAGACCCAGTGGGACCCCACCTCCAGCAAAGCGCAGATCAGTGACCAAAGTACCCAGAGAGGCCAGGATCAGCACAGGATATCACCGGCCCAAGCTCACCCAGGTCAAAAATGTGAACAGATGCCACAATGCTGCCTGCACGCGAAGACTAAATACATATGCATGCAGTGCCATGTGGCACTGTGCCCTGGATGCTTTGCAAACTTTCATACAGCCAAGGCTTGAGTAGTATAATGACCTGGTAATACCAGTCCTGCATCCTTAAAGAAGTATAGACTCACAACAATGTTTGCTCCTTTTAGAGTTGTTTTGACAGTTGTGACCGCTGTTTGTTTTCTTATTTAGGCCTGAACAATAAGGCTAAAGAATGTAAAAGTGCGTGAAAATATGGTCCAAAGTTCAAAGTACTTTATTTGTCATTGTCACAAAAACAACGAGAGAGTAGAGGCAGATGCTGTGGACATTTACTGCCCAGGGGTGTGGCCACGTGGTGGCCAGGGGGGGCCGCAGCCACCATTGGTCAGATAATGGCCACCTTTCTATGTTCTACGGAAAAGGGGGTGATTTCGTCCTTAGGGGTTGCTGTAGGCTTGGGGCTGACGTAAGCGTCAGTTGTGGTAAGAAAAAGAGCTGTTCAAATACTATGCAATAGTACGAACCCGCAGAGCCTGAGAGCTGCAGTTTCAGGACCGCAGTTCGAGGACTTTCGTTTTATCTGACAGCGCCACCTAGCGAAATGGAAAACGAAATATACTATTGCGTATGTGTCACTAAATCGCAACAAGATAGGCTATTTGAATGGTTTGAAAGAGGGAAGGAACAAGGACAACTTGGGAATTTGATTATTCAGATATGGAAATATTTAAAATAGACATACAATAATAAACAATAAAAACTACAGTATCACATCCATCCACCCCTCCACCAAATACACCTGCATCGCTCCATCCAACTCTTCATCATTCCCTCCACCCCATCAACCACTCTTGAGGCAACATTTTGAAGGATTTCTAGATTTTTGCGACCACTAAAAGAGTGTGACCAAAGCAGAATTCCCCACAAACAGTACTTTCTGTCTTCAACTTGATTGTTAACAGTTGTATGTTTGGCAACCCTTACAAAAAAGAAGTATATTTCAAGTTTATTTTATAAGTATACTTAGTATAAAAAGTATACTATTACCATGTTACTTAAAGTATACTAGCAGTGTACTTATAGTTGACTGAATTGGCCCACTTTATGTAATTTAGTACACTTTAAATTACACTTTTAGTGTATTTCAAGGTTTACTTTTGAATACTGTAAAGTAGCCTGTGTAGCGCACTTTCAGTTCATCAAGTATACTTCCTCAAGTACTTCAAAGCATACTTTGGAATACTCTAAAGTAACCTGTGTAGTGCACTTTCAGTTCATCAAGTATACTTCCTAAATAACTTCAAAGTATACTTTGGAATACTCTAAAGTAGCCAGTGAAGTGCACTTTCAGTTCATCATGTATACTTCCCAGGGCTCAACATTTAAAAAAAAATCCACTGGCCCCAGTGGATTTGAAACTTACTGGCCCCAAGACCATTTTTACTGGCCCCCCTTCAAAAGTTCATTGTTACAAAAAAAACAGGCTCGGTTAACATTGTTTAACCGTCCATTTATTAAACACCATTTGTTTATATCCATCCTGGATGTACAAAGAACAAAATTGAAATCACATTTCTAATGAAAAAAATTATAATTTAATAATCTGAAAAACGATTTACTTTTAGATCTTCAAACATGACGTGCTCTCTCCCCTGCTGACAGCCATCTCTGCACTACTCTGTCTGGCTGAAACTGTGCAACCTCTAGCCCCTCAATGCTAACATACAAAAGCTTCCACAGCATTTCTACTGAAAGGCTGCTTCTCCAATCAGTTTTGATTCTCTTCATCGCGCTGAATCCTCGTTCACATGCAGCTGTTGACATAGGAAGCACCAGGACGAGTTCAACTACCATCAGTAGATTGGGGAAGGTCTCCAGTCTGTCTGGGTCAGCCATGAAGTCTGTCCTAGCAGTGCTCTGTTGGGCCTGGGGCAGCTGTTTGATTAGAACCTTTGCATTGGGCCACTCCTGGTACCGTGCCTGACGCCTGTCGCAGCCCACAACATCCAAGATACCGGCAAAGTGGTCTGTCAAGACCCGGAGATGTTCTACACCATAGCTAGCCAGCTCAGCTTCGTCTCTTGGCCAGTCTCTGGGATCCACCAACTTTGCAGCCACTTGAAGGATCTTGTGTGTCTCTAGGTCCTTGAATCTGGTTGTGAGGCTCTCTATCACGGACTCCAAGAGTTGACTTTTCACTCTAACAAAATAACATATTATAAAAAAAAATCATGCAGGTACAATAGGAAATTGAGAATGTTGATATTGAGGCCTTTATTAACAGCAGCCTTATTTGAATGAATTAAGAAACATTTTCATAATTTCAGTTTTCTTTTGCTACCTGTCAAATCTGTCCCTGCTCTCACTGCTAAACTTCTGGAGCTGAACTGCATGGAACGGGCCCCCTGCCGATTCCTTGAGAAAGCCTTCAAGGCTCTCCCCAGGTACTGTGTGCATGCTTGTAAGCATCAGCACTGCAGTCTCAAAGGCCAGAAGGGCCTTAGGTAGTGTAACACCATCCTCCTGAAACTTCAAACTTAGACTGCAAAGGATAACATATCACTCACAATGCTATACTAATTACTCACTAATTACTCACCAACTATAGAAAAAAACTTAGCTACTGACCAGCTCAAAACTTTCAGGATGTACTGGACAAGGACGATGCAAAGGAGTTGGCTGTAGTCCATTACAACTTGCACACACTGCTTCGCCCTCCCAATCATGTCTGCGCTAGCAGATCTGGAAAGACAACACAAGTTCAAGTTGTTCAATAATAGATAACTATAAATGCAAACTGTGTAGCTGGTGTAACTTTGTTTCAAAATGTACTTGCCTGGTCTCAATAGTGTTCTCCATGTGAGCAAACACGACAGGATAGTCCTTGAGAAGCGTCGTAAGAGCTCTCTCCACATATGGTAGCCACCTCGTTCCTCCCAGGTTTGTCGGCTTCCACACTTTCTTCTGGAGGACTTCACCGAGTGCTTTAAGCTCCCTCCAAGCTTTAGGCGAGTAATGATACTGCTTATACAAGCCTCGGAGGAGCTCAGACACCTGCATGAAAAGGAAAGTTCGTATAGACAATAAAACATTACATTAATTATTTTTAAATTAGTTCACGCACAGATACTTACCTTCTTCATCCTATCATCCCTATTTATGGAATCCATGGCTGCAAGTTCCAGTCCGTGGTGCTAAGGAAGAATTCGAGTGGCACTGTGTAGATCTGAATAGTCAAGGGATATGGTTTTAATACAATTTATTAGACTATACAATTACATAAACAAAGCTTTGTTGATCAGTCTCAGCGAAGGAGGTGCCATCCACACAGGTCGTTCGCAGGAGTGATGCCAACCATCACACATGCACTGCCTTATATAAACTTAAGATCAAATGGCATTCTATAAGGTCAATCAATCAATGTAGCAAACTCTGTGATTGGCTAACTCAACTTAGTGACAGTTTGAAACAATACATCTCTGGTGTGTCCCAAAGTTCTTTGATGTCACAGCTCTCTCCAGAGCAGTAGATAATAAAGCCACAGGGGTTGACCAGTCAAATGGTCAACTGTCCTTTGTGTGACCATCTTCAAACAATGCTTTTAATTAACACAAACAATGAAACAGGACACAGTCCTTCTAGCCAAAGTTCAGAGCAACTGTCTCATTGACCCCTTACAGTAACCAGAGGACAGAAGGCCATATAAAATGCTTCACCCATCCCCCAGGGCAAGCTGCCCACAGAGCCATCAGCACCTCACATTCCTTTGAACTCAACTTAATTATCTTCCCTTCCTGTCTCTTACCAATGAACATAGAAGATTATAGATTTCATACACATACATCTATGCATATGACCAAAATTTCCATTACAGTGGCCCAGGCACTGGATGTTTATGAGGTGAGGTACCTCTTCTCGGAGGAGAGTGTAGACTCCCCCACGTTTCCCAACCATCACTGGAGCTCCATCTGAACCCAGGCCAACCAGCTTCTCCTTCCAGTCTGGGAGGCCAACTTTTTGAAAAACTGTTAACAGTGTCATTATTAAACAAGCTCTATTTTTATATCATACCAAACATATAGTTATGAAACCACAGGGTTAACCCCTAACCCAAATATCCTCAAATCACTATTAACCTGCATTTAAAGCTTCTCGGTGACCAACTGCTGTCGCATGGTGCAGCTCCTCTACAGCCAAGAAAATATTCTTAGGCCTCCCTTCCTTTAGCATGTGAACGTAAACCCCTTCCAGGTCACGGACACTTGCATCAGGGCGGCATCTGCCAGCACACTAATGAATTTTGCCTTCTTCAGGTCCTCCAAATAGGGCTCCCAGAGGTCTTGGAAGATAGCAAACCTATAATTGAAAATGAATAATTCTTCCGTCAAAATTCATTCAGCCATAGTCAGCCACCTCCGTTATTAAATCGCAAAATAAAAAATGCATAGAATGGTAAAACCGTAGAGGTTTTTGTAAGGACGCGTTCATACGATGCGTGTCCACTACAGAGGAGCGGAGCAGCGCGGAGAGTCGGCTTCTAATTCATTTTCAATAAAATCGGGCATTGACACTCGCGCAGGGCATTGTGGGAGGCCGCTAAACACAAATTGCGGAAAAAGCCGCCCCTCTCGGCGGAAAACGCTGCCTCTAACTTCGTGGCGCACCGGGTGGCTGCCCGGTCTATCTTTCTGGCAGGTATAGTTGACAAGATATTGACGATTAAAGTCCCATTTTTTTATAAAAAGCTAACTTCAGCAGAGTTAAGTCATAGGCTACACCTATACGAACACAGAGAACTTTGACTATAAATAAAAATATCTAGCAAATTAGCTAAATGTTTTTAACCATTTTCTGCCCATCCTAAAAAATAATCAATAGAAGTAGTTATCTACTTACCTGCGACACACCACATCAGTATGATACTGAGTCCCCAAGTCCACACAATTTTTTTGCTGAAGTTCAATAGCCCGGGGGAAAGAGGCGAACGGCTGGTCCGTCTTCATGATATGATATGCTGTTGTTATCAGTCGAGAAATAATACGGTGGGCATCTACATTTAAATGTCTGACCAGCATTGTCAGCGGCCCGGAAGATGAGTTGTCAACTACCCTCTTGGCTGACACGCAAACCAGATGCTGTCTGCTACTAGCATGGCTGGTCAGTGATTGCTTTCAAATATTGTCGGTGCCGGTGTAAAATGAACCACTTTTATCTGCCTTTGACGGGAACATACGACATATGAGACAGTGCATCATAGTTCCATCAAAATCAACCCAGGTAAATTCATTTTTCCACTGAGGTATAAAAAGTCGCTTGCGTTTCAGCTCGTCGGTCTCCTTTGATGCCATCTTCTGATATTCACTTCAGTGTTTCGCGCCAGTCGTGTGCCGGTTGTTGAAACAATGTATCGAGATTAGAATTTGACAACCACTCGTCACTCGCTACTGTAGCAACTCTTGATTGACCAAAGGTGCGCACCACGAGAGTTGCTTATGCATTTAGCAGATAGAAAAACATGTGCAGGATGCTAAGTTTTACAATGCAATTTTATTTTCAACTCACTGGCCCAATCGGGAATTAAAGTTATAAGAATCCAGCTGTTCTTATGAAATGTAACAGTCATTTAACTCATGGTTACAATGCTAAACCAGCACAACAATGACAATTACAACGCAACAAAACACTACATTCTAAGCAGACACATTTTTTTTGTATATGTTTAATGGTTTTCATTTTTTTAGCACACAACCATACTTCAAACAAGCACATACATCAAAAACACAACACATAGATACAACAACATCGGCTCAGCTACACACATACAACACAATAATAATTATGAATAAAGAAAGAAAACAGATACACAGCAAAGTACTCTCTCTTACGATTTTTCAAAAAAATCCCTGTAACATAATGTCAGAAACATTGGGGTCCAAATAATTCAGATAAGGTTCCCAAACTTTATAAAATTGTTTAGATTTGGAATGTATCACACATGTCAGGTACTCTAGAGGTACTACATCAAACAAAACATAATGCCAGCCCTTAACAGTTGGCTGTTTATCGCTTATCCACTCTAATAATATATTCTTCCAACTGCATATGTAAGAATACAAAAGAGCCTCTGGTTTTTTAACACTACATATCTAGAAGGGAGACCTAGAATAAGAGACAATGGATCCATCTGTAAGTTTTGCCAAAGTATCTTTTCAATTTCTGTCAAGACATTAGCCCAGTATCTTTGCAGTTTATAGCATGACCAAAGGCAATGGGTTAGAGTACCAATCTCTGTTTTACATTTAAGACACATTGGCGACAAAGTTGGATTAAAATTATGTCTGCGGTTGGGGGATATATGCATTCTATGTAAAACATTTTGCTGTATAGATTTGGCTCGATTACAGACTGAAATGGATTTTGCGTGGACCCAAATATCGTCCCACTCATTGTCATCGATTGTAACAGAAAGTTCACTCTCCCACTTTTCTTTAAGCTCTTGCAAAGCCACAGTTGCCAGAGTATGCATAGCTCCGTAGAGTAGACTAATAGACAATCTCCAAGGTGTTGCAAAAAGTACTTTTTCAAGATGAGATGCACCAGGGTTATTAATTAGGGTAGTACTGTGCAATATATAATGTCTTATCTGTAAATAACGAAAGAAGCTCTGTCTGGGGATATTATATTTCTCAACCACTTGGTGAAATGACATTAATGTATTATCAGAAATGAGGTCTTTCAACACATAAATGCCACAATCCTGCCACTGTCTGAAGCCAACATCATTAAGTCCTGGTTGGAAATCGGGGTTGTTCAAAATAGGAGTGAAAACTGATGTTAGTTTTGACCTCCCCTCAAGTCTACGTGTCAGTCGCCAAGTAACTTAATTGTGTTGACAGCAACAATATTGTCACAGCATAACCTAACAGTTTTAAAACTCTTAACAAACAACAGATTCTTCAGTGGGTATTTTGATAGGGAGGTTTCCACATCCAGCCAGACAGAGGCTGGCTCATTTACGATCCAATCATATATATATCGCAAATGAGCACAAAGCTGGTACTTTCTCAAATTTGGTAAATCTAATCCACCTTCAGAGCTTGGCAGTTGTAAGGTATCCATCTTTAGCTTTGGTCTACGTTTGCTCCATATAAATGCACTAAGCCAACCATTTAGTTTTTTCAAGACTCCATTTGAAAATAAAACTGGGATCATTTGGATAGGGTAAATCAATCTAGGCAATATGTTCATCTTAATAAGAGCTATACGACCCAGCCAGGAGACTGGCAAAGAGTTCCAACGCTCCAAATCTAGCCTCACCTATCTCACCTCAAACAATGGAACAAAGTTGGCCTTATACATTTGCTCAGATGTAGGGGTTATGAATATACCTAAATACATAAAGCCCCCTGGGGACCACTTAAAAGGGAAAAAATGCAGTGTTGTAGGTATTGAGCTTAGGCTCCCTATTGGCATGGCCTCTGATTTTGTCAAATTTATTTTATATCCAGAAAATTTGCCAAACAAACCAACAACATCAAGTAGCACAGGTATTGATGTTTCTGGACTTGAAATATAAATTAAGACATTGTCGGCATAAAGGCTTATCTTATGATGTACATTGTCTATTTGTAAGCCCTGGATGGAGGGTATTGTCCTTATGGCCTCTGCCAATGGTTCGATAACCATGGCAAACAAAAGGGGGGACAATGGGCAGCCCTGCCTTGTTCCTCTATGCACAGGGAAACCGTCAGACCTCAGTCCATTAGCAAGGATGGCTGCTTGAGGATTATCGTACAAGACCTTGACCCATCTAATAAAATCATCCCCTAAACCAAATTTCTCCAAGCAGTAAAATAAATATGACCTTTCAACTCGGTCAAAGGCCTTCTCTGCATCCAGAGAAAGCACTAAACCATCAACTTGTCTACGTTGGAAGACCTGAATGATATTAAGAAGACGCCTAACATTGTTATGAGAGTTTTTCCCCTTTATGAAACCAGTTTGATCCTCTTTTATAATTTTAGGTAGGATATCTTCAAGGCGTATAGCCCAAATTTTCAGGAAGATCTTGCCAAGATCTTCCTGTCTACATTTAGAAGGGATATGGGCCTATAAGAGGCACAGGACTCAGGACATTTCCCCTTTTCCAGTATGAGTGAGATATTTGCTTCTTTCAAGGTCGGGGGTAACTCTTTATTTGAGAAAGCATCATTAAACATGTTGACTAAAGGGTCTACTAATACGCTTGAAAACTTTGTAAAATTCACTGCTGTACCCATCCGGTCCACCAGCTTTCCCATTCTGAAGAGTTCCTATGGCATTAAACACCTCTTCTCTGGAAATGGGTGAATTAAGAGCAAGTTTATGTTCTGATGGTATAGTGGGCAAGTTTAGCTGGTCAAAGAACATATCCATCAGAACAGACGCATCCCTTGGCTGCTCAGAACTATAGAGATTATGATAAAATATCTTAAAGTTGTCATTTATGAGGACCAGAGATGTGGCTCGATATTGCCGCACGTGTGACAAGTGTCAGTGCACTGCTCCTAAGCCCCGTTACCGAAATCCCTTGATTCCCTTACCGATCATAGAGACGCCATTCGAACGGATAGCTATGGATTTAGTAGGGCCACTGCCACGATCAGCAAGGGGACATCAATACACAGTAGTGGTAGTGGATTATGCCACTAAATACCCAGAGGCAATTGCTCTACGCAGCATGGCAACGAAAGGGATAGCAAAGGAGCTGTTTCTTTTGTTTTCAAGGGTGGGACTGCCTGCTACTATCTTGACGGACCAGGGCACTCCTTTTATGTCACGACTAATGAAGGACGTATTCAAACTGTATGACGTGGAACAACTCCGCACCAGTGTGTATCATCCTCAAACAGACGGCCTGTGCGAACGTCTAAGTAAGACTATCAAGGGCATGTTAAAAAAAGTTGTGGACAAAGACGGAAAGAATTGGGACATGTTATTGCCGCATTTGATGTTCGCTCTCAGGGAAGTGCCACAAGCATCCACGGGGTTTTCACCGTTTGAGCTATTGTACGGGCGCCCGTGTAGGGGCATTTTGGATTTGGCCAAGGAGGCCTGGGAAATATACCGGTCATTCGTAGAGCACGTTGTGTTATTGCAAGATAGGATGGCGGCTATATGGTCGATGGTGGAAGAACACATGGCCAAACCTCAAGGTACACAGGCCCGGTCATACAATCAGACTGCAAACCCACGACAGTTTGAACCGGGTGATAAAGTGCTATTGTTAGTCCCATCTCCTCAGCACAAACTCCTAGCGCAATGGTTGGGTCCCTATGAGGTAAAGGAGAAAGTGTCCCCGGTAACGTACACAGTAAAACAGGCAGGGAGACGACGAGCAGAACAGCTGTACCACGCGAACTTGTTGAGAACCTACCAGGAAAAGACATCTGAAGTGATGATGGGGATCAAGGGAATAGGAAAGAAGACGAAGAGGGAAGTGCCTATGGGCGAAAAACTGACAGAGCATCAAAGGCGGGATATGGAGAGGCTGGTTTCACAAAACCTGAGGGTTTTCTCGACCACCCCAGGTGGTACCACTCTGATGCAACACCACATACACACAGATCGAGGCGCAAAGGTGCATCTTCGCCCCTATCGGATTCCAGAGGCAAGACGGGAAGTTGCTAATGCAGAGGTTAGGGAGATGGCACGGCTAGGTGTCATTGAGACATCAACCAGTGCATGGTCCAGTCCGATCGTGTTGGTTCCGAAACCTGACGGCTCGCTAAGGGTCTGTAACGATTTCAGGGCTCTAAACGCGGTCTCTCATTTCGATGCCTACCCGATGCCATGGGTGGATGAGCTAATAGAGAGGCTAGGGAGCCCTGTGGGACACCAGTGGAGAGCTGGCGAGGGCCTGACAGTTTGCCTCCCCAGGAGACCTGGTAGGATCTTCCCGACAGGTAGGATGAGATCCACTGGAGTGCAGTACCAGTGATGCCCATCTCAGAAAGTCTGGAGAGCAGGATCTGGTGGTTAACCGTGTCAAACGCTGCAGAAAGGTCCAGCAGAATGATGACAGATGACCTGGAAGCCGCTCTGGCAGTCTGGAGGGCAGTGGTGACTGAAAGAAGGGCAGTCTCTGTGGAGTGGCTAGTCTTGAAGCCCGATTGGTTGGGGTCAAGCAGGTTGTTCTGAGAGAGAAAGTAAGACAGTTGGTTAGATAGAGCACGTTTAATTGTTTTTGAAAAGAAGGGTAGCAGTGATACCGGTCTGTAGTTCTGGAGGATGGCAGGGTTAAGGGAGGGTTTTTTGAGTAGAGGGGTAACTCTGGCCTGTTTGAAGGCAGAGGGAAAGGTGCTGGAGGTAAGAGAGGAGTTTGGGACATGGAGAAGAAAAGTTATGATGGAGGGGGAGGTGCTTTGAAAGAGAGGGGAGGGGATAGGATCAAGGGGACAGGAGGTGGGGCGATGAGAGAGAATGAGGTCAGAGATCTCTGCCTCGGAGAGGGGAGAGAAAGAGTTTGACATTTAGTTGGGTCAGTCGTGGAGGGTGAGAGGGTAGGAAAGGTGGGTTTAGGCAACCGACTGCTAATGTCACAACTTCTGCTGTCAGGGTGGAGGGAGGGGGTGGGGAAAGTGGGTTAAGAGGAAGGAGAGGAGAAGGTAGAAAAAAGCTTGTGGGGGTTTGAAGCAGAGTTTATTTTGTTCAGAAAGTAGAGGGTTTCACTCCCTCCTTAATGCTGGTGCTACAGTTATGTGAGAAGAGAAAGATTTAAGGAGGGAGTGATACTTATCAAGGTCCAGACCGTCTTTGGACTTGCGCCATCTCCTCTCAGCTGCCCGAAGGGTGGACCGTTCTTCACGAATAACAACCGTAACCCACGGGCAGGAGGGAGAAGATCGTGCAGGCCTGGTTGACAGGGCACAGAGAGAGTCAAGTGATGCAGTTAAAATGATTAACAAGGAGTCGGTGGCAGTGTTAGTCGGGTGGGACGAGAACTCGTCAATGGGAGGGAGGATGTTACAATAAAGAAGAAATGGGAGGGAGATGGGAAGCGGAGGTTGCGGCGGAAAGTTACAAGGGGAGGGGAGGTAGGAGGGGTTGGAGGGAGAGACAGAGAATTGGATAAAGTAGTGATCAGAAGTGTGCAGTGGGGTTACAAAGGTTAAGTCAGTGATACAGTTACGTGTCAGGACGAGGTCTAGCTGTTTGCCTGCCTTGTGGGTCGCCGGTGTGCTCAGCAGCATCAGGTCAAAGGAAGTCAGGAGAGACAAGAAGTCAACGGCCTGCGTTCCTTGGAGTTGTATGTTGAAGTCCCCAAGGACTATCAGGGGGGTTCCATCATCCGGGAGGACGCTGAGGAGCATGTCCAGCTCCTCCACAAAGTCGGCTAGCGGTCCTGGAGGGCGATAAAGAACAATTAAGCATGCTTTGATAGGATCAGTTAGCATAACATAATGATGTTCAAATGATTTGGCAGGAACAGGGAGTGGTGTGGATGTGTATTTCATATATGGGGAAAGAAGCAGCCCTGTCCCACCACCCCGCCCGGTTGAGCAGGGTGAGTGAGTGAAGGAGTGGTTGACGGAGAGAGCAGCTGGAGTTGCAGTGTTCTCTGGGCGGATCCATGTCTCTGTCAGTGCAAGGGCATGAAGAGAAGCATGGGATGCAAACGCCGGGATTAAGTCTGCCTTGTTCACAGCAGACTGTGTTGAGAACAAGGGTTCCAGAGCCCTAAAGAAAGAGAGAGGGCAGGTAGAGAAGATCTGGATAGGTAGTGAAGGTTAGAAGTTGACCCTATATACTTTGTGCCATCTCTACGTCTACGGGTAGTGTAATGAACAGGAATGCTAAGGAAACACATGCTAGCTATGAAAATATTCTAGGTGGAATATCATATTGTTGGAAAAATTGAAGATGTAACTGTTATCCTGTAATAAGAATGATTCTGTGTTCAGCATTCCTTGCCAGCAGAGAACCCTCTCCCTACATGATCTATAGATGACACGAGGCTTACGCAGACAAACTGACCTAGGTTGACCATTAGTATGCTAGAGGTGCAATAAATGTGTTAACCTTATCTGTGCTGAGTGAATCATATGGTCAAGCCTAGGGTCAGAGAACTCTGTAAGTTTCCACGTGCACGCGCACTCTGTTTCTGGGATCGATCATATTGACAGCTGATATGCAGGGGAGGAGACTTCTCACCAATATATAGTCTTACTTGAAGACTTGTGAACCAGACAAACTTTGTAGCACAATGGCGTGTGATGTTTTTGTCTCCTTGTGGGCCGGCCACAAGCAATAAAGCTTTCTTAAACTTGTTCACCGACTGACTGTGCAATGCTTGATAGATTAATATTTCTGACACAATGGTCCTTCGAGCCGGATTCCAAAATCCATTCCACCATCCAGAACCCAAGAACCAAGAACTAAAATTGTGCAGACGTGCACAACGGTGGAGAACCTCGCAGCAAATATGGCTGTTTAAAAAGAGGCAAAAAATTTTTGGGGGCGGATGGTGGAAAGGTGACGGAATTCTGAACTAGCTAAGAGGCACAGCTTTCAATGGACAAGGTAAGAATAAATTGTATATATATAGTCGACTTTGTTTTATTTTAGGCCTATGTTGAGACAAAAACTCCACAGTGCAGTAGGTAAAGATGCACTCTGGTCCTATATCTGCTAAGACCCGGTGAAAATCCAGTGCAGTTAATATAGGGCGTCATATTTTACTGAGATCGGTATTGGTGGTGTATCCGTGAATTAAGTCATTTTGCTAAAACCTAACAGCGTGTGCATAATATTGGTGGAGCAGAGTGTTTTGAAAACTGATGCATGAGTAGTACTGGTGACGTAAATAGGCGGGGTCATAATTACTAAGAACGTGGTGACGGGAGAACCGGGTAACAGTATTAGTTATAATCTGACCGACCAGAACTGAGATATTTGAAATATATCTGAGTTTGGTGGTATTCAAATACCTAAACAAATGGAAAGATTTTTGCTAATTCTGTGAGAATGCCATTGAAGTAAATATAACCTGTAAAAGTTCATAGCCTTATTGAAGAGGCTACTGTAAAGAATATACTCCGTGCAGCACGAAAAAGATGAAAGAGATAGACGCGTGACTTTTTAAAAATTAGGCCTACATGTTGTTAAGGGCAAAGGTGCTACATACAGTGCCCTCCAAAAGTATTGGAACAGTGAGGCGAATTCCTTTATTTTTGCTGTAGACTGAAAACATTTGGGCTTGACATCAAATAATGAACGTGAGACCAGAGATCAACGTTTCAGCTTTTATTTCCAGGTATTTACATCAGGATCTGATGCACAACTAAGAAAATATCACATTTTGTTTGAATCCACCCATTTGTCATGTGAGCAAAAGTATTGGAACAGATATACTTAAAACATATTTAAGTGAATAAGACTTAATATTTAGTTGCAAATCCTTTGCTTTCAATAACTGCAGCAAGTCTGTGACCCATTGACGTCACCAAACTTTTGCATTCTTCCTTTTTGATGCTTTCCCAGGCTTTCACTGCAGCCTCTTTCAGTTGTTGTTTGTTTTGTGGGGTTCCTCCCTTCAGTCTCCTCTTAAGCAGGTAAAATGCATGCTCTATAGGGTTTAAGTCTGGAGATTGACTTGGCCAGTCTAATACCTTCCATTTCTTGCCCCTGATGAACTCCTTTGTTGTTTTGGCAGTGTGTTTTGGGTCGTTATCTTGCTGCATGATGAAGGCTCTGCCAATCAGTTTGGTTGCATCTTTCCTTAAATTGGCAGACAAAATGTTTCTGTAGACTTCCGAGTTCATTTTGCTGCTGCCATCATGTGTTACATCCTCAATGAAGATTAATGAGCCCGTCCTAGAAGAAGCCATGCAAGCCCAAGCCATGACATTACCTCCACCGTGTTTCACAGATGAGCTTGTGTGTTTGGGATCATGAGCAGTTCCTTTCTTTCTCCAAACTTTAGCCTTTCCATCACTTTGGTAAAAGTTAATCTTTGTCTCATCAGTCCATAAAACTTTGTCCCAGAATTTTTGAGGTTCATCTCTGTACTTTTTGGCAAATTCCAGCCTGGCCTTCCTATTCTTCTTGCTAATGAGTGGTTTGCATCTTCTGGTGTAGCCCTTGTACTTTTGTTCATGAAGTCTTCTGCGAACAGTAGATAGTGATACCTTCACTCCTGCCATCTGGAGGTTGTTGCTGATCTCACTAACAGTTGTTTTAGGGTCTTTCTTTACAGCTCTCACAATGTTTCTGTCATCAACTGCTGATGTTTTCCTTGGTCTACCTGTTCGACGTCTGTTACTTAGTACACCAGTAGTTTTCTTCTTCTTCAGGACATTCCAAATGGTTGTACTGGCTATGGCCAATGTTTCTGCAATGGCTCTGATTGATTTTCCATCTTCTCTAAGACTCACAATTGCTTGTTTTTCACCCAAAGACAGCGCTCCGGTTTTCATGTTGTTTTCACCTCTGAATACAGTCTGCATAGACAAAACCTATCTTACCCAATCTGAACCTGAGTGTAGACATTCAGTGGTATTTATTGATTGAATAATGTATGTAATAGGACACACCTGGGCAACAAAACACACCAGTCAGTCATATGTTCCAATACTTTTGCTCACGTGACAAATGGGTGGGTTCGAACAAAAAGGTGATATTTTCTAATTTGTGCATCAGATCCTGATGTAAATACCTGGAAATAAAAGCTGAAACGTTGATCTCTGGTTTCACATTCATCGTTTGATGTCAAGCCCAAATGTTTTCAGTCTACAGCAAAAATAAAGGAATTGGCCTCACTGTTCCAATACTTTTGGAGGGCACTGTATGTGTTTGATGCTGCTGAGGTTGTTTTGCTGAAATGTATGAGTTTGGTGGTATTAATATTTACCTAATCAAATGGACTAGTTGAAGACTTGACCAACCAGAACTCTGATATGTGTAAACATCTCTGACGAGCAATCTTAGGTGCATATGTAGACTTTGGACCAAGTTTTATGTTGAAATTGAAATAGTACTAAGAGTTGATAGAATTGTAAATATCGAGGTTCTATGTAAATATAACCATGGTTAATTGTTTTAAAAAGTTGTACAGAGGAAGTGTGAAATGCTTAGACATAAGGAAACCAACATTTGGGTTTGGTTTGAATTCCATTTTTAAAGTTAAAGAGTAGTGAGGAGAATGTGGTCATTTTTGTCTCAAATGTGTCTTAAAGAAGGCTGACATGATTCTAGCGAATTTGCCAGTCTGTTGAACAAAGTATTTTACAAATTGCTAGGATAGCTTTGGGATCTGAGAGGAAAAGATCCAAGCTGTGGCTTTGTTAGCTAATGGCTAATGGCTAATGGTGAAAACGTAGAGAAAGTGCATTTTGCCAGAGATTTTGCTCTGTCCTGAGACCGAGGAGAGTCCAGGAAGTTGAATTTGCAACTATGGTAACGACATTTGTAGCTAACAAACTTACAGACAGACTCAACAGCGATGGCGGCGGGTACAGGCTAGTAAAGGAATTGCAGCTTGACATTTGAGATCCAGATGAGTAACCACATGACTCATGCGCAGACTCATTGAGAAATTGAAGACGCAAATGTAGAGAATTAGATGGATTTGGAGCGAATTTTACACATTAATTTGGTTACTTTTGAAATATGTTAAGTGATGAGTATTTTGATACATTTGCTGACAAGGTTTTTGGTCGTTTGAGTACATTTTACATGAGTTTCAGAAATTCCGAGGAAAGGTGGGGCCTAAGAGTCCCGTTACGTTGAATTTTTGCAAAGGTGATCCCAGAGGGTAATTCTGCATAATTATGTGAGTATTAATGCTGAGAGATGTGTCCGTTTGGAAGAATTCGAAGTTTGGTGGTTAACAAATGCATGATAAACATTTGTTGTAATTCCTAGCCAAACAGGGAGGTTTTTTGAAGCCTTTCCGACCAGAACTTGTATTTAAAAGCGGCATATCTTTGATGTGTTATGGTATTCAATAAGAATGCAGAAATTGAACCCCTGGTTTATAAATTGGTTCCAATACAATCGGAAGAGTTATAGAGCAAAATTAAGTGAATAGAAGGTAAACGCCAACCATCTGTATTGTTCAAAGAGAAAAAAAAGGTTTTTGCTTGTTCCAGAGTGCGCCGTTTGTGTGATTCGAGTTTGAAGCGGGCGCTGATGTGATAGATTTGAGTTATTCAAGTAAAAACTAAGAGTAATTGAGAAAGTAACAAGAGTGTTGCATTAAATCGGGGGCAAAATGAGGGGTTATGTAAATTCACAGAAGGAACTTGTGATACTAAAGAATCTATTTCGTTATGCTACAATATTGAGCCATGAGATTAATCATGTCTCAACAGGAGGGAGTGATAACGAAAGAGTGTCTACAGCATATGGATTTACAAACTATTCAAGAAAAACTTTAAGAAAAAACTTTTTTAGCATACCCCGATTTGAGTGAGAACAAGATATGCATGAACTTTATTGAGCTAAAGAAATGTAATGTTTAAGGAATGGGCCAACGACGAGTCAGTTGCTTTCAACTGACCTCTGTGAGAATGTAATTTTAATTGCTGTGTAGTCTACTTCTTCTGAAATTCGCAGACAGGAGAGAGATGCTGTCTCAATCCAGTGAGAGGTCCCTGACCTAAGGAGACTGGATTGTGGGGACCGATTTTACACGTTAAATCCTGGAAAATGAGCCGAGGTGAACGGGGTCATTCCTGGCTAGTGTCAGAGGAAATGGCATGGTACACGTGAGTCAAGCGTGCATTTTGTTTGACGTCAAATTAAGGAAAACTCTGTGCTGTGCCTATAGTACAGTGCGTTGAGGTTGCCTATAGTACAGTGCGTTGAGGTTGCTGTTTTGATCAACTAGACTACATTTTCTATGAGAAGATTACACAATCACCATGCACACAATCATGGCATCAGTTTCAGCAAATTGGACTTTGAGAAACAAGGGGAATTGTCATGGGGATGACATTGCGTTTTCTGTTTTGTATGTTTGTGGACAAACGTATGAACAATTCGAAATGGTGCTATGACTACGGATATAATGATTTAATTATTTCATTGATAACAATGCAAATGGTAAAGAGATTCAGAAGTGAAGTTTTAATCTTGAGATAAGTAAACAATGTTTTCTGTGGAATAAACTTTAGGTACAAACACTCCTATCATGATACGTTCTACCAGTTACGTAAAGATGTTCCAGCTGATTTGTTATGTTCCAGGGCAGAAGTTTGAATGCTTTGATAACAGTGATAGACTGTCGGAAGAGGAGATAACAAAACTGTTTCATTTGTGACTTAATGAAGTATTATTTGGGAGTTGCATTAAAGTTTAATGTTTTGTTTTTGAGAAACCTATTTGTACTACAGAAAGTTGATATTAATTTTAAAAGAAACCGAAATTGAGCATGTAAAGAGATTTCAGGATTTGTGCCAAAGTGATGTGTCTTATCATGCAGAGGTTGTAAAAGAGTTAGCAGCAGGCTGGAGAGAAATGTCTGTTGACCAAAAGTCCTGGCCGCTCTGTAGGAGATCAGATTCGGGGGAGGGTGAGCTTATTTTGCAATCTATAAAATGGAGATAAGTTTGACCGGGGGAGTACACCTGGAGACAAAATCTGGGGTGACTTAAGGGTTAAACAGGTTTTTGTTTGGTTGAATGATGACTCCCTGACCTGAGAGAAATGCTTATCACCTAAACTAGAGAGGAAGAGCACAATCAGGGCCTGTCTTAGAAAAACCTGACTGACAGTCTACTGAATGTTTGATGGTTTTAAAGATGACCATGTTGACAACAAGTAGGCATGTTTTTATATCCTGATAATTTCTGTATCGATTTCTTTGTTACAATCTTTGTTTCTATTTGAATTTGTGTGAAGGAGATCTGAGATGAGGTCCAACGCATCAGACATCAAATGACCATTCTGCTTCGTGATGACGGGTTTTACCCAATACCATGGGCTTCCGTCATGTCCAAGCATTCACACCACTAGACTATAATGCTGTATAGTCTTATTGAATATTACGTATGTTTTATTTTTATGAATTGTTTAGATTTTATGTATTTTTGATTTTATTGGCTGTGTGTAGGCGTGGTTTTGGAATAACACCTTTTATTCAGGATAAACAGGAGGGATATGTTGGAAAAATTGAAGATGTAACTGTTATCCTGTAATAAGAATGATTCTGTGTTCAGCATTCCTTGCCAGCAGAGAACCCTCTCCCTACATGATCTATAGATGACACGAGGCTTACGCAGACAAACTGACCTAGGTTGACCATTAGTATGCTAGAGGTGCAATAAATGTGTTAACCTTATCTGTGCTGAGTGAATCATATGGTCAAGCCTAGGGTCAGAGAACTCTGTAAGTTTCCACGTGCACGCGCACTCTGTTTCTGGGATCGATCATATTGACAGCTGATATGCAGGGGAGGAGACTTCTCACCAATATATAGTCTTACTTGAAGACTTGTGAACCAGACAAACTTTGTAGCACAATGGCGTGTGATGTTTTTGTCTCCTTGTGGGCCGGCCACAAGCAATAAAGCTTTCTTAAACTTGTTCACCGACTGACTGTGCAATGCTTGATAGATTAATATTTCTGACACATATAAATATGAATATAAATAGGGTGATACTTGTCAGACGACACGCAGCTGTACCTGTCGTTCCCCCCGACTGATTTGGGGATCTCAGCTAGGATTGAGGCCTGCCTCACAGACATCTCCGCCTGGATGACCGAGCACCACCTCCAGCTGAACCTTGCCAAAAAAGAACTTCTCATCATCCCGGCTAAACCCTCCATCTCCCACGATCTGTCAATCACCCTGGGATCTGCGACGGTGACCCCTTCATCCTCTGCCAGGAACCTTGGGGTTACCATGGATGACGAGCTCTCCCTCACGGCCCACATTGCCGCAGTCTCCCGGTCTTGTAGATTCACCCTCTACAACATCCGGAGATACATGTCTGAGCACTCCACCCAGCTGCTAGTCCAAGCACTGGTCCTCTCCAAGTTGGACTACTGCAAC
The DNA here is from genome assembly GCF_021917145.1 of Hypomesus transpacificus. NCBI lineage: Eukaryota > Metazoa > Chordata > Actinopteri > Osmeriformes > Osmeridae > Hypomesus > Hypomesus transpacificus. The sequence goes on along the minus strand of NW_025814037.1, from coordinate 352,461 downwards.
TCGCTGCTCGCTGGTCTCCCAGCATGTGCAACCCGCCCTCTTCAGAGGATTCAGGCCCCGTTTACACGGAAGAAAAACGCATATATTTTCATGCGGTTTGGCCTTTCATTTACACGAAAACTGAGGTTTCATCACGGAAAACGATCATTTCTAAAAACTCCGGCCAAAGTGGAGATTTCTGAAAACTCAGTTTTTGTGTTTGCGTGTGCACTAGCTTAAACTGAGTTTTAGGTTCTCAAAGCTCACAGTATGGGACTAAAAAAGCATCACGTCATGAGAGCGACCTGTTTACAGTAACACGTGCGTTCGACTTCATGCAGCGCCAGAGTCGCCTGCAGCCCGGCTGACTTGAAGCAGCCAATGGCTTTCTCAGCTTCAACACAGCCGGCTGTCGGCACCGCCGGTGGTGCATGAAGTCTAGCATAATGGGGTCATTTATTTGTGAATTGCATTACATTTCTGAATCACGAAATACAGTTGTGCATCGCATTTGTGAATCATTCAAACAAATGAACATCGCGCCTGAAAGGTAAAGGAAGTCGGTCGTGTTATTCGTAGTTGTTGATTTTGAAAATTGTGATTGGTTTGCATGGCTTTATCCTTCACATTACACTGCCGCCTACAGGTTTGGCATAGTGATGATGGCGCTCGGGGGCGTATATGCAGGTACATGTAAACAGAAACATTTTTGAAAACGTACTTGTGTGTACGACGTTATTTTAGAAAATGTAGGGGCAGAAATATTCGTTTCTGTAAATACCCGGCTATGTGTAAACGTGGCCTCAGAACGCAGCGGCCCGCCTACTCTACAATCTACCCAGACGCTCCCATGTTACCCCGCTCCTCATCTCTCTCCACTGGCTACCCATCAACGCCCGTATCAGATTCAAGACCCTGGTACTGACCTTCCGAGCAGTGAACGGGACTGCACCCGAATACATCAAGTCTCTCCTGCAACCTTACACCCCCACCCGTCACCTACGGTCTTCCTCAGACAACCGCCTGGTGGTCCCACCGCTCAAGACTGCCAGGTCCCAACACAAGCTCTTCTCCTGCCGTGCCCCCCAATGGTGGAACCAGCTCCCCACCTCCATCAGGGACACTGACTGTCTCCCCACCTTCAAGAAAAGGCTCAAGACGCACTTGTTCCGGGAGTACAACGGCACTTAGGAATGCTTGGCTGGGCCTGATGTTAGTTCCTTCAGGATCACAATGACTCTTATTGAGTGACTTGTTGCTCTTGTAGGTTAGTTATAACGAAGTTAAGTCTTGTACTCGCTGTGAACTCGCCTGGTGGTCCCGCCGCTCAAGACCGCCCGGTCCCAACACAAGCTCTTCTCCTGCCTGGCCCCCCAATGGTGGAACCAGCTCCCCACCTCCATCAGGGACACTGACTGTCTCCCCACCTTCAAGAAAAGGCTCAAGACGCACTTGTTCCGGGAGTACAACGGCACTTAGGAATGCTTGGCTGGGCCTGATGTTAGTTTCCTTCAGGATCACAATGACTCTTATTGAGTGACTTGTTGCTCTTGTAGGTTAGTTAGGGGCGTCAAATGGCTGAGCGGTGAGGGAGTCGGACTAGTAATCCGAAGGTTGCCGGATCTATTCCCTGCCATGCCAAATGACGTTGTGTCCTTGGGCAAGGCACTTCACCCTACTTGCCTCGGGGGGAATGTCCCTGTACTTACTGTAAGTCGCTCTGGATAAGAGCGTCTGCTAAATGACTAAATGTAAACTAAATGTAAGTTATAACGAAGTTAAGTCTTGCACTCGCTGTGAAATATTTTACTGTTGATTGTTCTTCTACAGGTACAGTCCTGCACTTTTTGTGGTTCATGTTGTTTTAATTTGTAACTTGTATAACTGCATGCTCTTACGGGTCTTCCCTTTTGGCACTTGTTTAGTTTTTTTCACAATGTATGCTTCATGTTTTGGCTGCTTGTAATGTTTGGGAGTACCTCGTTGTTATGATCAGTGACCTATGCTCTTTTGTAAAGCTCTCTCTTGGAAGTCACTTTGGATAAAAGCGTCTGCTAAATGCATAAATGTAAATGTACACTATAGGAAGCGGACTGATTAAGCCACAGAAGGCAAAGACGGAGGCGGTAAGAGAGTGGCCGAGACCAACCACAAAGAAGGCAGTCCGCGCCTTCCTAGGACAGACGGGGTATTACAGGCGCTTCATCCCTAATTACGCGGCCATAGCAAAGCCAGGGAAGTTGCATGGGAATGCGGACGAGCTGTCTCGCCGTGACCGTTAGAGCACGGCTGGCGCAAGACCCTCTGGGTCTGTCTTGGTGGGGGGGGGGTTATGTAAGAGAACGTAGGCCTGCTACGCCCTCTATGGGGGGTGAGGCGGAGTAAAGGCGTCGCCAGGGTGACCAGGTGGGGAGGATTACACTAACGACTGTGTTTATACCCTGAAGGTCCTGATTGAGGCTACAAGAGAGGATCGAGGAGAGAAACAAGGGGAGAGGGGAAGAAGGACGGACGAGGGAATGATATCTCTCTAAATCATGATGTAGTTAGAATAATTATGATATACAAGATGGATCGAAAAAATGTAACTAAACTAATGTACTTGACTGTTTTTGCTGTATAATAAAAGAAAATGTACATCCTATTCCAGAAGAAATGTATACCATTTTTTGTTTCTAAGCATACTTTGAATAACTATATCTAAAGTGAACTATTTTCAAAGCATCTATTTTAGTATACTTATAGTTTACTTTAATTTACTTCTTTGTAAGGGTATGATGGCAGACCAGAACCTGGATCTGGTCTCTGAGAAAATGGACGCACAGTAGCAGGCCATCGTAGAGCTACTGAAGCGACTGCAGTAGTTGTCGTTGAGGCAGTCCTTTGGAAGAGAAAGGCTCAAGAGGTCCGATGAGGATCATCAGGTTTTATACAAGGTAGAAAAATGTGTAAATTCTGTTACACTTATCATTAGTAGCCTGGTTCTGCCCTCCTATTTACTTCCGCTCAATTTGGATTTTGCTTCTTTTTTTGTTTCATTCGTTCATTTCAACGGGGGGGGGGGATTAATGTATCATGACAGTTTGTATGATTTGGTCATTTATTATCGCACTAGCATTGAATTATCACGTCAAACAATTAAACTGCAATAAACTGTAAGTGTAAATGTAAAGTGAAAATAACAAAACCAGTCAGTATGATGACTTGAGCGAATATTATTCATGTCTTACTAAAACAGCGGCCACGCAAAAGGGAATGAGGAAACCGTTTCCTCTGCTAAAAAATACAATGCAGGTCACGTGAAAAATGATCCAAAGACTCGAAGAAAGAGCTAGTCAGGAAATGTACGAATCGTTCGTTTCCTCTAGCTACCAGTACAGAGCCTATGCAGGTCACGTGAAAAATGATCAAAAGACTCGTATAAAGAGCGAGTCGGGAAGTGAACGAATCGTTCGTTTCCTCTAGCTACCAGTACAGAGCCTATGCAGGTCACGTGAAAAATGATCCAAAGACTCGTAGATAGACCGAGTCAGGAAATGAACAAATCATTTGTTTCCTCTAGCTACCAGTACAGAGCCTATGCAGGTCACGTGAAAAATGATCCAAAGACTCGAACTCGAAGACCGAGTCGGGAAATGAACGAATAATTTCAGTTTACTTGGACGAGCCTATGCAACAGTCCCGATGCGCGGCCACGAAAACATTTACGAATCACTCTTTGAGAGGACTCTGACTGCTGACCCACCACGTAGACAGGTAGGCATCTGATTTTCTGTGTTTTTATGTTCTGAAAATAAAATAAAAAGACAAGAATTTGAACATTACATTTGAATATTGTTGGATGTAGTGCCATGCTGTCACAAACACTTCCAAAAGAGCCGATGTCTACCGCTGGTTGATGAGTTGTTCCTCTTTCTGGTCTATCTGTCTAGCTGTAGCGTAACTAATGCTAGCTACTATCAAATACAATGTTGGTTAGCTAATTAGCTATCAGTATGAACTTGGTGGTCACAATTGCAATACTGCATGATATAAAATATATCAATATCACAATATATCAATATATTGTGATGCCAATTTGTTGAGCGGTCATCTTCTTTGTATAGACCAAGAAAAATGAAATACACAGCCAAGGTGACAGAAATAAAGGTTCATCGGCTGTCCTTCACATTCACACACTGTTGTCTTTATACTTAACAGATCATATAAGATGTCCCAAAGGCCCAACTCGTTCTCAGGTCACCTTCTGGCAGCAACCTTTCATACAGATTTCATTGTGCAACCAGGCCTACCCAAGCTGCTGCTGGGCCAAGGGCTGATTGTAATGGCACACTAGGACTTGCAGATGACCTGAAATACATATTTTTTCTTTCTGTTGCGTAAGACGTAGACCTACTGCTTTTAACTTGAGTTGAACGCTGTTAAACACTGCCATGACTTTACTTCAGAAAGGATACTGTTCACAGCTGTATGAGTCAATAGGACATTACCTGAATGGCTTGCAGTGATCGGGAGGTTATGCCTGTTCTGATGATTAACCATGTTAGATTGTTGGCACTATGTGCATAGTTTGGTTGTCCTCTCCCTGTCTTCTGTTTCTGTGTCTTTGTTTCTGTTGCAGGATGGCAGGCAGGCAGAGGAGCTGTGATTGCTGCAAGGGCACATCTGGGACCTGTGTCTCGGTCCTTAATAAGATCTCTATTACTAGCAGGAACATAATCACTGTTTTATTTTTATTTTTTAATGATTCTTTTCACTCCACACTTGCACTGATCCCACACCCATTCCCTACCCTACTAATTTACATGACCCTCACATCCAATCGTTTCTTTGTAAGCACTTTTTATTAAATAAATACGTTATCCTTATTACCGTGGCTTGTCACTTCCTTAAGTTCTTATCTAATCTTCCCATGAATCCAGTTATGACATGATTAAACAAGCACTGGTTGGCTACACACCTCATTCCGGGCTTATACAGATGTGTTTAGGCACTTTGAAAGGATTAGTGTAGGCTACTTCCTTGTGTGAGTGAACACATTCAACGTTTGTACAGTGACCTGTATCCATTTACGACATGTCTAGCACCTCTACTCTAAGGAAAATACTATATTTTGACTGCATTTTCATGTCCAACAGTAATATCTGCAGGGTGTCCTACATCTTACTCAGAAGACAATACTGACATTTTAAAATCCAATACTCAACCCCAATAAGATTAAACAATGTAACTGAAACCTTTTTTAATGCAAACATGGTTGACACAGATTTTTTACATAAAGTGCCACTCTGGGAGCACAAATGAAATTAAAAGTAACAAAACATTTTATTTACAATAGGTAGGTCATTACATTACATTTACATTTATTCATTTAGCAGACGCTTTTATCCAAAGTGACTTCCAAGAGAGAGCTTTACAGAGTGCATTGGTCACTGATAATAACAACAAGATAGCCCCAAAGCATTTGGCGGGTAGCCAAAACAAGAAGCACACATTGTGAACAACCAAAAAATAAGTGCCAAAGGGAAGAACCATAAGAGCATGTAGTTAAGCAAGTTACAATTAAAGAACATGCATCGGTAAGTGCAAGTGTACCTGTAGAAAAGCAAGCAGCAGCAAAAATACAAATAAGATGAATTAAAATAAAATATTTAGCAGCGAATACAACAGTGTAAATCAGTTACCAATAACAAACAAGAGCAACAAGTCTCTAAGCAAGAGTCATTGTGATCCTTGAGGAAACTAGCATTGGGTTCAGGGAACCATTCCTAAGTACCGTTGTAGGGTAAATCTGCACGACCGGGAGACCGCAGCAATGTGGGCCGTGAGTGAGAGCTCATCATCCATGGTAACTCCAAGGTTCCTGGCAGAGGATGAAGGGGTCACCGTCGCAGATCCCAGGGTGATTGAGAGGTTGTGGGAGATGGAAGGTTTGGCCGGGATGATGAGCAGTTCTGTTTTGGCGAGGTTCAGCTGGAGGTGGTCCTTGGTTATCCAGGTGGAGATGTCTGTGAGGCAGGCCTCAGTCCTAGCTGAGATCCCCGAATCGGTCGGGGGGAACGACAGGTACAGCTGCGTGTCGACAGCGTAGCAGTGGTAGGAGAAGCCATGGGAGGTGAAAATTGGTCTAAGTGAGGTGGTGTACAGAGAGAAGAGGAGGGGTCCAAGGACGGAGCCCTGTGGGACACCAGTGGAGAGCTGGCGAGGGTCTGACACTGGAGTGCAGTGCCAGTGATGCCCATCTCAGAAAGTCTGGAGAGCAGGACCTGGTGATTAACCGTATCAAACGCTGCAGAAAGGTCCTGCAGAATGATGACGGATGACCTCAAAGCCGCTCTAGCAGACTGGAGGGCAGTGGTCTCATATCTTTAATTCCTAGAGCATTGGTTCTGTGTATTTTAGGTTCCTGTTTTGTGTCCAGTCTTTGTCTTGTCCTTACCCTTGTTAACGTGAGTACCCTGTCTGTTTCCCGTTTAAAAGAATAAACCCTTTGTTTGAGGCATTGTCTGGCTACTCTCCTTCATTTGGGTCCTACCCCACACCATAACACATAAGTATTAATTTAAGACATCAAATTAAATTGTATAACCTTAC